>NC_134354.1:597292299-597643142 GCF_048569485.1 Anomaloglossus baeobatrachus | reverse complement strand
AAAGATGTTGATGGTTGGACACCAGCGGATGTTGAGGGGGATACACAGGAGCCAGATGAAAAGTAAGAGGAGGAGGGAGTTTTTGCTGTGTAGGAGGCAACTGAATCTCTGATTGAAGTTGGGCCCGCTATTCTGGATGTGGGATTTATATGGGATGTTGCTGGCTCAGACTCTGTATCAGCCACCACCAGGTTCACCCAGTGTGCCGTCAGTGAGATGTAGCATCCCTGTCCACTTCCGCTTTTCCGTGAGTCTGTGGTTAAGTGGACCTTCCCAGTTATGGCATTGGTGAGAGCCCGTTTGATGTTTATGGACACGTGATTGGGGAACGCGGGGACGGCACAACGTGAAAAATAGTGGCGGCTAGGCACAAAGTACTGATGTTTTAATACCGCCAAAAGGTCACGGAAAGCCTCTGTTCCCACAAGCCAATACGGCAACATCTCAAGGGCTATCAATCGTGCAATGTGTGCAGTTATGGTTTGTGCCCTTGGGTGCGTAACGGGGTATTTTGCCTTCTTTTTGAAGGTCTGTGGTATGGATAACTGAACGGAACGCTGGGACACCGAAGCGGATGTGATGATGATTGAGAGTGACCAACATCAGTTTGGGAGAAGGAGGCATCAGCGCCTCCTTCTTGCACATGAGTTTGGGAAGTAGGCAGCCCAGGGGAAGTGGCAGTGTTTTGAGTCTAGAAATTGTGTTTTTACCTAGAGCTTTCAATCACATAGGGGTGTGTTTGACTAACATATGGTTTCTCATGCTGGAGGTGCCCAAGCTGGAAGTATTTCTGCCTCTGCTAAGCTTGGTGTGACAGATTTGACAAATGGCAACCGTTTGGTCTAAAGGACTCTTGTAAAAAAAAAGTCCCACACAATCGCAGCACAGACCCTTGGACTCTGAGATAACACTGGTGGTGGTGTCATGTACACAGTTGGTCTACCTCTGGCAGTGGTCGAAACCCTATCTCTTACAGCCTTTTTGCGGACTATGGGTACATGCTCCTCTGCGCTGATGCTCACGTGCGTTGGTGGTCTTGTGCGGTGTGAGGCAAGAAAAGTCAAAGGGTCCCATAAACAATTGCTCAGAGTTAACTGCTTTGGGCGTCATAGGTTTCCTTTGAATACTGATGTTGTGAGGAAGAAGGACTAGGCTGAGGATTCGATGGCCCAGCCTCTGGGCTACTCAAGTCTGTCTGTGTGGACCCTTGGGATTTGCTACTCGACAAGTAACTGGAGGCATTTTCTGCTAGCCAACTCATTACCTGTTCGCACTGTTCAGGGCACAAGAGTGGCTTGCCACGTGAAAGAGAAAGTTAGGATAGGAAGGCAGAGGTAGATAAAGCAGGAACCTTTTTCTTGGCTTGGTTACACTGCTTGGGTGACCACCACTGTCACTACCACCTCGTACACGGACCTTACCACCTCTTTTTCACATTTTTTGGGTTTGATTATTTGAAGGTGAGCATTGTAACGTTACCTTTTGTACAGGCAGTGGAACAAGACTGATGCCGGGTTGGTAAACTTCTGTTAATAGTTTCCCATGATAGCTGTTTCTGTAAGTCTAAAAAATGCAAGGTACCTTTATGTACGAAGTACCACTTGGAGAAGTCGACAAAGATGTTGTGAATGTCTTTCAGGTCTAAAAGAAAACAGGGTTTGGCACCACTTTTATTTTAGTATTGTTTTTGACACTCAGACTGTGTTTTAGTAGCAGCAGGCCACTATCTAGGTTCTGTACGATATGAAGCAAACACCAAGATGCTATGATGGTATTTGGCTTCAGGCAGAAGTAGAGCCACTGACACCGACTATAAATTAAAATGTTGTAACACTGACACTGTGTTTTAGTAGCAGCAGGCGCCACTATCTAGGTTCTGTAAGATATGAAGCAAACACCAGGATGCTAGGTTGGTGCTATGACTGTATTTGGCTTCAGGCAGAAGTAGAGCCACTGACAAAGACTATTAATTAAAATTTTGTAACACTGACACTGTGTTTTAGTAGCAGCAGGCCACTATGTAGGTTCTGTAAGATATGAAGCAAATATCAGGATGCTAGGTTGGTGCTATAACAGTATTTGCCTTCAGGTTGAACTACAGGCTGTCACAGCAATGATTTGAGGGTTTTTTTTACACTTACACTAGGTTTATTTTAGCAGTAGGGTACTATGGAGTTTAATGTACGCTATGAAGACAGCACAAGGACGCAACTGTGCTGGTATGAATTGAGATAGTGGCTGACAGGCACTACACTACACCTGAACCCATTGTTTTGGAAATTTTGGGACCTTTTTTTAGGAATTTGCAATAGCTATCCCTAGTAGAAGAGACACGAGATGTAGCAGTGCTTGGATTGTTGATTAATTAGTAGTAGATATCAGGACAGCTTTAAATCTCTCTCTGCCTCTGAAAAAGCTCTCCCTATATCAGACACTGCACTAACATACCGTATGCAGCACAAATAAGAGGATTTTTTCTTTTTTTTTTTTTAAAGATGGATCACTTTCCCCTAACAAAGCACTGTACTAACACTGGGCCTATAGCTGTGTCAGCATTCATTGTTTTGCAGCCTGGCGATTTATGGAGCTGCTAGCAGCTACTGGACACTGTCTTCAGCCCTTAGAAGGACTATTTATTAGTTGGATCTACAAATGCTCTCACGCACACAATACAGTCTATCTACACCACCAGCTCCCCAATGACTTCATGTTCACAAAATGGCCACTGGCTTATATAGCCACTATGACACTGTGTGGCCAAGCCAATCACAGTAACACCACAACAAAGATGGCTGTGGCGTTACTGTGAGGGCAAGCAACATCAGATGTGTTCATTGGCTGGAAAACAGACGCCAGGAAGTTAGAAATGAAACTGAAAGTATCGGAGCGGATGCTGTTTTATTCGTTGGATAACGAATGGTGCGAATAGCCTGTTATCCGTCGGATACCGAATAGTGGCGAATACATTCGCTCATCCCTATTAAATATGCTATAGATCTCCTTTCATGATTCTATGGCCATTTAGCCAATTATTGTTATTATATATTAATATATGTTGCATCTGTTTTGAAATAACTATTTAGGGATATCCATACCTAATTTATCAACTATGTCTTTTATCTTTAAGGGTAGTGAATATGTTATTGTTATAGATACTATTTGTACCATCTAAAAGGATATATACACAATATAACACCTGTTTATGTCTATGTTATAAATATTTGTGCTGCATAATTATCCCATCTTTGTATTTAGTTTTACATATTTGTATTTTTTAATAATTTTCTATCCATATTTTGTATTTAACAAAGTTATTCCAATATATCATTACTTGGTTAAAGCGCTCTATTTTCACTTTTTCATTTTACATTCTTGAGCAAAACCTGTTTGTCTTTCACTGATTTGAGACTGGGATGGAGGTTCACTTTCCAACAAGACAGTGACCCAAAGCATACTGCTAAAGAAACACTTGAGTTGCTTAAGGAGAAATGTGTAAATGTATTTCCGGTCCTAGTCAAAGAAAGCCCAGACCTTAATGAAATTAACAATTTGAGGTTAGACTTGAAGATTGCTGTTCACCACAGGAAACCATCTAAGGTCTGTTTCACACGTCAGTGAAAAACACAGACGTTTTTCACTGACGTGTTAAAAACGCATATGTCCCTCCACGTGCCGTGATTCACGACACACGTGGGTTGTCCCTGTGCAATCCGTGAGACTTGATCCATCATCCATGATTGCACATGGAGATAAACTCACTTGTCCCTGCTCCTGCTGTCCGTGGTGCTGAACTCTTCTGCTCTGCTATGTTTCTGCCCCCATTTAAGCTACTTCTGGGTCGGCTGTGCCTGCATACATGAATATGCATGAGACTAAGCAGCTGACTCTAAAGCAGCAGCATGCAGTGGCCGAACACAGCGTCGCTGGAGAAGGTGAGTATGAAAAGCTTTTTATTTTCAATGTCCGTGTTTTTCTGGTATGTATTTCATAGATCACACCATAGTGTGGTCCATAGGACATCAGTGATGCCATAAAAAAATGGACATATCTCCGTGCAGCAATAACGGACGCGCGTGTACACCGCACTGAGACATGGTCAGTGAGAAATCACTGATGTGTGCGTAGACCCATTGATTATAATGGGTCTGCATATGTCCATGATTCTGGTACGTATAAAAACTAGCACATGCGTACCAGAATCACTGACATGTGAAAGAGGCCTAAGTTGAAGGAATTGGAGCAGTTTGCCTTGATCCAAATAATGCTTTAGGCCCGCAACACACATCCGTTGAAAATGTGCGTGTTTGGTCCATTTCCATACATACCGGAGATACGGCCAAACGTGCACATATGTTAATGTATGATGAAACTCACACGAGCGTGTTTTTAGTTTGTCCGAGTGATCGTGTGCGTTCCACGTATTTGCCTCCGTTTGGCACGGAAGCATGTTCGTTTTTGGGACGGAGCACGCACACACGGACATAATGTTAGCCTATGGGAGTCCAAATAAAACGTTCCTTGCACGGATGTGTGTTTATGTTGTCCGTAAGAAATGTCTGTGTGTGATGCAAAATGTCGTTACTACATATCGGAAGACATAGTAGCGGGATGAGAATGAACTCGGGGGAACTTCACCCGACTTCATTGTCATACCGCGGCTCTGTCTGTGTGCCGTGTACTGATTATCGGTCACCTGTGAAGGATTCACCGGTGACCGCTAATCCCCCGAGTGACTGAAGTGTCCCCCCCCTCTCTCATACTCACCGATCCCCGATCACCGGCGCTGCACGGCGTTCACACTGCTCTGGCGGCTTTTCCTCTTTTGAAAAAGCCGGCCGTTCATTAAACAATCTCGTATTCCCTGCTTTCTCTGCCCACCGGCAAATATGATTGGTTGCAGTGAGACACGCCCACACGCTGAGTGACAGCTGTGTCACTGCACACCCAATCACAGCAGCCGGTGGGCGTGTCTATACTGTGCAGTAAAATAAATAAATAAATAATTAAAAAATCCGGCGTGCGGTCCCCCCCTATTTTATTTCCAGCCAGATAAAGCCATACGGCTGCAGGCTGGTATTCTCAGGATGGGGAGCCCCACGTTATGGGGAGCCCCCCAGCCTAACAATATCAGCCAGCAGATGCCCAGAATTGCCGCATACATTATATGTGACAGTTCTGGGACTGTACCCGGCTCTTCCCGATTTGCCCTGGTGCGTTGGCAAATCGGGGTAATAAGGAGTTATTGGCAGCCCATAGCTGCCAATAAGTCCTAGATTAATCATGTCAGGCATCTCCCCGAGATACCTTCCATGATTAATCTGTAAATTACAGTTAAAAAACACACTTATGCAGTAGTAGCAAGAAGGCCCGTTGAAGCCCCACCTACAGGGGCGAAACGGCCGTAGTCTTTTTGTGCTAACCATCCTCATTCCCTCCCTGTAACGCCGAAGCATGTATCCTCTGACCATGAAATAAATCTGAACACTTCACAGCAATTACCGGTGAGTGCCGTTCCTTTTTTCTTCCTTTGCTTACAGTTAAAAAACAGACACACCCGAAAAATCCTTTATTAGAAATAAAAAACACTAACAAATTCCCACATTACCAATTTATTAACCACAACAAAGCCCTCCATGCCCGGCGTAATCCACGGCCCTCCAGCGTCGCATCCAACTCTGCTGCATGAAGGTGACAGGAGCAGCAGAATACACCGCCGCTCCTGTCACCTCCACGCAGCAAATGAGGTGAGTAACGCGATCAGCTGAGCTGTCACTGAGGTTACCCGGTGGCCGCCACTGGATCCAGCGGTGGCCGCGATTAACCTCAGTGACAGCTCAGCTGATCGCGTTACTCACCTCATTTGCTGCGTGGAGGTGACAGGAGCGGCGGTGTATTCTGCTGCTCCTGTCACCTTCATGCAGCAGAGCTGGATGCGACGCTGGAGGACCGTGGATTACGCCGGGCATGGAGGGCTTTGTTGTGGTTAATAAATTGGTAATGAGGGAATTTGTTAGTGTTTTCTATTTCTAATAAAGGATTTTTCGGGTGTGTCTGTTTTTTAACTGTAATTTACAGATTAATCATGGAAGGTATCTCGGGGAGATGCCTGACATGATTAATCTAGGACTTATTGGCAGCTATGGGCTGCCAATAACTCCTTATTACCCCGATTTGCCAACGCACCAGGGCAAATCGGGAAGAGCCGGGTACAGTCCCAGAACTGTCGCATATAATGTATGCAGCAATTCTGGGCATCTGCTGGCTGATTTTGTTAGGCTGGGGGGCTCCCCATAATGTGGGGCTCCCCATCCTGAGAATACCAGCCTGCAGCCGTATGGCTTTATCTGGCTGGAATTAAAATAGGCGGGGACCGCACGCCGGATTTTTTAATTATTTATTTATTTATTTTACTGCACAGTATAGACACGCCCACCGGCTGCTGTGATTGGGTGTGCAGTGACACAGCTGTCACTTAGCGTGTGGGCGTGTCTCACTGCAACCAATCATATTTGCCGGTGGGCAGAGAAAGCAGGGAATACGAGATTGTTTAATGAGCGGCTGGCTTTTTCAAAAGAGGAAAAGCCGCCAGCAGTGTGAACGCCGTGCAGCGCCGGTGATCGGGGATCGGTGCGTATGAGAGAGGGGGGGACACTTCAGTCACTCGGGGGATTAGCGGTCACTGGTGAATCCTTCACGGGTGACCGCTAATCAGAACGCGACACAGACAGAGCCGCGGTATGAGGATGAAGTCGGGTGAAGTTCACCCGAGTTCATTCTCAGCGCGCGACTCTGTCTGCTGTCAGCCGGCATGTATCAACGACATTTAACATCACACAATGACATTTCACAAGGACAACACACACACACGTCAGTTAAGTTTCACATGCACACATGGCCATTCCACACGCACACGTGGTTACCATACGCCGGACACACAGCCACCACACGTGCATTATTTACGGACCAAAAAACGGATTACGGACATGAAAAATGGCCTGTATCACACGTGCGCTGTTTTCAAGGACGTGTGTTTTAGGCCTTAGTCCAAGTAATCACAAACACTATATTTCTCAATGTTACTCATGGTCATCAGTAAATATTTCAGGATAACATAAAAAATGTAGGTAGTTCAAATGCATGTTGAATAAGTCCAGTTCTTGGACTATATGCCTCTGTGGTTCAGTCTGATGTTTTATGCAGTTACTCCTCCTTCTCACACATGTGGAACAAAGACACTACTAGAATCAATGGCATGCTGCTTGAATTACTAGGCTATGAATAATTGAATGTTTATGCGTATTTTAGGTGCAGTTCACTAGAACCACTTGAGGCTCCAGTTCTTACAAGTGTAAGGTGTAAGAGCAACTATGTCTTGGATGACTAACAGTTCTTCCTGGCTATTGACAAGCTCCAATTAGACATTCTCAATCCAGGCAAGTTTCATCCATGTGTCTCTAGAGGGAAAGCTGCTGCATGCCTGAAAAAGATCAATATGCTTTGGACACATAATGTTTTATATATTAAAAGGGCATGTTGTTGATATGTGGAATTAATTTCAGCTTTCGACAAACAGAGCAAATTGCTGCTCATCTGACATGTACTCTCAATTTCAATTTAGGATTTCTTCTTTGTCACTATTCAGATACCATTAGTTAAAACGGCATATAAAACATAATTGATAAATTGTCATTCTCACTTCTACACACATTATTCATGTATATTGCTCTTTCATTTTGCCATTGACTAAATTATACAGCCTTAACACAACTGGTAACAACTGAGAATATGTAAAAACTAGAACTTTACCTTAAATTACAAATTATATAAATATATTGCTGCCAAAACCAATCATTTTACTAATGATAACAGTTAATGATTGTCTTTTTAAAAGTATTGCTTACAATTAGTTTTACTCTTGGAGTTTGGAGATTAATGCAAATTGCAGGCTCACTGCAGCCTACTTAGTTATGATAAAGCATTAGTTAGTTTTATCTAACAATGCCAAAACACTTATCGTTTTCCAGAAACTGATTTCCACTAATTAACGCATTATCCAAGCAATGATGCTTTGAGTATACTTTTGATTTACTATTCAATATATATATATAAATGATTAAGGTTGCACATGTTCAAAAAACTGTTGAACAATCACGAACATGACTACCAACCATGAGGGGGATGATTGATTAATATCATAAATGCACACATAAAGCTAGCATTAAGTGCCAGTCATTCAGATAAGTGTAGGGCACCATATTGTATAAAACTTAATGATAATAAACATAATACTATTCTATATTGATAAAATCAAGTATTTTTTTTCTTTAACATCTAGAATGAGGACCATATTACTGCATATAAAAAAATAAACAAAATGTAAGTTTTGGATTGTTGTGATTTCCATTGTTACTATCTCTGGCAACAAAAACAGATTTTTTTTATAATAGTCTTAAGTGAATAGAAAATATACACCACCACTCTAAAAATATTTTTTTTTCTGTTGTAGCTTAAAGCGGTTTTCTTGGCACATAGCATTATGAAACTAATAAGAAATTAAAATATTTCATAACTTTCTTGCTGTTAAAATTTAGGTCTGTCTTGTTCAGTTTCTGAGCTGTCACACGCGGTCATGTGACAACAAACTCCTAGTTTCCTTCTGCAGTCCATTTAAAGGAAAAGTACAGAGATTTCATGTTTGTACTCTGAAAAACATGGCTGATTTGAGTGGTGGTCGATCATGCACATCTCCACTTTATTCACATAAGGACCTAAATCCAGCTGAGTGCAGTGTTCGGCTGTTTGGCCTCCTACAGGGGGACAAAGGGTCACTTTGTTCTATTTGGGAAGATAAGTACTATTATAAACTTGTGATAGTTGAGGTTGGGAACTTTGTTGGAGTATTTGCATTGGGGCCCAAAATCTTTAAGTCATGTAACTTTACACAATCCTCATTTTGCATTGCTACATTGCCTTGTGGGCTTCCCCATAATGTCGTGCAGCTATGCCATTTTACAGATTATCATACCTTGTATAATGGTCGTCAGTACCTCAGCCATCAGTAATCAGTGGTTCCCAGTGGGGCACAGTTTGCATGACAGAGTCATTTTCCTTCTACAGAGTCACTGGGTAAGTCTCTCTCTTTTGTAGAGCGCAAGCTCTTATCGTCAGTGTGGTCCTCTGTCCCTGTAGAGTGTAGGCTCTTTTGGTCAGTAGATTCCTCTCTCTCACTTGTAGCGTGTAAGCACTGATGCTCAGCAGGTTTCTCCATCTACTGTACAGTATAAGATCTTATTTTCAGAATGGTGCTGTCCCAATTTCTTTGTAAGCCAGAGATCCCTAACCTTTTTTGACCTTGAGAGCCACATTCAGCTTTGACACAGTGTCTCGAGCAACAGCCAGCTCCAACACTCTTACAGTAGTGACTGATCCCCCATTATTGACATAATGACAACCAAAGCTTTTCCACAGAAATCACACCAAGGCAGTATACCAAGATCCAGGAGTTCCTACCTTACCCCATACAAATGTACTCTTCTATGCAGGGCTACTCTCATAAGTCCCCATCTGGAGACTTGCTCCTCATAGCTGTTTGCTAGAACTGATGCTAATACACAAAGCTAGAAGACAGCCACGAGCTACAAATCACTGGCCCGCGAGCCACATGTGGCTCCTAATCCACAGTTTGAGGAACCCTGCTGTAAGCTTTTAAGGTCAGCGGGGTCCTATATACAGTAGCTTGCCAGTATTATGTAATCTCTTATAGTCAGTGAGGTTCTCTCTTTCTCTCCACTCCCCCGCAAAAATATTCCAAGATATCTCACGCTTTCTAGTAGTGAAATTTGCACAAATTAATTCAAACTGAATTTTTCTTGAAAATTCAGGAAAGTGAACAAATGCAAATGTCAAAAAATTCGCTCATCTCTACAATTAACACTTCTATTTCAGAATGCATTTTTACTCTACAGCCTTTTCTCCATAGTGCTTAAAGCTTTTGCACAGAAATGTATCTCAATGAAGTTTGAAGTTCTCTATAAAAGTAGATGTTATTAATTATGTTTTGCAACATTGAAATACTGGTTTTATTTGTTGTGAGCACTTTTACCCAATTTAGCTCTCTGCATCAGTCCTGTCTGTGTTTATTTAACAACAGGATGCACAGCAATAGCTTATCATGTCTGGTATAAGTCTCAGGGAGAACGTTATGCTTTTTCATCATTTGTACCATCTCAATGTAATTTAGTTTCTTTCTATTTCTCCAAAATACAAAACTTTTAACTCAAGAGATTTATGTGAAATTAAGCAAATGCACATTGAAACAAATCAAATGTTATTTATTTTTACAGGCAAATAAAAAAAAAACAAAAACAAAGAACAGTCCTCGTATTAGTATGCAGTGCAGGATGGATAGAACACATACTCTGCCACCCTCCTTATCTGCCTGTCTGTTTTGTCTCATGCTATCTTCCTGCTCATCAATCTATTATCTGCTTTGTTTATCTTTCTCTGACTGCTTCTTTATGTTTACTTTACAGTTAATCTAAAGGGAATATTAAAAATATAACAATTTATTGGTATACTGTTTGAAAATCCAGGTATGATGACTGTGGTTTTATAATCCAATAAATTATTCCTTTTTACAACCAAAATACACTATATATGTTAATATATTTCTTTATATATATATATATATATATATATATATATATATATATATATATATATACACACACATATATATGTATGTATATATATACACACACACACACACATATATATATATATAAATATACACAGAGTGAGAGATAGATAGCTAGGTAGGTAAATACATATGCATACATACATGTCTGTCTGTCTATCTACAGTATCTATTTTTACTATAAAATAAAGATTTAATGCGAAGGAAAATGTGATTCTTAGCAGATATGATCCTTTAGTGCATTACTGTGTAATTTTACAAACTGAAACGTACATATGACAACTTTAACCTGCAGGTAACAATTTAGATTGATGTGTTGTCCTCGGTGTCCTGGCATTTTCATTTCTTAGGCCTCCTAAGTCCAAACAAACCCATTTTTTATAGAGTACAAGATCCTAAGAGATATATTTTAAAGGTGGTCTCCATGCCATATTTTATGTGCATCTAGACACATTAAAATTCAGTCCAATTTTGATAACAATTTATCACTCTGCTTGAAAAAACCACAGGATCCTGAGCTGTAAAGCCCCAAAGACTGCGAACCAAATGTTGAAGCTTTTATTTCATAAATAGTAAGGTAGTATAGATAGATTTTGCTCCTTTTTTTATGTAAGTTAACTCGTATTAACTGTTGTTAAAGGAAACCTTTAGCCAGAAAAATTGCAGCACACTTTTTATGAAATGTAAAAAAATTATAGATTTATTTTGAGTGGTGAGATAACAAAAAAGAACAATGTGTGTAAATATTTTGGGCGCCATAAGTTAACATTTAGACCTAGTTGGTCTTATTCATAAAGTCGCTTTATAAATATAAACAGAGAACCAAATTACCGTATTTTTTGCTTTATAAGACGCACTTTTGTTCCCCCAAATTTGGGGGGAAAGTAGGGGGTGCGTCTTATAAGCCGAATATATGGGGGGGTATATATATATGTACACTGCAGGGTCCAGGGGAGGTGGAGGCAGCAGCTCTGGAGTGCAGGGGAACGCTGCGAGCTGCAGCCTTTGATCTCCTGCTCCCGCTCATATAATATGCACAGCCGCTGTCCATCTCCAATGGTGCTGAAATCGCACGCAGTGATGGGCTGGGGCAGCGGTGCATATTATATGAGCCTGCGCCCCCCTGTGATGGCACATGCCCCCCCCTGTGTTAGATTTGGCCCCCAGGCTGCTGCTCATTCTAAAATAAAAAAGCTTTACTTACCCCCTCCAGCGTTTCTCCCCGTGTCCCTGCTTCCACTGTGATCAGGCAGGCAAAGATCTCAGTCTGCTGTGCCGATCACATGACCGCACTGAGAACCAGGTAGTAAGGAACAGAAGCACGGAGGGAGACAGGAGGGAGATCAGCGCTGGAGGAGGTAAGGAAAGAGTGTTTTATTTTACTATGGGCAGCAGCCTGGGGGCGATATCTAACACAGGGGGACTTGTGCGATCTATATAGGGGCCATAGGCAGCACTATGGGGGCGATATCTAACACAGGGGGACTTGTGTGATCTATAGGGGCCATGGGCAGCACTCTGGGGGCGATATCTAACACAGGGGGACTTGTGCGATCTATATAGGGGCCATGGACAGCACTCTGGGGGCGATATCTAACACAGGGGGACTTGTGCGATCTATAGGGGCCATGGGCAGCACTATGGGGGCGATATCTAACACAGGGGGACTTGTGCGATCTATATAGGGGCCATGGGCAGCACTATGGGGGATATATCTAACACAGGCGGACTTGTGCGATCTATATAGGGGCCATAGGCAGCACTATGGGGGTGATATCTAACACAGGGGGACTTGTGCGATCTATAGGGGCCATGGGCAGAACTATGGGGGCGATATCTAACACAGGGGGACTTGTGCGATCTATATAGGGGCCATGGGCAGCACTATGGGGGATATATCTAACACAGGCGGACTTGTGCGATCTATATAGGGGCCATGGGCAGCACTATGGGGGTGATATCTAACACAGGGGGACTTGTGCGATCTATAGGGGCCATGGGCAGAACTATGGGGGCGATATCTAACACAGGGGGACTTGTGCGATCTATATAGGGGCCATGGGCAGCACTATGGGGGCGATATCTAACACAGGGGGACTTGTGCGATCTATAGGGCCAATGGGCAGCACTATGGGGGCGATATCTAACACAGGGGGACTTGTGTGATCTATAGGGGCCATGGGCAGCATTATGGGGGCGATATCTAACATAGGGGGACTTGTGCGATCTATATAGGGGCCATGGACAGCACTCTGGGGGCGATATCTAACACAGGGGGACTTGTGCGATCTATAGGGGCCATGGGCAGCACTATGGGGGCAATATCTAACACAGGGGGACTTGTGCGATCTATATAGGGGCCATGGGTAGCACTATGGGGGATATATCTAACACAGGCGTACTTGTGCGATCTATATAGGGGCCATGGGCAGCACTATGGGGGTGATATCTAACACAGGGGGACTTGTGCGATGTATAGGGGCCATGGGCAGAACTATGGGGGCGATATCTAACACAGGGGGACTTGTGCGATCTATATAGGGGCCATGGGCAGCACTATGGGGGCGATATCTAACACAGGGGGACTTGTGCGATCTATAGGGCCAATGGGCAGCACTATGGGGGCGATATCTAACACAGGGGGACTTGTGTGATCTATAGGGGCCATGGGCAGCATTATGGGGGTGATATCTAACATAGGGGGACTTGTGCGATCTATATAGGGGCTATGGGCAGCACTATGGGGTCGATATGTAACACAGGGGGACTTGTGCGATCTATATAGGGGCCATGGGCAGCACTATGGGGGCGATATCTAACACAGGGGGACTTGTGCGATCTATAGGGGCCATGGGCAACACTATGGGGGCGATATCTAACACAGGGGGACTTGTGCGATCTATAGGGGCCATGGGCAGCATTATGGGAGCGATATCTTACATAGGGGGACTTGTGCGATCTATATAGGGGCCTTGGGCAGCACTATGGGGGCGATATCTAACACAGGGGGACTTGTGCGATCTATAGGGGCCATGGGCAGCACCATGGGGGCGATATCTAACACAGGGGGACTTGTGCGATCTACAGGGGCCATGGGCAGTACCATGGGGGCGATATCTAACACAGGGGGACTTTTGCGATCTATAGGGGCCATGGGCAGCAGCATGGGGGCGTTATTTAACACAGGGGAACGTGTGCAATTCATAGGGGACCATAAGCAGCACAGGGGAATGTATGCAATCCATAGGGGGCCATAGGCAGCACAGGGGAACGTGTGCCATCACAAGGGGGCTATATTCAATATAAGGGGGCCATATCCAGATTAAGGGGGCTAATTTTAGGATGGGGGGCTATGAGGGACATATACCCTATATGATTTGTTAGAGGGACACTGGCATTATAAGATGGACCCCATTTAACATTAAAAAAAAAATTCTCTTTTCCTTCACCAAATTTGGGGGTGCGTCTTATAATCAGGTGCGTCTTATAAAGCGAAAAATGCGGTACTTATATATACAAGCGGCAAAAAAAACCACAACAAAATAATATAAAGATACTAAATGATACACTGACAAATGAGAAAAAAATGATAAAAATTGGTACATATATACATAGTTACAAAATCGCATGGCATCTCTAGTAGAATCCCATAGGGCAGAATGTTAGCAATGTTGTAATACCACTGGGTAAATGTGATTGTCTCTGCAAACATATATGGTACATGTATAGTGACTGACATACAATGATCCAGGTAATGAGACAAAGTAAACGCACATGTTTCTACCTAGCCCTGAGCGCTCATTGGAGCTGTCTTACAACTGTACTCACACACGGCCAGCCATCCAGTCAGAGAATGCCACCCACCAGGCTTCCCGTGAGTCTTACTGTGATTACCATAGAGAGTGAGAGGCATTTGCTCTCCTCCACCCTTAGTCACTGGTTCTTTGGTCTCACATCAACCACCTTACCAGATTGAGCCCACCGGTACTTTCCCCAATACTTGAAAGCAGGCCACCGGTTATACCACAGAACCATTAAAATAAAATGGTAATTCTTTCTCTGATTACCATAGTTAGTAAGAGGCATTTGCTCTCCTCCATCCATAGTCACTGGAGTCCTTTGTTCCCACAGCGACCACTTAACCCCACTGAGCCCACCGGTACCACTTTCCCTTTGACACTTGAAAGAATTCCACAGAACCATTATAATTAAGGGATATTGCATATCTGGTTTGGCTTTGACTTTCAGCGTGTTACTATTTACAAGTATACTTTTTGTAGATATCCAAATTGTAGGTATAACCCCACATGTTTGTTTACCTATATACTGCAAAATACCATTTCAGACATCTATAGGTCATGTAGACTACCCTTGACCACCGTTATCTCTCTGGATGGTTACATTATATTATATACTTATCTTCTAATAGCACACATAAATGCTCTATTCAAGCTCTGTATATCTTTATACATATTTTCATGTTCTGATACAGTATCTATACTTTTTCAGCTTGCTATTTCATGAACTACTTTCCCATTGGCCTTGAATCGCTTCTCATATTTTTGTCTAGATACATATACTACACTATTTTCAAACTAGGGGTGAGTTTTTGTTTCATCATAGTTTATTTTGCCTTTCTTTGTCTCCTTATTACTTGGATCATTGTATGTCAGCCACCATACATGTATCATAAATGTTTGCATAGATAATCATATTTACCCGGTGGTATTACAATATTAATAGCACTCTGCTCTATGGCATTCTACTAGAGATGCCATAAAATTTTGTAAATATGTATAAATGTACCAATTTTTATCATTTTTTCGTGTGTTGTATAGTTTCATTTGCATTTTTTTATTTTTTTTACTGCTTGTATATACTGTATATGTAATTTTGTTTATATTTATAGAGCGACTTTATGAGTAAGACCGATTGGGTGGAAAAGTCAATTTATGTTGCCCATGATATATACACACATTATTCTATTTTTTGTTATCTCACCACTCAAAATAAATCTATAATTTTTATGCATTCCATAAAAAGTGTGCTGCAATTTTATGGACTATAGTACATTAGGGGCCTTAGGACCCTCTTAGGTAGCGCCTTATGTTTTCTAAATTTTACTGTGTGCTCACCATTTTTTCTAAGGTTAAAGGAAACCTGACAACAGAATTTACCCCTTAAAGGTATTAAGATCCCTTTATCAGCATCCTAACATGCTTTATAACAATACCTGTAATACTGCTAAATTTATGCATTGAAAAAAAAGATTTTAATTATCCTTGCTCTCCCTTCTTGTTGGCAGTGGACAGGCTTGAGACAGCCACCAATTATTATGAGAGCATTCTCACCACTTTGCGACGGACATCCCAGCCCCAGTGTGCACAGTAATGGCAGTGAAAGTGTTACAGGGGCTGTCTGATTATAAAAACCAAAGGGATATCAGACAGTCAGGCTCCACTGTGCAAAGTCTCTGCTGCAGACTATGGCAGAGGATAAGGGGTATCTTGTACTACGGAAGCAGTACTGACACTGATACGTCTCAGTGACACTAGAGCCAATCACGGCGTGTACTGTTAAAGTCACAGCGACTACCGTATTTAGCATTAACGTAAAAGGAATAGGTTAATGTGTGAGGAAGAGTATATAAGTGTGCCGCTGTAAATAGTAGTAGCACAAGTGCAGAGTGCAATACCTCTGTTAAACTCACAGAGGCATATAGTTAGCAAATAAAGCAATTCCTCCCTTACTCATAGGGTGTGTGGTATGGTCTCTGTTAATGATCACAGAGACAAAAGCAGTGAGTGTGAAATGGCACCTAACTAGGTCCGTTCCTCTAGTGGTGCCAGGAGACGGACAGCAGCGTAAGCCGCACAAAGTTCTTACCTGTGTTCGCTCCACTAGTGTGCGAGGACACGAACCACTAGATATGGCACCTGCCTAGGTCCACTCTACTAGTGGTGCAAAAGAGACGGACAGCAGCACAAGCCGCACAAAGCTCCTACCTATGTTCGCTCCCCTAGTGTGGGAGGATACGAACAACTGCCAGACGCAGTATAAGGAACGTTACCCTAGCAGCAACGTCCACCTACGAGTAGAATGACAAGGCCCAGCCGGACCATGTGCCTCAGGCACCTGCCTATGTCCGCTCCACTAAGATGTAAGGATACGGACCGCAGCCGAAGCTGTAAGGTACAAGAACGCTACCCTGCCGGTAGCGCTCACCTAGCATAGACAGAGAGATGCCTAGAGGGACGTGCACAGAGCGTCTACTCTCATGCATGAACCAAGAGGACTGAGCGCTGGGCGGCGTGCGTCAGGGTCTTATATAGACTCTGTGCCTCATCCAAGATGGAGGACACCAGAGCCAATCCGCTGCCAGAATGACAGCAATGACGTCACGCTGGCCTATCACCGAGCAAAGCGTCACAAGCACAAGACCAACGACCAATCGGCATAGAAGGTGTCAGAGACATGTGACCACGTGTCACAAGCACATGACCAGCGGCCAATCAGCTTAGAAGGTGTCAGAGACATGTGACCTCGTGTCAGCGATGATGTCACCCGCACATGTGCAATGGCTCTAAGATAGGACTTAGTCTTCAGCGCTTGCACATTTGCAGTAGCAAGAAATCCAAACATAGTCTCCAGTGCTCGCACATGTGCAGTAGCAAGAAATCCGAACATAGTCTCCAGTGCCACAGCAACCGTAACAGTACCTCCCCCTCAAGGGCCCCCCTCCCGGCGACGCAGGTAATCGGCAACTAAGTCGGGAGCATGGACAGCCTCCTCAGGCTCCCAAGAGCGATGTTCTGGGCCATAGCCCTCCCAATCTATCAAGAAAAACCTGCGCCCTCAAACAATCTTAGAACCAACTATGGCTCGTACCTCATAGCTAGAGCAAGAGGAATCAGAGGCAGGAGAGTGCACTTCACGAGCGTGAGGTAAAATAGCCGGCTTTAACAGTGAGACATGGAATTTGTCATGGATCCTAAGATGGCTGGGTAACTTCAATTGGTAGACTACAGGATTTACCTGTCGAAGAACCTCATAAGGACCCAGGAAGTGAGGAGCAAATTTGACAGAGCTCAATCTAAGTTTCACGTGTTTTGCAGACAGCCACACAAAGTCCCCCGGAGAAAAGACAGGAGCCGGGCAACGAAACCGATCGGACACCGTCTTCATACGGTCCTTAGCTGCTTGAATCGACTCTTGAGTCCGATCCCAAACCTCTCTGGCATTAGTTGCCCAGTCGGCCACAAGAGGAGGAGGTGCAGCAGCGGGAAACAGAACTGGTACCCTAAGGTGTTGCCCATTATTGAGTACGAACGTTGTCTGCCCAGTGGCCTCAGCCAGTGAATTGTTAAGGGCAAATTCTGTCCAGGGTAGGAGGGAGGACAAGTTATCGTGGTTCTCAGCAACAAAGTGTCGAAGGTATATAATCATGGATTGATTGGTACTCTCAACCAAACCATTGGTCTCCGGATGGTATGCCGAAGAGAGATTCAACTCAATTTGCAGAAGGCTACAAAGATATCACCAGAAACGGGAAGCAAATTGCGGGACTCTATCACAAATGATACGATCTGGCATCCTGTGAAGCCTAAAGACATGCTTGAGGAATAGTTTGGCTAGTACCCTGGAAGATGGGATTCTCGATAACGGTACGAGATGAACCATCCGGGAGAAATGGTCCGTAATGACCCACACAAATCTATGTCCCTGTGAATACGGAAGATCACCCACAAAGTCCATGCCTACCACCTCCCATGGTCTATCTGGCACTGGTAAAGGATGCAAGAGCCCAGCTAGTCTCTGCCGTAATGGACGGTTGCGAGCACACGAGTAGCAGGAACCGACATATCTCTTGACATGGCTGGTTAAGTGTGGACACCAATACCACCTCTCGAGTAACTCTCGTGTCCGTCTAATACCAAAATGCCCACCCACCTTTGAGGTGTGGGCCCACGACAGTATATCATTCTGTCGATCAGGCAGAACAAAGGTCTTGCCCGGTGGGATTTGGTATAATGTCACAGGGGAGAGCATATGAAAAACCCTGGAGGGAAGGATAAGACGAGATTCGTCAATCTCTTCCTGGGTACAAACCATAGAGCGAGACAGGGCATCTGCCTTGTTATTCTTACTCCAAGACAGATAGTTGATGGAGAAGTGAAAGCGGGAGAAAAACAAGGACAGTGGGCTTGGCGAGGATTCAGACGCTGAGCGGTTTGTAAGTACGTCAGATTCTTATGGTCTGTATAGACCTGGAAAGGATGTTTCGCTCCTTCTAGCAAGTGACGCCACTCCTCCAAGGCTAATCTCAGGGCGAGCAGTTCCCTATCCCCAATGGTATAGTTTCTCTCTGCTGGTGAAAAGGTTTTAGCAAAGAAGAAACACGGCCTTTTTCTACCTACACCGTTCTTTTGATACAAGACCGCACCAGCACCCACTGAAGAGGCATCAACCTCCAAGAGGAAGGGCTTTTTCTCATCGGGTCTTTGAAGAACGGGAGCAGTTGAAAAGTGTCTTTTTACTGCCTTAAAAGCTTGGGATGTCTCAGTAGACCAGACTTTTGGATTAGCACCTTTCTTAGTCAAGGCCACCAAAGGGGCCACCAAAGTGGAGAAATGGGGTATGAACTGCCGGTAATAATTTATGAATCCTAAGAAGCATTGCACTGCCTTCAAGGAATGAGGTTTGGACCATTCCAGGACAGCAGAGAGCTTCGCAGGATCCATAGCCAGACCCTCTTGTGAGATAATGTAACCCAAAAAAGGCAAGGATGACTGCTCGAATACACACTTTTCGAGATTAGCAAACAATGAGTGCTCCCTTAAACGGGAAAGGACACGAACGACATCCTGACGATGAGTCTCCAGATCAGGAGAAAAAATCAGGATGTCGTCCAGATACACCACTACTGAGGATAACAGTAAATCCCTGAACACATCGTTTACGAAGTCCTGAAATACTGCGGGTACATTACATAAACCAAAAGGCATGACGAGGTATTCATAGTGACCAACTCGGGTGTTAAAAGCGGTCTTCCATTCGTCACCCTCTCGAATTCGTACCAAGTTATACGCACCCCGCAGATCCAACTTCGTAAAAACCTGAGCTCCCCTCAGTCTGTCAAAGAGCTCCGAAATTAAAGGTAACGGGTATTTGTTCTTTATTGTGATTGCGTTGAGACCCCTGTAATCTTTGCAGGGACGCAAATCACCCTCTTTCTTCCGAACAAAGAAAAACCCAGCTCCCGCGGGAGAGACAGACTTACGAATGAACCCCTTCTCTAAACTCTCTCTTATATAAGTCGACATGGCCTCCGACTCAGGTATTGACAGGGGGTAAACCCTGCCCTTAGGTGGAACCGAACCTGGGATAAGGTCTATGGCGCAGTCATACGGCCTATGGGGTGGAAGAACCTCAGCACCCTGTTTGGATAACATGTCAGCGAAATCCAAATAGGGTGTAGGTATGGGCGAGAGATCAGTTGATGCAACCGCAGTGACCTTAGGTGATAAGGGAAGACATCGGGACTGACATTTCGAACCCCAACTAATAATGCTGTCGGACTCCCAGTCAATTAGAGGAACATGAGTCCGAAGCCATGGGAGACCCAGAAGGACGTCGTCTATACCCTCAGGCAAAACAAGAAAAAAAATCTCCTCTATGTGACCGTGAGACAGGGAAAGGCGCAAGGGAACTGTCCTCAATGTAATGGAGTCAGACAACATAGTCTCATTAACAACACGCACAGAACTAGGCGCCTCTAACATGAAAGAGGGAATATTGTGTCTCTTTACAAATCCTGAGGACACAAAAGTCTCGTCAGCTCCGCAATCCACAAAAGCCATAATAGGCCATGTATTCTCAGAGAATAAGAGCTGACCTGGGATACTACACTTACAGGGTGCAGAAGACGTCTCTAATAACCCCCCTCTAATGGTTACTAGGCCTGGGAGTTTCCCTGATGGCTAGGACACTTGTTGGCATAGTGCCCAGCCTGACGACATACGTAACATATAGGAGGACCAGACTTGCGTAGTCTGGAGGACGTATGTAGTGGGAGATGTTTCAGATGCTGAGAAAGATGGTGGTGGACTCTCAACAACTGGAATAGCTCGATGCTTAGGGCGTGAGGAAGAGACCTCGAGTCTACGTTCCCTATGGCGTACGTTGATCCTCGTTGCTACTGTGATTAAGTCCTCCAAAGAAGCAGGGACCTCACGAGTAGCAAGGGCATCCTTGACATAGCCTGCCAAGCCTCTCCAGAAGATAGGAATCAACACCTTCTCTGGCCAGTCTAGTTCTGCCACCAGAGTTCTAAAAGCAATGGCATAAGAACTAGTGGATAACGAACCCTGATATAGATCAAACAGTCTCAGGGCCGCATCATGGGTGACCTGCGGACCCATGAATACCGCTTTAAGAGCATCAAGAAAGTCTTGATGTCTCAGAGTAACCACATCAGAGCGCTCCCATAGGGGAGTTGCCCATTCTAAGGCTTTGTCCTGAAGTAAGGAGATGATAAAGCCTACTCTGGACCTCTCCGTAGAGAATCGAGAAGAGTTGACCTCTAGGTGTATCTGACACTGACTAATGAAACCTGGCATTGCCAGAATATCTGTTTGGCAGAGCAAGTCGAGGATCATGTGCAGATATCACCATGGTCTGAGGTTTATCCTCTATACTCTTGAGCCGCGACTCAAGTACTTGTATGTAACGGTGTAACTGCTGATATTCTGCCATAACTGCCAGACCCTTGGCTCAATCCTAATGTTACGGGGGCTGTCTGATTATAAAAACCAAAGGGATATCAGACAGTCAGGGTCCACCGTGCAAAGTCTCTGCTGCAGACTATGGCTACGGAAGCAGTACTGACACTGATACGTCTCAGTGACACTAGAGCCAATCACGGCATGTACTGTTAAAGTCACAGCGACTACCGTATTTAGCATTAACGTAAAATGGATAGGTTAATGTGTGAGGAAGAGTATATAAGTGTGCCGCTGTAAATAGTAGTAGCACAAGTGCAGCGTGCAATACCTCTGTTAAACTCACAGAGGCATATAGTTAGGAAATAAAGCAATTCCTCTCTTACTCGGAGGGTGTGTGGTATGGTCTCTGTTAATGATCACAGAGACAAAAGCAGTGAGTGTGAAATGGCACCTACCTAGGTCCGTTCCTCTAGGGCCTGTTTCACACGTCAGTGAAAAACACTGATTTTTTCACTGGTGTGTAAAACACGCACATGTCCCTCCGTGTGCCGTGAATTACGACACACATGGGTTGTCTAAGTGCAATCCGGGCTCCATTCTCCATGGCTTGTGATTGCAGTTAGAGATTAACTCACCTGTGCGCGCTCCCGCTCTCCATGGTGCTGATCGCTCCCGCGGTGCAGCATCCGGCCGGCGCTGACCCCCGCAGCAGCTGCTTCCAGGTCGGCTGTGTCATGCATCATGAATATGCGCGACAGTAATGAGCCGGCTCAGAAGCAGCAGGCTGCATGGGCTGCAGAGAGCGCCGCTGGAGCCGGGTGAGTAAAAATGATTTTTATTTTAAAAGCATGTTTTTTTCTGGCACATGTTTCACGGACCACACCACTGCGTGGTCCGTGGGACATCAGTGATGCCAGAAAAAAATGGACATGTCTCCGTGCGGCAATCACGGACACGCGTGAACGCTGCACAGAGACATGGTCAGTGAAAAATCACTGATGTGTGAGCAGACCCATTCATTATAATGGGTCTGCGTTTGTCAGTGATTCTGGTACATTTAAAAAAAAGCACAAACGTACCAGAATCACTGACGTGTGAAAGGGGCCTAGTGGTGCCAGGAGACGGATAGCAGCGTAAGCCGCACAAAGCTCCTACCTGCGTTCGCTTCACTAGTGTGCGAGGACACGAACCACTAGATATGGCCCCTGCCGAGGTCAGCTCTACTAGTGGTGCAAAGGAGACGGACAGCAGCACAAGCCGCACAAAGCTCCTACCTATGTTCGCTCCCCTAGTGTGCGAGGATACGAACAACTGCCAGACGCAGTATAAGGAACATTACCTTAGCGGCAACGTCCACCTACGAGTAGAATGACAAGGCCCAGCTTGACCATGTGCCTCAGGCACCTGCCTATGTCCGCTCCACTAAGATGTAAGGATACAGACCGCAGCCGAAGCTGTAAGGTACAAGAACGCTACCCTGCTGGTAGCGCTCACCTAGCATAGACAGAGAGATGCCTAGAGGGACGTGCACAGAGCATCTACTTCTCATGCATGAACCAAGAGGACTGAGCGCCGGGCGGCGTGCGTCAGGGTCTTATATAGACTTTGTGCCTCATCCAAGATGGAGGACACCAGAGACAATCCGCTGCCAGAATGATAGCAATGACGTCACGCTGGCCTATCACCGAGCAAAGCGTCACAAGCACATGACCAGCGACCAATCGGCATAGAAGGTGTCAGAGACATGTGACCACGTGTCACAAGCACATGACCAGCGGCTAATCAGCTTAGAAGGTGTCAGAGACATGTGACCTCGTGTCAGCGATGATGTCACCCGCACATGTGCAATGGCTCCAAGATAGGACTTAGTCTCCAGCGCTTGCACATTTGCAGTAGCAAGAAATCTAAACATAGTCTCCAGTGCTCTCACATGTGCAGTAGCAAGAAATCCGAACATAGTCTCCAGTGCCACAGCAACCGTAACAGAATGGTAGTAGGGACATCATTTCTCTAGTCCTCATCTCTTCTCTCTATACTCCTCTAACTCTCCTCTATTGTAACAGCTGTTATAGGGCTGCTAATCTCATGTAAGAACAAACCTTGAAGACAGGTTCTTTGCAAACTTAAAGTAATATGGTAATGGTAATAATATAAATTTTCATCTCTGACACATTTGGACACACAAGAAATCAATTAAGTAGATCTTTTCACCAATAATGTCATGATGTTAAAAATATCAATTTATGTATAGGTACAAAGTAGCCTGAAAGTAATATCTTTTCATTCTTTTGTGGGGTCCACGGGGAAGACTACTCTCCTTGCGGAGACCTGACAAACAAGTCTGGCTGCCAGTGATGGGTCTTATAGCTGCAAAGCCCCTCTGGGAAATATTCAAATTGTGTATCCAGGAAGGAGACAAACTCTACCACCACCTATTGGAAGTAGCAATCCTAAAAGTCAAAAGTGTCATTTTAACAAGGCTTTTCATATGACTTAGGATTTATACCAGATCAGAACCCCAATTTGCAGACACAGTGTTTCGGGGTGATTGCCCCTCGTCAGTGCAAAGTATGGGAACTCATCTGGCTTATGAATCATTTCCGATACTTAGCACTTCCGAGGGGCAATCACCACGAAATACTGTGTCTGCAAATTGGGGTTCTGATCTGGTATAAATCTTAAGTCATATGAAAAGGCTTGTTAAAATTTCACTTTTGACTTTAGGATTGCTACTTCCAATAGGTGGCGCTAGAGTTTGTCTCCTGCCTGGAGAGACAATTTGAATTCTTTTGTGGTCTTTTACCACTTTTACTGTTGCCTGACCATCATTTTTGGAAATGTGGAGACTCCAAGTAGGGTCTCAAAATAATCTTTTACCTGTAGTGCTAGGGTTCTGGGAGCAAGAGGCCTACACCTTTCTGTCATCTTGCTGTCTCTGGTGAAGGTAAAAATGTTGGTTCAGGCCTTGCTATAGGGCCAGCACCATGCATTCATGTTGTGGCGTTCAACTATTTGTAGTGTGTTCCAATTGTTGACACTTTGCCTGTTGTCTGATCTTAATTTCTGGAAATGTGGAGACTCCAAGTAGGGTCTCAAAATTGTGTCTTGCCTGTACTGGCAGAGATGTGAGAGCAAGACGCCTTTTCCTGTCACTTATCCACCTTTTGATTTTTAAAATTGAAATGCCAGGCGCCACATCCTGTATATTGCATGGAAAATTCCTCATTGCTGTTTAAAGACACTATGGGGAAATGGGGAGGGGGGATTTAATTCCACTGTCTTACTGTCTGCCTGAAATGTTTTTAAATGTCAAAACTCCACCTTTTGACTTTTAAAATGTAAATTCTAGGCCACATCCTGTTTGCTTTGTAGACCATACCTCACTGCTGCGCAAATACACTATAGGGAAGTAGGGGGGGGTCAATTGATTTCCCTATCCTGCTGTCTGCCTGAAATGTTTTTAAATATCAAGACTGCAAGATGGGTTTACAAGTTGTCTTGTCTGTACTTGCAGAAGTGTGGGAGCAACAGCCCTTACCCTGTCACTCATCCACCTTTTCTTATCTAAAATGGAAATGTCAGGCTACATCCTGTGTTTTGCATAGACCATACCTCAGTGCTGTGCAAAGATACTATGAGGAAATGGGGGGGCAATTGATTTCACACTCCTGCTGTGTGCCCGTCAACAGGCTTAATCCTGTCACTCATTCATGCTTTGATTTTTAAAATGGAAATGCGAGGCCACATCCTGTTTGTTGC
The DNA here is from genome assembly GCF_048569485.1 of Anomaloglossus baeobatrachus. Lineage (NCBI taxonomy): Eukaryota > Metazoa > Chordata > Amphibia > Anura > Aromobatidae > Anomaloglossus > Anomaloglossus baeobatrachus. The sequence continues at coordinate 597,617,963 of NC_134354.1, read as the reverse complement.
ATGGACCATACCTCACTGCTGTGTAAAGACACCATGGGGAAATTGATGCCACTGTCTTGCTGTGTGCCTAAAATGTTTTTAAATGTCAAGACTCCAAGATGAGTCTCCAAGTGGTGCCTTGTCTTTACTGGCAGGGGTGTGGGGGCAAAAGGCCTTATCCTGTCACTCATCCACCTTTTGATTTTTAAAATGGAAATGCCAGGCCACATCCGTTGTATTGCATGGAAAATTCCTCATTGCTGTGCAAAGACACTATGGGGAAATGGGGGGGGCAATTGATTCCACCGTCTTACTGTCTGAATGAAATGTTTTTAAATGTCAATACTCTACCTTTTGACTTTTAAAATGGAAATGCTAGGCAACATCCTGTGCTACATAAACTATACCTCAAATATAAAGGGTTAGAACAACCAACATACAAGGGGTAAGAGTCCGTGCCATAATAGGTACATGGAGAAAGCCATATACAGATATCCGGGGGAAGAAGGCATTAAGATCGAAACCTATAGGTCGGGGTCTCTCGGATCCTCATCCCACAACTCTGGTATATGACTCTTTATCTAGTGTGCTGAGGAGTTTTTTCAACTCCTTTACGTGCGCCTATTGTCATGCCCTCTGGCACTGCTTAATCTTTCTCTTGTATGGACATTGGTCCTCAGAGCATGCCGTATGTCAGCCATTTACATCTAACCATATGAGCAGTGTTTGGCAGGCATCTCAGTATGGTGTTTTTGTGCAGCCATTTTAACCTTTACAGACTTTAATCACTGAGTTGTGGTGTGAGCATGCCACCTGCTGGTCCTCTCACTAAAAATCCTATTTTAACTTTTTCTTGTACTGCTTTGTACGTTCTGGATTAAATAAATTTATATACTTTTTCTAAGCCTTGTGTACAGTCTCTTTCTCTTTATTTATAAACTATACCTCACTGCTGTGCAAAAACACTAAAGGGAAGTGGGGGTGTCAATTGATTTCACTATCCTGCTGTCTGCCTGAATTTTTTTAAATATGAAGACTCCAAGATGAGTCTTGAAGTTGAGCCTTGTCTGTACTGACAGTGGTGTGGGGGCAAGAGGCCTTATCCTGTCGCTCATCCACCTTTTGATTTTTAATATGGAAAATACAGGCCAAATTGTGTGTTGCATGAAACCATACCTAACTGCTGTGCAAAGACACTATGGGGAAATGGGGGGGGGGAAATTGATTCTACTGTTCTGCTGTCTGCCTGAAATGTTTTTAAATATCAAGACTCCAAGATGGGTCTCCAGGTTATGACTTGTGTGTACTGGTAGAGGTGTGGGAGCAAGAAGTCTAATCCTGTCACTCATATACATTTGTTTTTTAAAATGGAAATGCAGGGCCACATTCTATGTTGCATGGACCATACCTCAAAGCTGCGCGAGGATAATATGGGGAAATGGGGGTGGGGAAAATGGTTCCACTGTCCTGCTGACTGCCTGAAATGATTTTAAATATCAATTTCAAGATGGGTCCCCAATTTGTGTCTTGTCTGTACTTGCAAAGTAGTGGGAGAAAGAGAACTAATCCTGCTACCCATCCACTTCTGGATTTTTAAAAAGGGAATGCCAGACCACATCCTGTGTAGAAGTCAACGCAATCAGGCAGTGTGTAAATTAATATGCATTGAAGAACGCATTCACACATCTGTAGAGTTGTGGACCGCTATAAAGGCAGAGTTTGATCAGTGGCTGTCTCCACTAAATCTTGAACCAGGGAAAGCTGTGTGCAATAATGGTGCAAACCAGATGATAGCATTACACCTTGATGACAACACACATGTGCCTTGCATGGCTTACATCGTCAACCTGGTTGTAGAGGAATTTCTAGGCTACTATTCTGGTCTGCATGTGCTGCTGCAGAAGGAACGGTCGCTGTGTGCTCAGTTCTAAAATGAAAATCCAGGCCACATCTTGTGTGTTGTTTGGGCGATACCTCACTGCTGTGCAAACATACTATGGGGAAATATTGGGGGCAATTGATGCTACTGTTCTGCTGTCTGCCTGTAATTTAAAAATATCAAGACTCTAAGATGGATCTCCAAGCTGTGACTTGTTTGTACTGGCAGAGGTGTGGAGCCAGAGGCCTAATCCTGTCACTTATCCACCTTTTGAATTTAAAATAGAAATGCCAGGCCACATTCTGTGTTGCATGGACCATACCTCACTGCTGTGCAAAGACACTATGGGGAAATGTGGAGATGGGGGGAAATTGTTCCACTGTCCTGCTGTCTGCCTGAAATGTTTTTTAATATCAACTACAATATGGGCCTCCAAGTTGTAAGTTATTTGTACCGGCAGTCATGTGGGAGCAAGAGGATTAATCCTGTCACACATCGCCTCTGGATTTTTAAATTGGAATTGCCAGGCAACATCCTCTGTGAAAGACAATGCAATCATGCAGTGCTAAAAATAATATGCCTTGGAGGATGCAGTCACACAGCTGCAGAGTTGGGGACCTCTATCCAGTCCAAGTTTGATCAATGACAGAACCTTGATCCAGGGAAGGCCGTGTGCGATAATGGTTCAATCATCAACCGTACGCTCAAAGCTCATGCTGAATTTGAGATTGAAACTTTTTAGAAGTTTGTTCTTTATTGCCAACCAATGATATCCCAGATGTGTTTGATTGCAGATATGTCTGGAGATGGTGCAAGTAATGGAAGCATTTTTAATCCATGCAGGCTGCTCACATCAGCATAATCAACATGCTTTGTACTGTTGAATATTGGCTTCTGGAACACTTTGGAAAAATGGCTGTACCACTAGCTCTATAACAAAATCATTGTAATGCCAAACTCCTTTAATTTTCATTACATTTACACTAACAGTTTGGTGTTACATTGCTTTGGTGAAAAAAACAGTGGTTGAGCCATTTCTAAGCATTTCTAGAACTGTTTTTCAACACTACAACACCAACCTGCATGTTGCTTATGCTACTATAAGTTGATTGCATACCCCAAATGGACAAGCCTGGACTACAACATCTTTAGACTTATCTTCCATCATGCATATCTGGGATGTCATTAGTTGGCAAATGCAAAGGAAGCTACCAGTAGTGGATCTTGATTTGCATGTCCAAGTGTATTTCTGCATATGACACACTCAATATTGAAGAGATTAAGATATTTTGAAGACTTTTTTGTCATTAATTGTGACGAGCCCACGGGGTCTTGGAGGACACTAGTCACCAAGCCGGTTTCGGTTTGGGATGTTACAGCAGCCTGGCCCGGTTCTGTGACCCCGGCAGTGTAAATAAAAGGGGGGAATGGGGTGAGGAATTTGTATTTGTGACGCCATCTGTGGTGTGCAGCCAGGTATTAGCCGCCACTGTGGGAGGTCTTATCTGGAATGGATGATAACGCAGCTCAGATGGTACAGCTCTCCACAGGCAGAACTCAGGCACCAGGGAGGACGTTGGGAATAGTAGTCGCCTATGGCGCAGGGGCACAAAGATGGGAGCGCCGGCAATGATGGGACAACACAACTTTGCAGTTCAAGTTCTTTACTCACTGAGATTACACCACCTTTGGAGTGCTCCGCTGTTATAGGCTTCAGCTGATTCTGGATAGTTCGGAGGTCAAGGCCAGTGTTTCCTTCTGTGTGTCCTTTCTGGTGGTCTTTCCTCCACCCCAGCTCCTGGGCCATGGAATGGGTCACGGGTGCCTGCTGCACTCCCCACGAACCCTGGAATCCCCCTTCTTCCTAAGAACCCGGGTCAAGCCCCCAGCTCCGGACCACAGGCCCCTTTGTGTTTTTTCGCTTCTTCCTGACGTCTCTTCTGAGTCTGACCTGGCATGGACCCCCGCCTGGTGCTCACTGATTTCTGTATGACATGCCTCCTAACTTCCTATGAAGGTACCACGCCCCCCGAGTTTCTGAACTAGTGGGCAAGAGGTCCCATACCTCATGATGGCCATCGCCGGCACCTACCTTAGCCCAGTCCCATGTTATGTGTTGAGTGTGTGATGATGGTTTACCGGTAATGACCTCCTCCGTATCAGAGATGAAAACTGCACCCCAGGGGAGGTGCAGTACCTTGTGGCGCCTGAAGCCGCAGGGGCACCACACTTGCATATCATTAACATGTCTGTCGATTCTGTGAGTTCCATAATTCTTGGGGTTGTCATTTCAATTAATATATATGTATAAAACATGATGTATATACTGTACATTCCTAGTGTCAATGTGAAATATTCTTACCTTCAGAAGGATAAAGTTAGCATTTACAAATTAAGTTTATGGTGAGGCTGGAAATATAATATGAGGTATACATATTTACATTAGCTTAAAATAGTCCACTTGAAGTACACTATGCATATTCTGTCCAACATATTCCTAATGCACCTATATATATTCATGCAAAATTAAAAAAAAAAAGATTTTATTTCAAACATGATACAACCTCTAGAGAACTTCTTTCATAACTAGTCTACTTGTTTAATACCGCTACTGTCAAGGCCACTAAGCCACCCACTGCTCTGGTAAATTATTTTATCTCTCAAAAAGTAAATCATTTGGCTTTTAATTGGAAGCTAGTGGTGGAAAAATGTATTCTGTTTTTTCTTGATGTCAGTTCTCTATGTTGCCTTTGAGAGCATTTTACATTTGGTTCTCAATGATGTTTCACATTTCTCGTTGATGCTGGCAACAGATGGATGCACAAGATTAATTTTTATCCTTCTATCTTGGACTGCATGTTTAAAACAAGGAAGGCATGTCCAATCTAGGATCCATTTTTGGTTCTCTGATTTGATCTGGAACCTCCAGGGACTACTAGGAAATATCTTCTTTCATTACATGTAGCAGTAAATTGTTTCATGCTGTCAGAGTTAGAGCTGAATATGTCTACTTAATAGGAAGTTTATGATTGCATATTGTAGAAGACTTCTAAATGCTTAATAATTTAACAAAATGCAGTCAAATCTACCGTGTTCTAGTTAAAACTCCACAGAAGGTTAGCTAAGGTCAAGGTCGTTAGATCAGAAATTTTAATTTGTGCAAAGTTAATAAAAAAATATTAATACTGAACATAAAGACATTTTTTTTTTCTAGATTATGTTTAAATTAAAATTATAAGTTAACAGCATTTATCTGATTTTATCTAAAATGAAAAAAAAGCGCAGCACCATGGAATATTGGTTGCAAGCCCCTGTACATTGGATCAAGGTCAAGTCTAATTATGATGAGATGGACTAATAAAGTGTTCTCTTTTTTCTATCTATCTATCTATCTATCTATCTATCTATCTTTCGATCTATCTAAGGGGTACTTTGCACGTTGCTATTGCTACTGCAATGTTGTTGGGGTCAAATCGAAAGTGAGGCACATCCGGCACCAGTAATGACGTTGCAACGTGTAAAGCCTAGATGCACCGATAAACGATCGCAAAAGCGTCGTAAATCGGTGATCTGTGTAGTGTCGGTCATTTTCATAATTTCGCTGCAGTGACAGGTACGATGTTGTTCCTCATTCCTGCGGCAGCACACCACTGTGTATGAAGCCGCAGGAGCGAGGAACTTCTCCTTACCTGCCTCCACCAGCTATTGGCCGCCTGCCGTGTGACGTTGCTGTTACACCGCACGACCCACCCCCTTAGGAAGAAGGCGGGTCACCGGCCAGAGAGACGTCGCAGGGCAGGTATGTGCATGTAAAGCTGCCGTAGCGATAATGTTTGCTACGGCAGCTATCACAAGATATCGCATGTGCGACGGGGCTGGGTACTATCGCGCTCGGCATCGCTACCATCGGCTAGCAATGTCGCAGCGTGCAAAGTACCCCTAAGAAAGGCAAAAAAAGTCTGACAGCACTCCATATGAACAGGTCTGTATCTGTTCATGATATATAATTGCAAAAACAGTTACCACAACACATTGAAATGCCAAAGTTTTCAACTACCAAAAAAAGATCTAATAAAAATTTGAGATATTTTGCATATCAAAATGACCATTTTCATACCTGCCCAGTCATCATGGCAATCTCATTATACTGGGTACTACTCTTCCTTTCTGCCTCTGACTGGGTTTTAAATAAGCCTACATGTTTGGGCTAAGATAGACCTATACTAAAGAATAATATAACTTATTAGACATTCACTCTGTAATATTATTGGAAATGTATTCTTGTGCCTCTTTATTTCTTTTTCATAGCTTCTCTTGGTATATTTTCTCTTATAGAATGTCTAAAAATCTTCTCTGTGAACCATCCAGCAGTAGTCCCCCATCATGTCCACGTTTCATGTACCTTGGTATCCTGATGAAAACTTTTTCTTGCACTTCACTATAAGCACTAAGGTTTTCAGGAAAGTGGTCCAAATGGAAATGTAAAAAAATGTAAGGTCAACTTTATCAGACAACTAGGGATGATCAAATATCACAAATATTCGGCAATATTCGGTTTTGCGAATATTCGATGAATAGGTCACCGCTATGCGAATATTCGATGCGCAATGTAAGTCTATGGAAAGCCCGAATAGTTGCTATTCGGCAACTATTCGGGTTTCCCATAGACTTACATTGCGCATCGAATATTCGCAAATAGTCGAATAGCAGCGACCTTTTCATCGAATATGGGCATAGCCGAATATTTGAGGTATTCAATCATCCCTACAGACAACAAACGCTTTGAAATGTTTCAGCATGTTTCCACAGATGACTTCAATTTTGGATCTTTGTTGTTACCTAGAATTTTCTTCACAACTTTTTTAACAGAATCCCAAGCCTTTTTCTGAACAGCTTGCATTTTTGTTTCAAACACATCATCCTTTATGAGTTTCTGGATATCTGGACCCACAAAAATGTTTTCAGTTTTGCTTCACACAGTCCCTGAAATGTGGAACACAGGTACCTAAAAGATTTTACTTCTTTCTGCTTCATCACTCCAAGCTTAATGGGGAGTGGTGGCAGAAGAACTTTAGTGGGTTAAACTAAATTTTCCGGAATCATATTCTTGAGTCCAAGTTGCAAAGATATTTATTTCTCCAACTTTTTTTGGTTCCAGTGATGAGTCGTATCCTGGCAGTTACTTTCACATAAAAAGCATGAGTACTTCCTGTATCCTCCTTGCTGCCCACAGAGCAAAGAGAGATCTTTCACATCACCACATATTGACCATCTTTGATCCCCATAGTTAAGCTTCTTGAGAATAAAGTCTAAACTTGTAAGTCATTCAAGTTCTCAGAATGCCCAGGCACTGAATCATAAAGCTATAGTGTCAGTGTTTGTGAAAAAAAACCTGTACGTGATGGAATTTATTTCAATATTTTACCGAGTTTAACCATTGACAATAAATATCATTACTTACAGCAAAGATGGAACTGCAGCTGTATATTACCTAGGCCAAAAACTACTACTCCAGCAGGATCAGCTAAGCCCCCACTAGGTGGAGGCATCACAGGTGCAAGAGGAGCAAAGCACCTTGTATCCTTTTTTAGCATTTTTGTATCCTGTACAAAAAAAATATGAGGTTTTTAGTTGGTGTTATGGCCATAAGACAGAAGCCCTCAACCCTCGTCATGGGAACCTCATGCTTGTAGGTCTCTACACTATATATAATATAAAAAAGCAACAAAAAAGAGGAATAAATATCGTTACTTACAGCAAAGATGCAACTGTAGCTGTACGTTACCTAGGCCAAAAACTACTACTCCAGCAGGATACAGCTAAGTCCCCACTAGGTGGAGGCATCACAGGTGCAGGAGGAACAAATCACACACACATTTCCAAACATGGAGGGGGCGATTGCTGGATGGTAAAACTGCACACTGATGGCTTGCATAGAGCGCTGGTCACACTTGCAGATGCACAGTCACAAACCCGCAGCCTATTAAGTGATGCCTATACTATTAGATCGGGCGGGCTGCCCAGCCGTACTCCAACTGTGCATCATACAGGGACAGAAACTCTAATATGCAAGGCCTTTACATCAATATGCATGGAAGGGACTGTATATCTAGATATGGCATGTGTAAGGCCTGTGATTTGATTGGTAGAAATTATTAGTGCCTGTATTGGTCAAAAATAGAGATGAGCGAACCGGTCGTGGTTCGACTCGAGTTCGGTTCACCGAACGGAGGTCTCGTTCGAGTACGGTTCGGCGAACCAGTTCGGCGAACCGCTCACACCACATAGGAAACAATGGGAGGCAATCACAAACACATAAAAACACCTAGAAAACACCCTCAAAGGAGTCCAAAAGGTGACAAACAACTCACAACACAACACAAACACATGGGAAAGTGACAAGAACAAATTCTCATGCTTAAACAAAACAGCGTTACAAGGAAAAGAGGATGAGACACAGATATAGGCATGGCATGCCCTTGTAAAATCATGTAAAACAACGCAAGATGACTCCAAGCGGAGTCTCCCTTTTTTCCAAAAATTGGGCCACACAGACACCTAGCCCTTCAGTGGCAGCACTTGTGCCCCAGTTGTACACTTCACAGGTAGATTTGCAAGCACATTCTAAAATACGCCATCCTTAACCATCCCCAGGATGACACCGGGGTAGGTAGCAAAGTCTTTGCTAATCCCAGATATGTTCATCCTGGCTCCTTTTAAAAAACACAGCAAGGGTTACTCCAAGCAGAGTCTCCCTTTTTTACAAAAATTGCGCCACACAGACACCCACCCCTTCAGTGGCAGCACTTGTGCCCCAGTTGTACACTTCACAGCTAGAGTTGCATCAAGCACATTAAAAAATACGCCATACTTAACCTCCCCCAGGATGACACCAGGGTAGGTAGCAAAGTCTTTGCTGAGCCATGATTTGTTCATCTTGGCTCCTTTTAAAAAACACAGCAAGCAAGGGTTACTCCAAGCGGAGTCTCCCTTTTTTCCAAAAATTGGGCCACACAGACACCCATCATTCAGTGGCAGCACATGTGCCCCAGTTGTACACCTTACAGGTAGATTTGCATCAAGCACATTCAAAATTACGCCATCTTTAGCCGTTCCCAGGATGACCCCGGGGTAGGTAGCAAAGTCTTTCCTGATCCCAGCTCTGTTCATCTTGGATCATTTTTAAAAACACTGTAAGCAAGGGTTACTCCAAGCGGAGTCTCCCTTTTTTCCAAAAATTGGGCCACATAGACACCCACCCCTTCAGTGGCAGCACTTGTGCCCCAGTTGTACACTTCACAGCTAGATTTGCATCAAGCACATTCAAAAATACGCCATACTTAACTGTCCCCAGGATGACACCAGGGTAGGTAGAAAAGTCTTTGCTGAACCATGAATTGTTCATCTTGGCTCCTTTTAAAAAACACAGCAAGCAAGGGTTACTCCAAGCGGAGTCTCCCTTTTTTCCAAAAATTGGGCCACACACACACCCACCCATTCAGTGGCAGCACTTGTGCCCTAGTTGCAAACAGGATGTTTTGATTTGCATCAAGCACATTCCAAATCCACAAGCATTTACTCTCCCCAGGATGACACATGGGTAGTAAATTCCTTGTGGATCCATGACTTGTTCATTTTGATGAACGTTAGTCTGTCCACATTGTCACTGGACAGACGCGTGCGCTTATCTGTCAGCACACACCCAGCAGCAATGAAGACACGTTCAGAGACAATGCTGGTAGCTGGACACGACAAAATCTCCAAGGCATAAGTGGAGAGCTCTGGCCATTTTTCAAGATTTGAAGCCCAAAATGAGCAAGGCTCCATTTGCAAAGTCCTGGCATCGATGTTCATTTGGAGATACTCCTGTATCATCCTCTCCAGCCGTTGACTATGTGTCAGACTTGTCTCTGGTGGCCTTGCAAAGGATGGTCTAAAAAAATTATGAAAAGATTCAATAAAATTGCTGTTACCAGGACCAGATACGGTGCTGCTGGTATGGGTAGACTGTTGAAGATGACGAGACCGTCCCATGTTTGTCAAGTTACAACTGGGAGATTCACTCCCTGCACCACGGTTGTTTGGTGGAAAAGCCAAGCTAAGATCGAGTAACAGCTTCTGCTGATACTCCTGAATACGTGCGTCCCTTTCTATGGCTGGAATTATGTCACAAAATTTGGACTTGTAACGGGGATATAATAGTGTGGCAAGCCAGTAATCATCATCACTTCTAATTTTGACAATACGAGGGTCATGTTGGAGGTAGTGCAGCAAGAAGGCGCTCATGTGTCTTGCGCAGCCATGCGGACCAAGTCCACGCTGTGTTTGTGGCATAGAAGTACTAACCGTTCTTTCTTTCTCTGACATCTCCCCCCAACCTCTTTCAACTGAAATTTGACCAAGGCCTCCCTCATCCGCTGAGTCTTCCATGTCCATGGGCAGTTCATCCTCCATCTCTTCATGTTCTCCTGCACCTTCCTCAACATTTCGCCTGCTACCATGCGCCCTTGTTGATCCCTGTCACCCATGGTCCCATGCCTGCCGCCTTGGTGATGATGAACGTCTGGACCTTGGTGATGTTGTTGTCTCTTGTGCATATGAATCCTCCTGTAGTTCCACCCCTTCCTGTTGTTCCACCCCCTGAGTCCGAATAGTGTTTAGCGTGTGCTCCAGCATGTAAATGACTGGAATTGTCATGCTGATAATTGCATTGTCAGCGTTAAACATATTCGTCGCCAAGTCGAAACTGTGCAGAAGGGTGCATAGGTCCTTGATCTGAGACCACTCCATCAGGGTGATCTGCCCCACCTCTGCATCTCGTTGGCCCAGGCTATACATCATGACATATTGCACCAGGGCTTGACGCTGCTGCCACAGTCGCTGTAACATGTGGAGAGTCGAATTCCAGCGTTTCGGCACATCGCATTTCAGGCGATGAACCGGCAGGCCTAAAGACTTCTGGAGCGATGCAAATCTCTCAGCTGCGGTGGATGAATGGCGGAAGTGAGCAGACAGTTTTTGTGCCCTATTCATAAGGCCATCTAGGCCAGGATAGTGTGTTAAAAATTGCTGGACAACAAGGTTCAACACGAGAGCCATACAAGGCAAGTGTGTCACCGTGCCCAGGCGAAGGGGCGCACCCAGGTTTGCAGCATTGTCGCACACGGCCTTACCAGGCTGCAGGTTGAGTGGAGACAACCATTTACCAAACTCAGTTTCCAGAGCTGTCCACAACTCAGCCGCTGTGTGACTCTTATTTCCAAGATATTTCAAGCTAAAGACCGCCTGATTCCGTTGCTCTCTGCTGCCAGCATAGTAATGAGGGGTGCATGATTCCTTCTGCACAGTTAGAACGCTGGTGGCCTGACCAGGCAGGCTTGGGGCGGAGGTAGAGGACCCAGACGAGGTGGAGGAGGCAGAACCAGTGGAGGAACTTGGACAGACAAAGGATTGACACACAAGTCGTGGGGACGGTAAGACTTGTGCAGAAGACCCTTCACCATCTATCACCATAGTTACCCAGTGCCCAGTTAGCGACATGTAACGTCCCTGTCCATGCTTACTGGTCCAAGTATCGGTGGTGAAATGCACCCGTTCACACACAGAGTTTCTCAAGGAAGCGGTAATGTTGTGTGCGATATGCTGGTGTAGCGCAGGCACACCTTTCTTAGAGATGTAGTGGCGACTGGGCATCTGATACTGGGGCACAGCGACAGACATAAGGTCTCTAAAATCCTGTGTGTCCACCAGGAGTAAAGGCAGCATTTCGGTAGCCAAGAGCTTACAGAGGGATAAAGTCAACCTCCTAGCTTTGTCATGGGTCGCAGGAAATGGGCCTTTTATTTGTCCACATCTGAGGGACAGAGATCTGGCTGCTGTGTGTAGACGGTGGTGAGCAGGGTGTCCCCGAAAAAATGCAGGTTTGTGAGGAAAGTACAGGCGTAGACATGATGTTGCCTTCATCCAACGTTGATGCTATCGATGTCTGAGAGAGCTGTACACACGCACTTGTTTCCCCTTCCAAACCAACTGACGACCTACCAAGCAAACTGCCTGTTGCGGTTACACTGGTGGAAGTTGTGCGTGGAAAACCAGGTGTGACAGCTGTTCCCACAGTCCTAGAAAAGGAAGAGCGCGCGGATGCACTGGAAGGGGCAGGCGGTGGATGGTCCGCTCCGCTAGGCCGCATTGCAGCACAATGAGCTTCCCACCGGGACATATGATATTTATTCATGTGACGATTCATGGAAGAAGTTGTCAAACTGTGGAGGTTTTGCCCTCTACTAACAGAATCACGACAAATTTTACATATCACATGATTTGGGCGATCTTTTGCTATGTCAAAAAAGGACCAGGCTAAGCAAGGCTTAGAGGGCATGTGACCTGCTGAGCCACCACAACTAGTGCTCAGAGGCAGAGTAGTGGCTGAGGATGCAGTTGTAGACGTGCTACCAGTACTCCTCTGTCTAGGAAGGCGCAAGGTAACTTCGTCGTCAGTAGCATCCTCCTCCACCGCCTCTGTTGACCTTCTCGAGTGCCTGACTGTGGGTTGACAGTAGGTGGGATCTAGAACTTCCTCATCAAGCGTTGTGTTTGCACTCCCCTCCCCCTCAGACCGAGCCTCTTCCTGCACTGAACGAATATTTAAGTTGTCATCCCAATCTGGTATCTGCGTCTCATCATCATCAGTATGTTCCTCATTGTCTATTACAACAGGTGTTTCAGTTTGTGAATAAGGGTCAACATTATGCTCATGAACTTGGTCATCACGGCCTGAATCTGAGTCACAAAGGTTCTGGGCATCACTGAAGACCATTTCCTGGTCTGTACTCACTGTAGCTTGGGAGCAGACCTCTGATTCCCAGGCTATGGTGTGACTAAACAGCTCTGCAGACTCAGCCATCTCTGTTCCACCATACTGTGCAGGGCGGATGGAGACTTGAGAGCTGAGAGAAAGCAGGTGTGATTGGGATGACAACTCAGAGGACTGGTCTTTTTTGGATGCGGTAGTTGAGGTGGCGGAGTGGGCACTTATTGGACCACTTGAGATCCATTCAAGCATTTTCTTTTTTTGGCCATCATCTACCTTTGTTTCAGTTGTTCGTGTCCGTAAAAAAGGGAGCACATTGGCTTATCCACGGTAAGTAGTAGACATCTTACTTTTGCTGGAAGATGGTCTATCTTCAGCAGATGTTAATGGAGCTTTGCCACCTTCCCCACGGACAAACCCTTTTTTTCCTTTTCCAACACGCCTGTTCCCCTTTTCACCAGCATCTGTCATTTTGCCACTCATTTTGATTGCAACAAGATTGTGCACTTAAAATGTGGTAGTAAAAATTGAGAGGTGGTGTAGATTGCAGCGGTGGTCTAGCTTTATTGACAGCAGAATAAACAACAATAACTATCCCTGACAATGCAACTACGGCCCTTAAACTGGCAGCACAGTTTGCTATTAGAATGGCTTAGTAACAATGAGCTTGAGTGTGCAATGCAGAGGTGCTGCAAATAGATATGCACTAGTGGGACAATAATGAAGTCCAACAGCCACTTTTAGGATGCCACTAAGTTTCCTCAGTGTTTGCTACTATAATGGCTTAGTAACAATGAGTTTCAGTGTGCAATGCAGAGGTGCCGAAAATATCTTTGCACCAGTGGGACAATAATGAAGTCCAACAGCCACTTTTAGGATGCCACTAAGTTTCCTCAGTGTTTGCTAGTATGATGGCTTAGTAACAATGAGCTTGAGTGTACAATGCAGAGGTGCTGCAAATAGATTTGCACTAGTGGGACACTAATGGAAGTCCAACAGCCACTTTTAGGATGCCACTGAGTTTACTCAGTGTTTGCTACTATAATGGCTTAGTAACAATGAGTTTGAGTGTGCAATGCAGAGGTGCTGCAAATAGATTTGCACTAGTGGGACACTAATGGAAGTCAAACAGCCACTTTTAGGATGCCACTAAGTTTCCTCAGTGTTTGCTAGTATGATGGCTTAGTAACAATGAGCTTGAGTGTGCAATGCAGAGGTGCTGCAAATAGATTTGCACTAGTGGGACACTAATGGAAGTCCAACAGCCACTTTTAGGATGCCACTAAGTTTCCTCAGTGTTTGCTTGTATGATGGCTTAGTAACAATGAGCTTGAGTGTGCAATGCAGAGGTGCTGCAAATAGATTTGCACTAGTGGGACACTAATGGAAGTCCAACAGCCACTTTTAGGATGCCACTGAGTTTCCTCAGTGTTTGCTACTATAATGGCTTAGTAACAATGAGCTTGAGTGTGCAATGCAGAGGTGCTGCAAATAGATTTGCTCTAATGGGACACTAATGGAAGTCCAACAGCCACTTTTAGGATGCCACTAAGTTTCCTCAGTGTTTGCTAGTATAATGGCTTAGTAACAATGAGCTTGAGTGTGCAATGCAGAGGTGCCGCAAATAGATTTGCACTAGTGGGACACTAATGGAAGTCCAACAGCCACTTTTAGGATGCCACTAAGTTTCCTCAGTGTTTTCTACTATAATGGCTTAGTAACAATGAGCTTGAGTGTGCAATGCAGAGGTGCCGCAAATAGATTTGCACTAGTGGGACACTAATGGAAGTCCAACAGCCACTTTTAGGATGCCACTAAGTTTCCTCAGTGTTTTCTACTATAATGGCTTAGTAACAATGAGCTTGAGTGTGCAAAGGGCAGGAGGGTACAGTGGTCGGGTTGTGGGTCAGTGTAGAGGAAAGGAATCCTCACTTTCTATCCCTCCTAATGGTGAAATGCAGCAAGGAACTCCCTGACCTTAGCTACACAGATGCTTTTATCTGTAGCTGTTAAAACCTCTTTCCACGGACCTGACTGTCACCTATGGGTCTGAGCCTGCTGTTATTAGCCCTTACAAGGGCTGAAAGATTCTTCTATCCACATGCTGGCCCGCCCCACTACACGCTCACGCTTAGGGAAGGAAGACAAGGAAAAAGAAAAAAAAAAAGGCGATTGCCATTATCCCAGCAGCAATGATCTGAATGCGCAGTCCCCACACACTATACGTTGAAATTTCATAACAGTGTGAGGCACAGAGTGACTTACACTATTACAGCAAAAAGCCAGCTAGTAATTAGCTTGGCTTTTTGCTGCTAGAACCGTTCTCGAACGTAACTAGAACTATCGAGCTTTAGCAAAAAGCTCGAGTTCTAGTTCGATCTAGAACAGCCCCCAAAATCACTTGAACCGCGAACTGGAGAACCACGAACCGCGCTCAACTCTAGTCAAAAATACAAAAGCAGAGACTTTATAAACTGCAAAGGCTTTGTGTATTTATTCACCTACTCTATGTTGGCAATTCGATTAATCAGTTTCGGAGAAGGATCTTTGAGCATGCGAGTGACTTCAACAGGAAAGATGACAAATCAGTTGCATAGCATGTGTTGTCAAAACTAGGGATGAGTGACCCCAAACGGTAAAGTTTGGAGTTCGTACTGAACACCTAGTACCTGGTGCTGAATTACGAACACGTGTATCTAAGCAGAAATCAATGTTATTTTTTGTATCTGGCAGCCTAATAAAGGTTGTTGAAAGGCTGCAGCATGACCAATCAATAAGCTTTTTGGCTGTGGGCACTCCTGCAGTAATCAAAGCCATGCCAAGTATTGGCATGGCAGGGATTGGCCAGCGCATCACGTGATCCTACCTGTATGAATTAAAGGTAGGATTAGAGTTGAGCGCGGTTCGAGGTTCTCCAGTTCGCGGTTCGAGTGATTTTGGGGGCTGTTCTAGATCGAACTAGAACTCGAGCTTTTTGCTAAAGCTCGATAGTTCTAGATTCGTTCGAGAACGGTTCTAGCAGCAAAAAGCAGGCTTTTTACAGCTACAGTGTGCAGGAGCCATGCTGGCAGCCTGCCAGAAGCTTGTAACCAAGTTAAACATCGGGTATCCAAGCAAAGCGCTTTGGTTAGTAACCCGATGTTTATCCTAGTTACGTGCAGGAAGCCCACACTTCCCCACTCAGCTCACTTCGCCCCCTCCTGCACGCGGCATGTACACACACACACACACTCACCTGTCCCCAGCCAAGCAGTCCACGACACTGACGTCCTCAGCGCCACCCACTTCGCACTCCGCCGCCAGCACTCATGGCTCCGCCCACCTGCATTCTGCACACATGGTCCCGCTCGGCTTACCTGCGGTGATGAAGTCCCGACCTCAGCGCTGTCACTGTCCTCCATGGCCGCCGCTTGTCACATCACCTTCTCACGCTTCCGACCCGAGACTGACTAGCGGTGACGTCACGGGCCGCTCGCGATACTTGGCTGTGAAAGCGGCGGTCATTGAACTCAGTGACAGGTGCTGTCAGCAGTGCAGGAGATCAGTGCAGGTAATGTACCTCGCTGACAGCAGCACTTGTCATCCCCTGCAGTGACCTGGGCTGACCCATTGATGTTAGCTCAGGTCACTGCTCTGCTCTCCCAGCCAATGGGGAACATCCTGCTCTTCATTGACTGGGACAGTGTGGATCGACATGGCAACCCCTTGGATTACACCAGACCTGGATTTGTTTTTCTTTCTAATAAATTGGTTAAAGAGGGAATGTATTGGGGAGTGTTTTTTCAAATAAAAATGTGTTTGTCGTCTATTTTTTTTTATTACTGACTGGGTTGGTGATGTCGGGTATCTGATACATGCCTGACCTCACCAACCCCAGGGCTTGATGCCAGGTGACATTACACATCTGGTATTAACCCCATATATTACCCCGTTTGCCACCGCACCAGGGGATGAGCTGGGGCGAAGCACCAGGATTGGCACATCTAATGGATGCGCCACTTCTGGGGCGGCTGCGGCCTGCTATTTTTAGGCTGGGGAGAGTCCAATAACCATGGACCTCCCTAGTCTGAGAATATCAGACCCCAGCTGTCTGCTTTACCTTGGCTGGTGAACCAATTTTGGGGGGACCCCTACGTGTTTTTTTTTTTAAATTATTTATTTAATTTAAAATAACAGCGTGGGGTGCCCTCAGTTTTGGATTACCAGCCAAGGTGAGGTTGCCAGCTGTGGTCTGCAGGCTGCAGCCGACTGTTTTTTGCAGACCGCAAAAATGGATCGGTCGTGTTAATGTAGCCTTATTCTGATCTGCCATTTATAAACAGCAGGCAGAAATAAGTGAATAACGCCCCCCAGCATCAGAAAATCTCCGTGGTTTCAGGGCTAGCTGAGACCCTGGAGATCATGATTCAGGACGGTTTTTCCGGTCTCCGCTCACGTGATCACAGGTATACACCGTACACCGATGATCACGTTACAGTAAATGACAGCGCCGGTAAAAAATTATTTATCTCCCATCTGGCATGAACAAACATGATAAATCTCCTCCCCGCTCCCCTCCGGTCCCCCAGTGTCGCCAAAGTGCCCCCCCTGATGCCCTTCCAGAAATCCAAGATGGCCGCGCGCACAGCAGCGCGCCGGCCGCATTCACCCTACTCCTCTGATTTCTGTCGCATGTGCCATGACACATGCGACAGAAAACTCCTCCCCAGGCCCTGCCAGGTCACCCCCTATAACCCCACCGGTGTTCCCCGGTGTCCCACGGTACCTGTGCAGCGTTGATCCCCCCACTGCCCTCTCCTTCACAATAGACGCTGCCGCATGCACAGAGTGGCTGTCAGCTCAGCTTCCTGTGTTCAGACACAGTGAGTGGTGGTTATGCATCTGTAAGCTAAACGGGTGGCACAGTGGCTCAGTGGTTAGCACTGCAGTCTTGCAGTGCTGAGGTCCTGGGTTCAATTCTCACCAAGGACACCATCTGCAAGGAGTTTGTATGTTCTCCCTGTGTTTGCGTGGGTTTCCTCTGGGTACTCCGGTTTCCTCCCACACTCCAAAGACACACAGTGCTATGGAATTAATAACGCTATATAAATGAATAAATTTTTATTATTACTGCAATGCCCTGTTCATGAGGTAAGGAACATAATTGATCAGGAGAGCTATATACTACATTTCCAAATGGAGGGATTTGCTTTTATAGTTTCCCTGCTGAATGACTACCAAACATGAGAGTCCGTTATACGCCACAAGAAAACACATCTAAATAGCGAGCTCTGTTGTTAAGTATTCATTCAGCTGGAAAACTGGACTTAAAGGGGTATTCCATCTCCAAGATCCTATCCCCAATATATAGTAGGTGGAATAGCAATAATATCAGCAAATACCAATATTTGGAAATGTAGAATAGTTCTCCTGATTAGGCATGCCCTTACCTCATGAGCAGGGCATTGCAGCTTTGGTAGCAACCATTACGACATGGACTCTGCTGCTGTGGACCCGGGGACAGTGAGTGCAGATTCATTGCACCCACACTCCTCACATGAAGGGTCTGCACTCCTGAAAAAATGGGGGATATGTTCCCTGAATGTCTCCCCCCCATATTCTAGACGGTCCAGAGTCGTCGTGGGACCCCTTTATTTTTGTCTTAAAATAAATTGGTGAAAGAGGAAATGTTTTGGGGACTGTTTTTTCAAATAAATTTCTTTTGTCGATTTTTTTTTTGTTAGTACTGACAGGTTATGATGTTGGCTATCTAATAGACGCCATGACATCACAAACTGCTGGGCTTGATGTCAGGTGACCTTACAGCTAGTATCAACCCGATTTATTACCCCGTTTGCCACTGCACCAAGGCATGGGATGAGCTGGGGTGAAGCGCCAGGATTGGCGCATCTAGTGGATGCGCCGCGTCTGGGGTGCCTGCGGCCTGCTATTTTTAGGCTTTGAAGGCCCAATAACTATGGACCTTCCCACCCTGAGAATACCAGACCACAGATGTCTGCTTTACCTTGGCTGGTGATCCAATTTGGGGGGGACCCTACTTTTTTTGTGTAATTATTAATATTTATAAAATAATTATAAAAAAAGAGCCTGGGGGGACCTCCACATTGGATCCCCAACCACGGTAAAGCTGCCAGCTGTGGTTTTCAGGCTACAGCCATCTGCTTTACCCTAGCTGGCTATCAAAAATAGGAGGACCCAACGTCATTTTATTTTTAACTATTTTTTAAATAGAAAAAATTAATGGGCTTCCTGTATTTTGATTGCCAACCAAGGTAACGGCAGGCAGATGGGGGTGGCAACCCATAGCTGTCTGCTTTATCTGCGCTGAAAATCAAAAATACCGCGGAGCGCTACATCTTTTTTTTAAAGATTTATTTTTACAGCACTGTGATGTCCAGCAATCAAAATACAGGGAAGCCCATTTTGTTTTTAGTTATTTAAATAAATAATTAAAAAAATATATATGGGCTCCCGCTTCATTTTTTGTATTGCTAGCTAAGGGTAATCCAAGCAGCTACTGGCTGCTAACCTCCACTGCTTGGTGTTACCTTCACTGGCAATGGAAAATCCAGGGAAGCATTTTTTATTTTTTTTGCCAAAAAACTACAAAAAAAGGACGTGAGCTTCGCCATATTTTTGTATGCTAGCCAGGTATAGCAGGCAGGTGCTGGAAGAGTTGCATACAGCGCCAGAAGATGGCGCTTCTATGAAAGTGCCATTTTCTGAGGCGGCTGCAGAATGCAATTCACAGCAGTGGGGCCCAGAAAGCTCAAGCCAACCTGTGCTGTGGATTCCAATCCCCAGCTGCCTAGTTGTACCTGGCTGGACACAAAAATGGGGCGAAGCCTACGTCATTTGTTTTCTAATTATTTCATGAAATTCATGAAATAATAAAAAAAGGGCTTCCCTTTATTTTTGGTTCCCAGCCGGGTACAAATAGGCAACTGGGGGTTGGGGGCAGCCATACCTGCCTGCTGTACCTGGCTAGCATACAAAAATATGGCGAAGCCCACATAATTTTTTCAGGGGGCAAAAAACTTCTGCATACAGTCCTGGATGGAGTATGCTGAGCCTTGTAGTTCTGCAGCTGCTGTCTGTCTGTATGGAGAAGAGCAGACAGCAGCTGCAGAACTACAAGGCTCAGCATACTCCATCCAGGACTGTATGCAGAAGTTTTTTGCCCACCAAAAAAATGACGTGGGCTTCTCCATATTTTTGTATGCTAGCCAGGTACAGCAGGCAGCCACGGGCTGCCTCCAACCCCCAGTTGCCTATTTGTACCCGGCTGGGAACCAAAAATATAGGGAAGCCCGTTTTTTTAATTATTTCACTTATTTCACGAAATAATTAAAAAAACAAATGACGTGGGCTTCGCCCCGTTTTTGTGTCCAGCCGGGTACAACTAGGCAGCTGGGGATTGGAATCCACAGCACAGGTTAGCCCAAGGTTTCTGGGCGCTTCTGCTGCGAATTGCAGTCCGCAGCCGCCCCAGAAAAAGGCGCTTTCATAGAAGCGCCATCATCTGGCGCTGTATCCAACTCTTCCAACAGCCCTGAAGCCCGGTGGCTTGTTGGGTAATGAGTTAATACTAGCTTTGTTTTACTAGCTAGTATTAAGCCAGAGATTCTTAATGTCAGGCACGTTTGACCCAGCCATTAAGAATCTCAAATAAAGGGTTAAAAAAAGACACCACACAAAGAAAAAATACTTTAATAGAAATAAATACACAGACACATTAGAGACTCCATCTTTATTACCAGCTGTCAGCCCTCCACGATCCATGGTCTTCTGTCTTTCTCGTTCAACAAATGCAGCTCTGCTCCATCACTGCTGCATGGGGGAAGACGCTGCTTCCCGTGTAGCCTTTACTCCGTGAAGGCTGCACGGGAAACAGCATGCAGCCTTCACTCCGTGAGTGATCAGTGCTGCTGGCTGTCATCGGTAACAGCAGTAACGCTGACAGACGCATTACCATAGCAACGGTGCTCCCGGAGCTGCGGTTAGCGGTGACATCACCGCTAACTGCGTTGCTATGGCAACGGTGATCTCCGTTAATGACCGGCTGTGTCAGCTGGTCCCTAACGGAACGGGGAGTCGACCGTGTGCTAGAGCATGTCGTCGGTATACGGCGATACACAAATGTGCACCGTGTACCGGAGAGTGCAATGACAGGTCCTACATGACGCGTCATAGTCATGTGACCAGTCTGTAGCCAATGAGATAATAGCCACGAGACTGGTCACATGGCTATTTTGACGTTACGATAGGTCCTGCATCACTGCTGGCAGTGCTGGTCACCGGGAGGATTCAGCGATCATCGGATGGAATACCGGCAGGAGACAGAGTGCAGGAGGGATCGCGGGGACCGGTAAGTGTTATGGCAATGTTTATTAACTGCATGTGTACATTTATAATGTGTTTTTATGTGTTTGTGATTGCCTCCCATTATATCCTATTGGTTCGAGTTTGGTTCGTGGAACGTTCGCCGAACTGAACTCGAACGAGACCTCCGTTCGACGAACCGAACTCGAGCCTAACCACGGCCGGTTCGCTCATCTCTAGGTAGGATGTCTGGTTTTTTATTAAAAATAGAGATGATGAAATCAAGTATTTCTAATACAATATTAAACTTACTGTTTATTTAGTTTGTTTTTTTAATTCTAGTTGTACTGAAGCACTGGGGGCTGCCATCTTAGATTTGGTGTTTGTAACGACAGTTACTCACCTTCGTTATGGCAGCCCCCAGGGCATAGACTCTGATAGTCAGGCTCCGACCTCTAAACTTTTTACAGGACAGCTCCCTGCTGTGACCTGGACGCGCCCCTTGGGCTGTACAGCTAACAGCCGAGGGAAGAGATTGGCGCCAAGTTTGTGCAGCTCACAGTGTATGCTGTGTGCTGTACTTTTTCCCCTGTCACCTGCTCAGGATGTGTGAGTACGGAGCACACTTCCCCCCACCACTGCTGCTACCATCTCCAATAACACCCCTAGCTCCCCCCCCTCCTGTCGACTGTCAGCCTGTGTGATTACCGGCACCCCTCCCACCACTGCAACTGCTACCATCTCCAATAACACCCCCGCTCTCTCCCCCCGGCCTGTGTGAGTACTGGTGCCCCTCTTCCCACCTGTGTGATACTGTCTGCTGAGTTGTGTATCTAATACTATCCTGTGTGATACTGCCTGCTGAGCCCTGAGGCTTTGGTCACCACAGAGGTACTGCACCTCAGCCAGACGTGTGGTATCCCATCCTTGGTTAGAAGGGGGTCATCTATCGGTTCACGGACAAAAATTGCACACACCAATTGTTAGGTCACACACTGGGTTAGTGTTAAAGGCAGGTACCCCATTAATGCTGGTAGTAGCAACCAGTATACCTGCTTATGGGGCCTTAAGTCCCATTCACTGTCCTGAAGGGGTGGAGCCTGGCAGGGAGGAGTGTAGGCGGAGTTAGTGGGTCAGTTATAAAAAATGGTTAGTTCAAGTTTGAACTGGGCAGTCTGTCAAAGAAGTGACAGTTGACAGGAAGATCCAGTCAGTGAGGAGTCTAGCCAAAAGGAAGTTTTTGGTGAAGATCCTGGGGTCTTGTTAGGCTCAGGTGACACCGATTGAAGGGATTCCAGAGTGCCACGGATGTGCGGCAGGCCTCCGTGGACTTGTTTCACCAAGAACACCGGGGTAGAGGAATTTGGTCGCAATAGCGGGGATGGACCCCAGACTAAAGAAGAAAGACATTTCCTTTAACAATCCAACAGCCCGGGAGGTTGCTTCAGGCACCTGAGGCCACAACCTGCCACCCATCACCTGCAAAGGGGAGCAATAAAAGGACAGAGGTCAGCCACTCTTTGGACAGGCTCGGTGGCGTAGGCGCAGGACAGTCTACTGAAGGTCGGCACTAGAGAGATGGTCAGAAAGGACACATTGAGGGGTGCAAAAGTTCTGACCCTTGAAATATTTGGGATCGGCGGAGGCCCACAACGGTGAATCCCGGCATACCACGGGTAACCGGTCAGCTGCAGTATTGGAACCAACAGTGAGTAAAAACATATTAACTGCAAGCCCTGTGTCATCTGCTTTGTCCTGCACCCCTTCCACATCCACCATAGACTTTACAAACAGTTGCCCCGGGGTACCTGCTCCACCTGTGAGGAGCAAGAAACACCTCAGCTGCCATAACACCAGCCCCGGAGGTCCCGTCCAGCAGCCGTGGCTCCAAAGCCACAATACACAGGTGGCATCACAAATCTTTTATAAACTTTATTACCATCTCCCCCGATACCGCCATATTAATTGACTCCGCCAGGGTCACAGAGTCGGGCCCCGTCACAGCTGACTACCCCGGACTAATCCGGCCTGACACCGAGTCACCTAAGGCCCTGGGGCGGGCGAGTCACAAGCATTGTTGTGCTCAGGTATGCTTGGTGCTCAGCCCAGTGTGATTTAATTTAATTAGAACTCCGAACTTCCAGGCTCTAATACAGAGGGTATTCTGATAAATCTTGAAAGACGGAGCTGGTAAAGGAGTACCTAGCTGACCGTACAAGAATCTGCTGTGATTCCTCTGCACCTTAAAACTATTGGGTTTTGAAGCTAGACATGGGGCAAGAACTGTTCCTCTACAACTTAGGGCAGCTTTGCACGTTGCAACATCGCACGTGCGATGTAGGCGGGGTCAAATCGAAAGGGACGCACATCCGGCGTCACTTTCAACATCGAAGTGTGTAAATCCTAGATGATACGATTAACGAGCGCAAAAGCGTTGTTATCGTATCATCGGTGTAGGCTCCGACTTTTTCAAAATTACGCTGCCGCGACAGGTGCAATGTTGTTCCTTGTTCCTGCGGCAGCACACATCACTGTGTGTGAAGCCGCAGGAGCGAGGAACATCACCTTACCTGCCGCCGGCGGCTATACGGAAGGAAGAAGGTGGGCGGCATGTTTAAATCCTGCTCATCTCCGCCCCTCCGCTTTGATTGGTCGCCTGCTGTATGACGTCGCTGTGACGTTGTACGACCCGCCCCCTTAGGAAAGAGGCGGGACGACGGCCAGAGCGACATCGCAGGACAGGTGAGTGCATGTGAAGCTGGCGTAGCGATAATGTTCGCTACGCCAGGAATTACAAGATATTGCTGCTGCGATGGGGGCGGGGGACTATCGGTCGCGACATCGCAGCATCGGCTTGCGATGTCGCAACGTGCAAAGCCCGCCTTAGAGTTTCTGGCCTGCCCTGACTAAAGATGAGCGAACCGGTCGCGGTTCGGCTTGAGTTCGGTTCGCCGAATGGACGTCTCGTTCGAGTTCGGTTTGGCGAACGTTCGACGAACTGAACTCGAACCGCATAGGAAACAATGGCAGGCAATCACAAACACAAAAAAACACCTAGAAAACACCCTCAAAGGTGTCCAAAAGGTGACAAACAACTCACAACACAACACAAACACATGGGAAAGTGACAAGGACATATACTCATGCGAAAACAAAAGAGCAGGACAAGGAAAAATAGAAGGAGACACAGATATAGGCATGGGACGCCCTTCTAAAATCATGTAAAAAACCGCAAGGTGACTCCAAGCGGAGTCTCCCTTTTTTCCAAAAATTGGGCCACACACACACCCACCCCTTCAGTGGCAGCACTTGTGCCCCAGTTGTACACTTCACAGCCAGATTTGCATCAAGCACATTCAAAAATACGCCATACTTAACCGTCCCCAGGATGACACCGGGGTAGGTAGCAAAGTGTTTCCTGATCCCAGCGCTGTGCATCTTGGATCATTTTTAAAAACAATGTAAGCAAGGGTGACTCCCTTTTTTCCAAAAATTGGGCCACACACACACCCACCCCTTCAGTGGCAGCACTTGTGCCCCAGTTGTACACGTCACAGCTAGATTTGCATCAAGCACATTCAAAATTACACCATACTTAACCGTCCCCAGGATGACACCGGGATAGGTAGCAAAGTCTTTCCTGATCCCAGCTCTGTGCATCTTGGATCATTTTTAAAAACAATGTAAGCAAGGGTTACTCCAAGCGGAGTCTCCCTTTTTTCCAAATATTGGGCCACACACATACCCACCCCTTCAGTGGCAGCACTTGTGCCCCAGTTGTACACTTCACAGCTAGATTTGCATCAAGCACATTCAAAAATACGCCATAGTTAACCGTCCCCAGGATGACAACGGGGTAGGTAGCAAAGTCTTTCCTGATCCCAGCTCTGTGCATCTTGGATCATTTTTAAAAACAATGTAAGCAAGGGTTACTCCAAGCGGAGTCTCCCTTTTTTCCAAAAATTGGGCCACACACACACCCACCCCTTCAGTGGCAGCACTTGTGCCCCAGTTGTACACTTCACAGCTAGATTTGCATCAAGCACATTTAAAAATACGCCATACTTAACCAACCCCAGGATGACAACGGGGTAGGTAGCAAAGTCTTTCCTGATCCCAGCTCTGTGCATCTTGGATCATTTTTAAAAACAATGTAAGCAAGGGTTACTCCAAGCGGAGTCTCCCTTTTTTCCAAAAATTGGGCCACACACACACCCACCCCTTCAGTGGCAGTACTTGTGCCCCAGTTGTACACTTCACAGCTAGATTTGCATCAAGCACATTTAAAAATACGCCATACTTAACCAACCCCAGGATGATACCGGGGTAGGTAACAAAGTCTTTCCTGATCCCAGCGATGTGTATCTTGGATCATTTTTTAAAACAATGTAAGCAAGGGTTACTCCAAGCGGAGTCTCCCTTTTTTCCAAAAATTGGGCCACACACACACCCACCCCTTCACTGGCAGTACTTCTGCCCCAGTTGTACACTTCACAGCTAGATTTGCATCAAGCACATTCAAAAATATGCCATACTTAACCGTCCCCAGAATGACACCGGGGTAGGTAGCAAAGTGTTTCCTGATCCCAGCGCTGTGCATCTTGGATCATTTTTAAAAACAATGTAAGCAAGGGTGACTCCCTTTTTTCCAAAATTTGGGCCACACACACCCACCCCTTCAGTGGCAGCACTTGTGCCCCAGTTGTACACTTCACAGCTAGATTTGCATCAAGCACAATCAAAAATACGCCATACTTAACCATCCCCAGGATGACACCGGGGTAGGTAGCAAAGTCTTTCCCGATCCCAGCTCTATGCATCTTGGATCATTTTTAAAAACAATGTAAGCAAGGGTTACTCCAAGCGGAGTCTCCCTTTTTTCCAAAAATTGGGCCACACACACACCCACCCCTTCAGTGGCAGCACTTGTGCCCCAGTTGTACACTTCACAGCTAGATTTGCATCAAGCACATTCAAAAATACGCCATACTTAACCAACCCCAGGATGACACCGGGGTAGGTAGCAAAGTCTTTCCTGATCCCAGCTCTGTGCATCTTGGATCATTTTTAAAAACAATGTAAGCAAGGGTTACTCCAAGCGGAGTCTCCCTTTTTTCCAAAAATTGGGCCACACACACACCCACCCCTTCAGTGGCAGCACTTGTGCCCCAGTTGTACACTTCACAGCTAGATTTGCATCAAGCACATTCAAAAATATGCCATACATAACCAACCCCAGGATAACACCGGGGTAGGTAGCAAAGTCTTTCCCGATCCCAGCTCTATGCATCTTGGATCATTTTTAAAAACAATGTAAGCAAGGGTTACTCCAAGCGGAGTCTCCCTTTTTTCCAAAAATTGGGCCACACACACACCCACCCCTTCAGTGGCAGCACTTGTGCCCCAGTTGTACACTTCACAGCTAGATTTGCATCAAGCACATTCAAAAATACGCCATACTTAACCAACCCCAGGATGACACCGGGGTAGGTAGCAAAGTCTTTCCTGATCCCAGCTCTGTGCATCTTGGATCATTTTTAAAAACAATGTAAGCAAGGGTTACTCCAAGCGGAGTCTCCCTTTTTTCCAAAAATTGGGCCACACACACACCCACCCCTTCAGTGGCAGCACTTGTGCCCCAGTTGTACACTTCACAGCTAGATTTGCATCAAGCACATTCAAAAATATGCCATACATAACCAACCCCAGGATAACACCGGGGTAGGTAGCAAAGTCTTTCCTGATCCCAGCGATGTGTATCTTGGATCATTTTTTAAAACAATGTAAGCAAGGGTTACTCCAAGCGGAGTCTCCCTTTTTTCCAAAAATTGGGCCACACACACACCCACCCCTTCAGTGGCAGCACTTGTGCCCCAGTTGTACACTTCACAGATAGATTTGCATCAAGCACATTCAAAATACACAAGCATTTTCTCTCCCCAGGATGACACAGGGGTAGTAAATAACTTGTAGATCCATGACTTGTTCATTTTGATGAACGTTAGTCTGTCCACATTGTCACTGGACAGACGCGTGCACTTATCTGTCAGCACACACCCAGCCAGCACTGAAGACACGTTCAGAGACAACGCTGGCAGCTGGACACGACAAAATCTACAAGGCGTAAGTGGAAAGCTCTGGCCATTTTTCAAGATTTGAAGCCCAAAATGAGCAAAGCTCCATTTGCAAAGTAATGGCTTCGATGTTCATTTGGAGATACTCCGGTATCATCCTCTCCAGCCGTTGACTATGTGTCAGACTTGTTGTCTCTGGTGGCCTTGCAAAGGAGGGTCTAAAAAAATTATGAAAAGATTCAATAAAATTGCTGTTACCAGCACCAGATACGGTGCTACTGGTACGGGTAGACTGTTGAAGATGACGAGACCGTCCCATGTTTGTCAAGTTACAACTGGGAGATTCACTCCCTGCACCTGCACGGTTGTTTGGTGGAAAAGCCGAGCTAAGATCGAGTAACAGCTTCTGCTGATACTCCTGCATACGTGCGTCCCTTTCTATGGCTGAAATTATGTCACAAAATTTGGACTTGTACCGGGGATCTAATAGTGTGGCAAGCCAGTAGTCATCATCACTTCTAATTTTGACAATACGAGGGTCATGTTGGAGGTAGTGCAGCAAGAAGGCACTCATGTGTCTTGCGCAGCCATGCGGACCAAGTCCACGCTGTGTTTGTGGCATAGAGGTGCTAACCGTTCTTTCTTCCTCTGACATCTCCCCCCAACCTCTTTCAACTGAAATTTGACCAAGGTCTCCCTCATCCGCTGAGTCTTCCATGTCCATGGACAGTTCGTCCTCCATTTTTTCTTGTTCTCCTGCACCTTCCTCAACATTTCGCCTGCTACCATGCGCCCTTGTTGCTCCTTGTCCCCCATGGTCCCATGCCTGCCTTGCTGGTGATGATGAACATCTGGACCTTGGTGATGTTGTTGTGTCTTGCGCATATGAATCCTCCTGTAGTTCCTCTCCTTCCTGTTTTCCCACCCCCTGACTCCGAATAGTGTTTAGCGTGTGCTCCAGCATGTAAATGACTGGAATTGTCATGCTGATAATGTCATTGTCAGCGCTAAACATATTCATCGCCATGTCGAAACTGTGCAGAAGGGTGCATAGGTCCTTGATCTGAGACCACTCCATCAAGGCGATCTGCCCCACCTCTGCATCTCGTTGGCCCAGGCTACACGTCATGACGTATTGCACCAGGGCTCGGCGGTGCTGCCACAGTCGCTGTAACATGTGGAGAGTCGAATTCCAGCGTGTCGCCACATCGCATTTCAGGCGATGAACTGGCTGAATTGCTGGACAACAAGGTTCAACACGTGAGCCATACAAGGCACGTGTGTCACCTTGCCCAGGCGAAGGGCCGCACCCACGTTTGCAGCATTGTCGCACGCGGCCTTACCAGGCTGCAGGTTGAGTGGAGACAACCATTTATTAAACTTAGTCTCCAGAGCTGCCCACAACTCATCCGCTGTGAGACTCCTATTTCCAAGACATGTCAAGCTAAAGACTGCCTAATGCCATTGCGCTCTGCTGCCAGCATAGTAATGAGGGGTGCGTGATTCCTTCTGCGCAGTGACAACGCTGGTGGCCTGACCAGGCAGGCTTGGAGCGGAGGTGGAGGACCCAGATGAGATGGAGGAGGCAGAAGCAGTGGCGGAACTTGGACAGAAAGAGGATTGACACACAAGTCGTGGGCACGGCAAGACTTGTGCAGAAGACCCTTCACCATCTATCACCATAGTTACCCAGTGCCCAGTCAGCGACATGTAACGTCCCTGTCCATGCTTACTGGTCCAAGTATCAGTGGTGAAATGCACCCGTTCACACACAGAGTTTCTCATGGAAGCGGTGATGTTGTGTGCGACATGCTGGTGTAGCGCAGGCACACCTTTCTTAGAGAAGTAGTGGTGACTGGGCATCTGGTACTGGGGCACAGCGACAGACATAAGGTCTCTAAAATCCTGTGTGTCTACCAGGCGGAAAGGCAGTATTTCGGTAGCCAACAGCTTACAGAGGGATAAAGTCAACCTCTTAGCTTTGTCATGGGTCGCAGGAAATGGCCTTTTATTTGTCCACATCTGAGGGACAGAGATCTGGCTGCTGTGTGTAGACGGTGTTGAATAGGGTGTCCCTGGAAAAATGCAGGTTTGTGAGGAAATTGCAGGCGTAGACATGATGTTGCCTTCATCCAACGATGGTGCTATCGATATCTGAGAGAGCTGTACACACGCACTTGTTTCCCCTTCCAAACCAACTGACGACCTACCAAGCAAACTGCCTGTTGCGGTTACAGTGGTGGAAGTTGTGCGTGGAAAACCAGGTGTGACAGCTGTCCCCACAGTCCTAGAAGATGAAGAGCGCGAGGATGCACTAGAAGGGGCAGGCGGTGGATGGTTCTCTCCGCTAGGCCGCATTGCAGCACGGTGAGCTTCCCACTGGGACATATGATATTTATTCATGTGATGATTCATGGAAGAAGTTGTCAAACTGCTGAGGTTTTGCCCTCTACTAACAGAATCATGACAAATTTTACAGATCACATAATTTGGGCGATCTTTTGCTATGTCAAAAAAGGACCAGGCTAGGCAAGGCTTAGAGGGCATGCGACCTGCTGATCCACCCCGACTAGTGCTCAGAGGCACAGTGGTGGCTGAGGATAAACTTAGTGGCATTCTAAATGTGGTCGTTGGACTTCCATTAGTGTCCCACTGGTGCAAACCTATGTGCAGCACCTCTGCATTGCACACTCAAACTCATTGTTACTAAGCCATTATACTAGCAAACCCTGAGTAAACTTAGTGGCATCCTAAAAGTGGCTGTTGGACTTCCATTAGTGTCCCACTGGTGCAAACCTATGTGCAGCACCTCTGCATTGCACACTCAAACTCATTGTTACTAAGCCATTATACTAGCAAACACTAAGTAAACTTAGTGGCATCCTAAAAGTGGCTGTTGGACTTCCATTAGTGTCCCACTGGTGCAAACCTATGTGCAGCACCTCTGCATTGCACACTCAAACTCATTGTTACTAAGCCATTATACTAGCAAACACTGAGTAAATTTAGTGGTATCCTAAAAGTGGCTGTTGGACTTCCATTAGTGTCCCACTGGTGCAAAGCTATTCGCAGCACCACTGCATTGCACACTCAAACTCATTGTTACTAAGCCATTATACTAGCAAACACTGAGTAAACTTAGTGGCATCCTAAAAGTGGCTGTTGGACTTCCATTAGTGTCCCACTAGTGCAAACCTATGTGCAGCACCTCTGCATTGCACACTCAAACTCATTGTTACTAAGCCATTATACTAGCAAACACTGAGTAAACTTAGTGGCATCCTAAAAGTGGCTGTTGGACTTCCATTTGTGTCCCACTGGTGCAAATCTATGTGCAGCACCTCTGCATTGCACACTCAAACTCATTGTTACTAAGCCATTATACTAGCAAACACTGAGTAAACTTAGTGGCATCCTAAAAGTGGCTGTTGGACTTCCATTAGTGTCCCACTGTTGCAAAGCTATTTGCAGCACCACTGCATTGCACACTCAAACTCATTGTTACTAAGCCATTATACTAGCAAACACTGAGTATACTTAGTGGCATCCTAAAAGTGGCTGTTGGACTTCCATTAGTGTCCCACTGGTGCAAACCTATGTGCAGCACCTCTGCATTGCACACTCAAACTCATTGTTACTAAGCCATTATACTAGCAAACACTGAGTAAACTTAGTGGCATCCTAAAAGTGGCTGTTGGGCTTCCATTAGTGTCCCACTGGTGCAAACCTATGTGCAGCACCTCTGCATTGCACACTCAAACTCTTTTTTACCAAGCCATTATACTAGCAAACACTGAGTAAACTTAGTTGCATCCTAAAAGTGGCTGTTGGACTTCCATTAGTGTCCCACTGGTGCAAAGCTGTTTGCAGCACCACTGCATTGCACACTCAAACATGCCACTAAGTTAATAGCGGTGATGATGGGGGTTGTATTGCCTGCGTGTGTGCGAGGATGAGTGCCGTAGTGCCTGTGTGTACGGTGATGATGCGTGTTGTAGTGCCTGCATGTGCGATGATGGGGGTTGTAGTGCCTACGTGTGTGCGAGGATGAGTGCCGTAATGCCTGTGTGTGCAGTGATGATGCGTGTTGTAGTGCCTGCATGTGCGGTGATGATGAAGGTTGTAGTGACTGTGTGTGCGGTGATGATGGGGGCTGTAGAGTCTGTGTATGTGCGAGGATGTGTGCCGTAGTGCCTGCATGTGCGGTGATCATGGGTGTTGTAGTGCCTGTGTGTGCGGTGATGATAGGGGTTGTAGTGTCTGCGTATGTGCGTTGATGAGTGTGGTACTGCCGGTGTTTGCCCACCCATCCGCCCATCCATGCATCCGCCCATCCATCCGGTCATCCATCTGCCCATCCATCAAAGCATCCGTCCACCAATCCACCCATCCATCCGCCCATCCATCCACCCATCCGTCCATCAATCTGCCCATCCACCCATCCGCCCACCCGACCCATCCATCCATCCATCCATCCATCCATCCATCCATCCATCCATCCTTGCAGCTGAACAATCTGCTTCTAGATTCTCTACTGCAGTATAGAGGTCAAAATTGCCAAATCTTCCTAAGCTTTCCATGAGAGGCAGTGGCTCAATGGATAGATCTGCCGCCTAAGGAGAGTTAGTTCACGAGTTTGAGTCCTGGCCGCCCCGGTAAAGAATTTTATTTATTTTTTATTTTAAATTAAAATTATTATTTATTTATAATTATAATTTATTTTATTATGCACTGGGGGGAGGAGCCAGACATCAGCTGTGAGCCGCAGGACACACCTCTAAAATCGGAGCAGTTCACGGAATGAGGCTGCATTGCTCTCTCCTCTCTCTTCTCTCTCTTCTCTCTCTCTCTTTCTCTCTTTTGCTCTCTCTCTCTTTCTCTCTCTTTTTCTCTTTCTCTCTCTCTTTTTCTCTCTCTCTTTTTCTCTCGCTTTCTTTTTCTCTCTTTTGCTCGATCTCTCTTTTTCTCAGTCTCTCTTTCTCTCTCTCTCCCTCCTTTTCTGCTCTCCTCTCTCTCTTCTCTCTCTCTTCTCTCTCTCTCTTCTCTCTCTCTTCTCTCTCTCTCGCCTCTCTCTCTTCTCTCTCTCTTCTCTCCTCTTCTCTCCTCTTCTCTCTCCTCTCTCTCTCTCTTCTCTCTTCTCTCTTTCCTCTCTCTCTTTTCTCTCTCTCCTCTCTCTCTTCTCTCTCTCCTCTCTCTCTTCTCTCTCCTCTTCTCTCTCTCTTCTCTTTTTCTCTCTCTTCTCTCTCCTCTTCTCTCTCTTTCTCTCTCTCTCCCTCTCTCTCTTCTCTTTTCTCTCTTTTCTCTCTCCTCTTTCTCTCTCTCTCACTCAGACCTGGCGATGATCAGCTGATGTGGTCACCTGACGGAATCAGCTGAAACTACAAGTCGAGCGGTGAGGCCAGCTTTTTACCGCCCGGCCGGCTAAACTATCAGCTGATGCTGTCGGACAGGAGTCTGTCCAGAAGTGTGCAGTTTTTTTTTTTTGTTTTTTTTTGCACTGATGCATCTGCTGATTGTATAAAAGCCGTTTATACAATCAGCTGCCGTGTTATGTGATTCAGGCCCTTGAACCTGACACAGATGATATTGGATCCGGATTGGGCGGCGCGGGACCCTTGACCCAGGATTGCGGTGGAGGGGGGTTCTTTATTTCAATTAAAATGGAGTCACTAATTGTGTTGTGTTTTATTTCTATTAAAAATATTTCTGTGTGTTGTGTTTTTTTTAATCTGTTCTAGAAATTTATGGTGCCCATTTCTAATATTGGCGTGACACCATTAATTTCGGGCTTAGGGCCAGTTGAAAATATACAGCTAGCCCTAATCCCATTATTACCCAGCGAGCCACCCATCACCAGGGCAGCTGGAAGAGTTGGATACAGCGCCAGAAGATGGCGCTTCTATGAAAGCACCATTTTCTGGGGTGGCTGCGGACTGCAATTCGCAGCAGGGGTGCCCAGAAAGCTTGGGCACCCTGAGCTGCGGATTCCAATCCCCAGCTGCCTAGTGGTACCTGGCTAGACACAAAAATTGGGCGAAGCCCACTTCATTTTTTTATTTAATTATTTCATGAAATTCATGAAATAATTTAAAAAAAATAGGCTTCCCTATATTTTTTTTTCGCAGCCGGGTACAAATAGGCAGCTGGGGGTTGGGGGCAGCCAATAGCTGCCTACTGTACCTGGCTAGCATACAAAAACATGGCGAAGCCCACGTAATTTTGGGGGGGGGGCAAAAAACTCCTGCATACAGTCCTGGATGGAGTATGCTGAGCCTTGTAGTTCTGCAGCTGCTGTCTGCTGTCTGTATGCAGGAGAACAGACAGCAGCTGCAAAACTACAAGGCTCAGCATGCTGCATCCAGGACTGTATGCTGGAGCGAGAGACAGGGGAAGCAGAACTACAAGGCTCAGCATTCTCCATTCACTAGTGTATGCAGGAGAGCAGACAGCAGCTGCAGAATGACAAGGCTCAGCATAATCCATCCAGGACTGTATGCAGGAGTATTCTGCCCACCAAAAAAACAACGTGGGCTTCGCTATATTTTTGTTTGCTAGCCAGGTACAGTAGGCAGGTACAGCTGCCCCCAACCCCCAGCTGCCTATTTGTACCCGGCTGGGGACCAAAAATATAGGGAAGCCCTTTTTTTTTTTAATTATTTCACAAATTTGATGAAATAATTAAAAAAAAATGACGTGGGCTTCGCCCAATTTTTGTGTCCAGCCAGGTACAACTAGGCAGCTTGGGATTGGAATCCGCAGCACAGGTTGGTTTCTGGGCCCCTCTGCTGCGAATAGCAGTCCGCAGTCGCCCCAGAAAATGGTGCTTTCATAGAAGCGCCATCATCTGGCACTGTATCCAACTCTTCCAGCAGCCCTGAAGCCAGGTGGCTTGCAGAGTAATATTGGTTAATACTAGATTTGTTTTACTAGCTAGTATAAGCCAAGGATTCTTAATGTCAGGCAAGTTTGATCCGGCCATTAAGAATCTCCAATAAAGGGTTAAAAAAAAGACACCACACAAAGAAAAAATACTTTAATAGAAATAAATACACAGACACATTGGAGATTCCATGTTTATTACTCCCTCTCAACCCTCCATGATCCTGGTCTTCGATCTTCTTTCTCCTTCAACCCATGCAGCTCTGCTATATCAGACAGCACTGCATGGGAGGAAGACGCTGCTGCTCCCGTGCAGTCTAATCACTCAGTGAGTGAGCAGAGGCTGCGGGCTGTAAGCGGTGACGTCACCGCTGCCACTGTTACTATAACAACGTCAGTCTCCGATCACGTGAGTCCCGATGCCGCTATTTACTGGCTGTGGCAGCCAGTCCCTGCATGTGGGCTGACTTTGTAACGAGCGCTCACATGCAGGAACGGGGAAGCTGACCATGTGCCAAAGCATTTCGCCGGTACACGGAGATGCTGAAATGAGCACCGCGTCCCAGAGAGATGCACTGACAGGACCTAGCATGACGTCTAGCCATGTGACCAGTCTGTAGCCAATGAGATAATAGACACGTGACTGGTCACATGCTATTTTGACGTCACGGAAGGTCTTATCATCAGTGCTGGTTACCGGGAGGACGCAGCGATTATCGGAATTAAAAGCGGTGGGAGACCGAGTGCAGGACGCATCGCGGGGATCTGTAAGTGTAATGGCAATGTTTATTAACTATATGTGTACATTTATAATGTGTTTTTATGTGTTTGTGTTTACCTGCCATTGTTTTCAATGGGGTTCGAAGGAGTTCGTCGAACGTCCGATCGACGAACCAAACCGAACTCAAACGCTAGGGGGGTGTCTCAACTCTATTTATGACCTTCATCCTGACGCTACAGCTCTGATAGACAAGGTATTTCTAATTATATCAATAGTGTACTACACTCGCAAAGTGGAAGCCATAACAATATGAGACCGGTTCATACAGCGGTGCATTCGTCAACTTATAACAACAAGGCAACACTGCATATTTGATTTTATAGGACAACATTTAAAAACCCTGTGACTCCCCCACTCTGACATGCCACCCGAGGAATCAGGGTGAAACGCATATCGGGGTGGAGGGACGTGGATCCGGACAGGCACATGGATCTATAGAGGTAATTATGATGTTTTAATATATGATTTATTGTTGTATGTGTGGAATTTTAAATATAACATCCAGCTATGCAGGTTGAACTGCCAGATTGACTTTCTATGGCATCTCATTTTACCTTTGTGAATAGAGTTAAGCGCGGTTCGCGGTTCGAGGTTCTCCAGTTCGCGGCTCGAGTGATTTTGGGGGCTGTTCTAGATCGAACTAGAACTCGAGCTTTTTGCTAAAGCTCGATAGTTCTAGATACGTTCGAGAACGGTTCTAGCAGCAAAAAGCAGGGCTTTTTACAGCTACAGTGTGCAGGAGCCATCGCTGGCAGCCTTCCAGAAGCTGGTAACCAAGATAAACATCGGGTATCCAAGCAAAGCGCTTTGGTTAGTAACCCGATATTTATCCTAGTTACGAGCAGGAAGCCCACACTTCCCCGCTCAGCTCACTCCGCCCCCTCCTGCACGCGGCATGTACACACACACACACATACACACACTCACACTCACCTGTCCCCAGCCAAGCAGTCCACGACACTGACGTCCTCAGCGCCACCCACTTCGCACTCCGCCGCCAGCACACATGGCTCCGCCCACCTGCACTCTGCACACATGGTCCTGCTCGGCTTACCTGCGGTGATGAAGTCCCGACCTCAGCGCTGTCACTGTCCTCCATGGCCGCCGCTTGTCACATCACCTTCTCTCGCTTCTGACCCGAGACTGACTAGCGGTGACGTCATGGGCCGCTCACGATACTTGGCTGTGAAGGCGGCGGTCATTGAACTCAGT
Organism: Anomaloglossus baeobatrachus; assembly: GCF_048569485.1. Taxonomy (NCBI): domain Eukaryota; kingdom Metazoa; phylum Chordata; class Amphibia; order Anura; family Aromobatidae; genus Anomaloglossus; species Anomaloglossus baeobatrachus. The sequence goes on along the minus strand of NC_134354.1, from coordinate 597,582,027 downwards.
GACAGGTGCTGTCAGCAGTGCAGGAGAACAGCACAGGTAATGTACCTTTCTGACAGCAGCACTTGACTGCAGTGACCTGGGCTGACCCATTGATGTTAGCTCAGGTCACTGCACTGCTCTCCCAGCCAATGGGGAACATCCTGCTCTTCATTGACTGGGACAGTGTGGATCGTCATGGCAACCCCTTGGATTACACCAGACCTGGATTTGTTTTTCTTTCTAATAAATTGGTTAAAGAGGGAATGTATTGGGGAGTGTTTTTTCAAATAAAAATGTGTTTGTCGTCTATTTTTTTTTATTACTGACTGGGTTGGTGATGTCGGGTATCTGATAAAAGCCTGACCTCACCAACCCCAGGGCTTGATGCCAGGTGACATTACACATCTTGTATTAACCCCATATATTACCCCGTTTGCCACCGCACCAGGGCGCGGGATGAGCTGGGGCGAAGCACCAGGATTGGCACATCTAATGGATGCGCCACTTCTGGGGCGGGTGCGGCCTGCTATTTTTAGACTGGGGAGAGTCCAATAACCATGGACCTCCCTAGTCTGAGAATATCAGACCCCAGCTGTCTGCTTTACCTTGGCTGGTGATCCAATTTTGGGGGGACCCCTACGTGTTTTTTTTTTTAAATTATTTATTTAATTTAAAATAACAGCGTGGGGTGCCCTCAGTTTTGGATTACCAGCCAAGGTGAGTTTGCCAGCTGTGGTCTGAAGGCTGCAGCCGTCTGCTTTACCCTAGCTGGCTACAAAAATAGGGGGAACCCTACGTCATTTTTTTTTTCATTTTTTTGGCTAAATACAAAGCTAAGCACCCCTTAGTGCCACATGAAAGGCACCAAAGGGTGCAAAATTACAAAATGCAGGAGAGTGGGACATTATGTGTCTTTCTGCCATTATAATGACAGAAAAGATTGATTTGAAGTGCACAAGCACAAGAAAATCACCAGAGCGCTCTACGCTGTGAAAAGCAGTAGAAAATGGCACTGGAGTGAACATGTGACCGCCTCATGTAGGATGAAGCTATGGATCCTGCGTACATTTATGCATTTACCCTCCTTCAGTTTTTTTGCAGTACACAAAAAAAACGGAAGGCACACGGATGACAAACAGATGACATATGGACCGTCTACGGAACGGAAATGGATGCCACACGGATGCACCCGTGAAAAAAAACGGACTGTTTTTTGCAGACCACAAAAATGGATCGGTCGTGTTAATGTAGCCTTATTGTGATCTGCCGTTTATAAACAGCAGGCAGAAATAAGTGAATAACGCCCCCCAGCGTCAGAAAATCTCCGGGGTTTCAGGGCTAGCTGAGACCCTGGAGATCATGATTCAGGACGGTTTTTCCGGTCCCCGCTCACGTGATCACAGGTATACACCGTACACCGATGATCACGTTACAGTAAATGACAGCGCCGGTAAAAAATTATTTATCTCCCATCTGGCATGAACAAACATGATAAATCTCCTCCCCGGTCCCCTCCGGTCCCCCAGTGTCGCCAAAGTGCCCCCTCTGATGCCCTCCCAGAAATCCAAAATGGCCGCGCGCACAGCAGCGCGCCGGCCGCATTCACCCTACTCCTCTGATTTCTGTCGCATGTGCCATGACACATGCAACAGAAAACTCCTCCCCAGGCCCTGCCAGGTCACCCCCTATAACCCCACCGGTGTTCCCCGGTGTCCCACGGTACCTGTGCAGCGTTGATCCCCCCACGGCCCTCTCCTTCACAATAGACTCTGCCGCATGCACAGAGCGGCTGTCAGCTCAGCTTCCTGTGTTCAGACACAGTGAGTGGTGGTTATGCATCTGTAAGCTAAATGGGTGGCACAGTGGCTCAGTGTTTAGCACTGCAGTCTTGCAGCGCTGAGGTCCTGGGTTCAATTCTCACCAAGGACACCATCTGCAAGGAGTTTGTATGTTCTCCCCATGTTTGCGTGGGTTTCCTCCGGGTACTCCGGTTTCCTCCCACACTCCAAAGACATACAGCGCTATGGAATTAATAACGCTATATAAATTAATAAATTATTATTATTACTGCAATGCCCTGCTCATGAGGTAAGGAACATAATTGATCAGGAGAGCTATATACTACATTTCCAAATGGAGGGATTTGCTTTTATAGTTTCCCTGCTGAATGACTACCAAACATGAGAGTCCGTTATACACCACAAGAAAACACATCTAAATAGCGAGCTCTGTTGTTAAGTATTCATTCAGCTGGATAACTGGACTTAAAGGGGTATTCCATCTCCAAGATCCTATCCCCAATATATAGTAGGTGGAATAGCAATAATATCAGCAAATACCAATATTTGGAAATGTAGAATAGTTCTCCTGATTAGGCATGCCCTTACCTCATGAGCAGGGCATTGCAGATTTGGTAGCAACCATTACGACATGGACTCTGCTGCTGTGGACCCGGGGACAGTGAGTGCAGATTCATTGCACCCACACTCCTCACATGAAGGGTCTGCACTCCTAGAAAATGGGGGATACGTTCCCTGAATGTCTCCCCCCCATATTCTAGACGGTCCAGAGTCGTCGTGGGACCCCTTTATGTTTGTCTTACAATAAATTGGTGAAAGAGGAAATGTTTTGGGGACTGTTTTTTCAAATAAATTTCTTTTGTCGATTTTTTTTTGTTAGTACTGACAGTTTATGATGTTGGGTATCTAATAGACGCCATGACATCACAAACTGCTGGGCTTGATGTCAGGTGACCTTACAGCTAGTATCAACTCGATTTATTACCCCGTTTGCCACTGCACCAGGGCACGGGATGAGCTGGGGTGAAGCGCCAGGATTGGCACATCTAGTGGGTGCGCCACGTCTGGGGTGCCTGCAGCCTGCTATTTTTAGGCTGTGAAGGCCCAATAACTATGGACCTTCCCACCCTGAGGATACCAGACCACAGCTGTCCGCTTTACCTTGGCTGGTGATCCAATTTGGGGGGGACCCTACTTTTTTGTGTAATTATCCACATTGGATCCCCAACCACGGTAAAGCTGCCAGCTGTGGTTTTCAGGCTACAGCCATCTGCTTTACCCCAGCTGGCTATCAAAAATGGGGGGACCCAACATCATTTTTTTTTAATTATTTTTTAAATAGAAAAAATTAATGGGCTTCCCTGTATTTTGATTGCCAACCAAGGTAACAGCAGGCAGATGGGGGTGGCAACCCATAGCTGTCTGCTTTATTTGCGCTGAGAATCAAAAATACCGCGGAGCCCTACGTCATTTTTTTTAAAGATTTATTTTTACAGCACTGTGATGTCCAGCAATCAAAATACTGGGCAGCCCATTTTGTTTTTAGTTATTTAAATAAATAATTAAAAAAAATATATATGGGCTCCCGCTGCATTTTTTGTATTGCTAGCTAAGGGTAATCCAAGCAGCTACTGGCTGCTAACCCCCACTGCTTGGTGTTACCTTCACTGGCAATGGAAAATCCAGGGAAGCATTTTTTATTTTTTTTGCAAAAAAAATACAAAAAAAGGACGTGAGCTTCGCCATATTTTTGTATGCTAGCCAGGTATAGCAGGCAGGTGCTGGAAGAGTTGAATACAGCGCCAGAAGATGGCGCTTCTATGAAAGTGCCATTTTCTGAGGTGGCTGCAGACTGCAATTCGCAGCAGTGGGGCCCAGAAAGCTCAGGCCAACCTGTGCTGCGGATTCCAATCCCCAGCTGCCTAGTTGTACCTGGTTGGACACAAAAATGGGGCGAAGCCTACGTCATTTGTTTTCTAATTATTTCATGAAATTCATGAAATAATAAAAAAAGGGCTTCCCTTTATTTTTGGCTCCCAGCCGGGTACAAATAGGCAACTGGGGGTTGGGGGCAGCCGTACCTGCCTGCTGCACCTGGCTAGCATACAAAAATATGGCGAAGCCCACATAATTTTTTCAGGGGGCAAAAAACTTCTGCATACAGTCCTGAATGGAAAAAGGAGGGGAGCCAGCACTGCTTATGAATGGTATGCAACAATGAAGAAATAAAAAGTGTAATATTCACAAATTCATTCCTACCGTAACAATTCAATGAGATTTTTTGCAAATGATTGATCAATGATTTGAGCCCCCCTGCCCCGTCACGGCAAATCTCTATAAGGGGGTCCCTAACGCTATATTATAAATTATTATGTACCATAAGGTCTCATATAATGAGCAGGACCATATGAAAACACCACTTACCCGAGACATGTCTGAACCGCTCCCTTGCTGCCAGGAGTGGCAACCGTAAATAAAGGCAGCCCAGGTGCCAGTGTGTGTGGCAGAACCACACACACCAGCACAATGTCAGGACTGGCCCTCACAGTGCCAGACCACCAAACATGGATGAGGGCGGAACAAGGTTCAGGCAGGTGGTGTTTAAATAATGATGCCTTGGAGCAGGAGGCGGTGGCTGTGTGTGAACAAGCACCAAACTGAATTTTGATGGCGACAGAAGAAATTTGCAAACCACACTGGGCATGCACGGCATGGTGGTGGTCAACCACCTGACCAGTAAACGAAAAAAGGAGGGGAGCCAGCACTGCTTATGAATGGCATGCAACAATGAAGAAATAAAAAGTGTAATATTCACAAATTCATTCCTACTGTAACAATTCAATGAGATTTTTTGCAAATGATTGATCAATGATTTGAGCCCCCCTGCCCCGTCACGGCAAATCTCTATAGGGGGGTCCCTAACGCTATATTATAAATTATTATGTACCATAAGGTCTCATATAATGAGCAGGACCATATGAAAACACCACTTACCCGAGACATGTCTGAACCGCTCCCATGCTGCCAGGACTGGCAACCGCGAATAAAGGCAGCCCAGGTGCCAGTGTGTGTGGCAGAACCACGCACAGCAGCACAATGTCAGGACTGGCCCTCACAGTGCCAGACCAGCAAAAATGGATGAGGGCGGAACAAGGTTCAGGCAGGTGGTGTTTAAATAATGATGCCTTTGAGAATTGTTACAGTAGGAATGAATTTGTGAATATTACACTTTTTATTTCTTCATTGTTGCATGCCATTCATAAGCAGTGCTGGCTTCCCTCCTTTTTTCATTTACTGGTCAGGTGGTTGACCACCACCATGCCGTGCACGCCCAGTGTGGTTTGCAAATTCCTTCTGTCGCTATCAAAATTCAGTTTGGTGCTTGTTCACACACAGCCACCGCCTCCTGCTCCAAGACATCATTATTTAAACACCACCTGCCTGAACCTTGTTGTTTGGACTATAGCTCCTATACCTTGTTCATTAATAAGGTATTTCTCCTGTAGATACAGTCATATGAAAAAGTTTGGGCACCCCTATTAATGTTAACCTTTTTTCTTTATAGCAACTTGGGTTTTTGCAACAGCTATTTCAGTTTCATATAACTAATAAATGATGGACTGAGTAATATTTCTGGATTGAAATGAGGTTTATTGTACTAACAGAAAATGTGCAATCCGCATTTAAACAGAATTTGACCGGTGCAAAAGTATGGGCAGAAAATAATATAATAACTGACAGACAGCATGGATTCATGAAAGATAAGTCATGTCTAACCAACCTGTTGGGGTTCTATGAGGGGGTAAGTGCAAACCTGGATATTGGTAATGCAGCTGATGTCATTTATTTGGACTTTGCAAAGGCATTTGATACTGTACCACATAATAGCCTTATACTAAAGCTCCAGAAGCAAGGACTAGGGGAAACTATATGCAACTGGGTAAGGAATTGGCTAAAAGATAGGAAACAAAGAGTAGTCAAGAATGGAACATTCTCTAAATGGGCCATAGTCAGCAGTGGGGTGCCGCAGGGATCTGTGCTAGGACCAATTCTTTTTAATCTTTTTATTAATGACCTTGTGGATGGGATTGATAGTAAAGTGTCAGTCTTTGCTGATGACACCAAACTATGTAGGATATTAAAAACTGAACTTGATAGTATAATATTACAAAAAGATCTGGATAAGATGTCAGAATGGACAGATACTTGGCAAATGAGATTTAATGTTGATAAATGTAAAGTAATGCACCTAGGACGGAGTAATCCTATAACTGCGTATACATTAAATGGAAGTAAACTCGGGACTACAGAACAGGAGAAGGACTTGGGTATTCTCATTACAAATAAGCTGAGCAGCAGCACTCAATGTCAGGCAGCAGCTGCAAAAGCAAACAAGATTCTAGGGTGTATAAAAAGAGAGATTAGATCCCGTGATCCCAACGTATTGTTACCCCTCTATAAATCACTTGTAAGGCCACATCTGGAATATGGGATTCAGTTTTGGGCTCCACATTTTAAAAAGGACATTCAGAAGTTAGAGTCAGTTCAAAGGCAGGCAACTAGACTACTACAAGGAATGGAAGGCCTCCCATATGATGACAGGTTGAAAAAGTTAGATATGTTTAGCTTAGAAAAAAGACGTCTCAGAGGAGATCTCATTTATATGTATAAATACATGTATGGTCAATATAAAGGACTTGCACATGACTTATTTCTTCCGAAGACAATACTAAGGACCAGGGGGCATTCACTGCGAGTGGAAGAAAAGCGATTCCGACAGCTAAATAGGAAAGGGTTCTTTACAGTTAGAGCAGTCAGACTGTGGAATGCCCCACCACAAGAGGTAGTAATGGCAGATACTATAACAGCTTTCAAAAAAGGGCTGGATGATTTCCTCAGTACACACAACATTGTTGGTTATAAATGACTTGGTGACCAGGTGTAGAACTGGTGGAGGAAGGTTGAACTAGATGGACCTAGGTCTTTTTTCAACCTTAGTTACTATGTAACATAAAAGTGACATTAATATTTTGTAGATCCTCCTTTTTCAAAAATAACAGCCTCTAGTCGCTTCCTGTAGCTTTTAATGAGTTCCTGAATCCAGGATGAAGGTATATTTGACCATTCCTGTTTACAAACCATTCCAGTTCAGTTAAGTTTGATGGTCGCCGAGCATGGACAGCACGCGTCAAATCATCCCACAGATTTTCAATGATATTCAGGTCTGGGGACTGGGATGGCCATTCCAGAACATTGTAATTGTTCCTCTGCATGAATGCCTGAGTAGATTTGGAGCGGTGTTTTGGATTATTGTCTTGCTGAAATATCCATCCCCTGCGTAACTTCAACTTCGTCACTGATTCTTGCACATTATTGTCAAGAATCTGCTGATACTGAGTTGAATCCATCCGACCCTCCACTTTAACAAGATTCCAGGTGCCGGCATTGGCCACACAGCCCCAAAGCATGATGGAACCTCCACCAAATTTTACTGTGGGTAGCAAGTGCTTTTCTTGGAATGCCATGTATTTTTGCCTCCATGCATAACGCCTTTTTGTATGACCAAACAACTCAATCTTTGTTTCATCAGTCCACAGGACCTTCTTCCAAAATGTAACTGGCTTGTCCAAATGTGCTTTTGCATACCTCAAGCGACTCTGTTTGTGACGTGCTTGCAGAAACTGCTTCTTTCGCATCACTCTCCCATACAGCTTCTCCTTGTGCAAAGTGCACTGTATTGTTGACCGATGCACATTGACACCATCTGCAGCAAGATGATGCTGCAGGTCTTTGGAGGTGGTCTGTTCATTGTCCTTGACTGTTCTCACTATTCTTCTTCTCTGCCTTTCTGATATTTTTCTTGGCCTGCCACTTCTGGGCGAAACAAGAACTGTACCTGTGTTCTTCAATTTCCTTACTATGTTCCTCACAGTGGAAACTGACAGTTTAAATCTCTGAGAACATTTTTTGTATCCTTCCCCTGAACAACTATGTTGAATAATCTTTGTTTTCAGATCATTTGAGAGATGTTTTGAGGAGCTCATGATGCCTCTCTTCATAGGCAATTCAAATAGGAGAACAACTTGCAAGTGGCCACCTTAAATACCTTTTCTCATGATTGGATACACCTGCCTATGAAGTTCAAAGCTCAATGAGGTTACAAAACCAATTTAGTGCTTTAGTAAGCCAGTAAAAAGTAGTTAGGAGTGTTCAAATCAAGAAATTGATAAGGGTGCTCAAAATTTGGAACGAGTCAAATTTTGTTTAAATGCGGATTGCACATTTTATGTTAGTACAATAAACCTCATTTCAATCCAGAAATATTACTGAGTCCAACATTTATTAGATATATGAAACTGAAATAGCTGTTGCAAAAACCCAAATTGTTATAAAGAAAAAAGGTTAACATTAATCGGGGTGCCCAAACTTTTTCATATGACTGTAATTGTGATGCACATAGACTTGTATGAAAAAATTGAACATATGTAGTGATGAGCAAACCTGTGGATATTTGGGTTTGCCGAACCAGCACGGCCTAAAAAAATTATTCGGTTCGGCAGTCAAACTTGACCCCAGACACCGAACCTCATAAAAGTCTAAGGGACTCAAACCTATGTGTTATAAAATTATTTTACTAAGGGCTAGGGGGCTGCAAAAGAAAGAAAATTAGTATTAAAACAGGGCAATTATACTTACTGACCTTCCCCATGGCGGTAACACTGCTTCCGGGTCCGATCATTTGCTCTCATGGATTTTCACTGCTTCCTCCACCCACCATCAGTTCTGGCATCTGTGATTGGTTGCAGTAAAACCACGCTCCCATCCTCTGTAATAGCATCTGTGATTGGTTGGAGTTTCGCGCTGTCTGCTTTCCTATAGTAGTGTAAAAATAAATTAAAAGCATGATGTAGGGTCCCCCATATTTTGATACCAGTGCAGATAAAAAAGTCGGCTACAGGCTGCAGCCCCCAGCCGTGTGCATTATCTTCGTTGTGTGTCAAAATAAAAGAAACCCTATGCGACTTTTTAAAAATGATTTAAATAAATAATTTTAAAAAATGATGTGCGCCCCCCCCACAATTTTGATTCCCAGCCAAGATAAAGCTGACAGCTGTGAGCTGGTATTCTCAGCCTGGAGAGGCTATGGTTATTGGACTCTTTCAGTCTAAAAATAGCAGCTCGCAGTCACCTAGAATTGTCACATCCATTGTATGCGACAATTCCGGCGCTTTATGCGGCTTATCCTGATTGCCTTGACAATTGTGGAAATAAAGTGGGTTAATGACAGCTTTGATTTGGTAAAAATCATAGATTCCACTAAGCCCTGGATCAGTGTGAGACCCTCATTACTAACCCTGTAAGTCAAAAGAAATAAACACAAACACAGAGAAAAATCCTTTATTTAAAAATAAAACAAAACTCTTTCTCTCATGTTTTAACCCTCAAACTCCCAGATTCATTGTAATGCAGACAAGAAAGAAAGTCCCACAATGATCCCAGGTATGCTACATACTGAAGTTGCAGCACACGGGCCCATTAGAAAACATAATCACCCACTACAGCTTCAGGCAGACACTGACTGAGCTGCGCCTGTGAGGGGTGACATCACTGCGTTTACCTGTGGTCACAGCTGGAGTTTACCACAGTGCCCTACCTGTGACAACAGGTAAAATCACCTCAGGTGAACTCATTGAACTCAAGGAGACCTGTATCTCTTGGCAGAAGACTGTATTTTTTTGCCAAGAGATGCATATTTGCTGCTGATGTTTATACTTCAAATTCCTGCAGCAATACTGCAATGCAGTTTTGATGCGCTTACTTGCCAGGAGGTACAGATTTGATGGCAAACTTCTGTGTATAAATTCCAGCATCAAATCTGCATCTCCTGGTAGAAAATCGTATAAAAAAATGCGGGTATTACACTGTTTCCATGCATTTTTCTGCCAGGAGATGCAGATTTGGAGCAGAAATCTGGTGCAGACATTTCTGTTGCAAATCTGCATTTCCTGGCAGAAAACTACACCTAAATTGTGGGGTTTTTTGCCAGGAGATGAAGATTTGATGCTGAAATTCATACACCAAATTCCTGCACCAAGTATGCATCTCCTGGCAAAACATTGCACCTTTGCCATATCAAAACTGCATTGTGTTTTTATGCCTTTTTTTTTTGCCCGGAGATTGGTGCAAAACCTTTGTGTATTAATTCCAACACCAAATCTGCATCACTTCTCAAAAAAATGCAGTTTTCTGCCAAGCGATGCATGTCTCATTGAACTCAATGAGTTCACCTGAGATGAGGTCACTGAGTTCAATGAGTTCACTTGAGGGGAGTTTACCTGCAGTCACAAGTGTGGTAAAGTGGGAAACTGCAGCTTTGACCTAAGGTGAACTCATTGAACTAAATGAGACCTGCATCTCCAGGCAGAAAAACATTTTGAGTTTTTTTTCCCAAGAGTAGAGATGAGCGAACTTGGTTCGCCGAACCGAGGTCTCGTTCGAGTTCGGTTCGGCGAGCTGGTTCGGCGAACCACTTGAACTCATAGGAAACAATGGGAGGCAATCACAAACACATAAAAACACATTATAAATGTACACATACAGTTAATAAACATTGCCATAACACTTACCGGTCCCCGGGATGCGTCCTGCACTCTGTCTCCTGCCGCTATTCCTCCCGATAATCGCTGCGTCCTCCCGGTAACCAGCAGCACTGACAGGACCTACGTGACATCGTCAAAATAGCATGTGACCAGTCACGTGTCTGTTATCTCATTGGCTACAGACTGGTCACATGGCTAGACAACATGTCCTGTCCTAGGTCCTGTCAGTGCATCTCCCAGTATGCGGTGATCGTTTGTGTATCTCCGTGTACTGGCGAGATGCTCTGGCACACAGTCATCTCCCGGTTCTTCTTCCCTGTTCCATTAGGGACACAGCAGGTCCATAACGGAGATCACTGTTGCCATAGCAACGCGCCTGTCAGTGGTGACGTCACCGCTATTAAGCATGGGAAGCAGCGTCCTTTCTCCCATGCTGAAAGATGGAGCAGAGCTGAATGTGTTGAAGGGGAAAGAAGACAGAAGACCATGGATCGTGGAGAAGTGAGAGGGAGTAATACACATGGAGTCTCTAATGTGTCTGTGTATTTATTTCTATTAAAGTATATTAACTGTGTGTGGTGTCTTCTTTTAACCCTTTATTGGAGATTCTTAATGGCCGGGTCATACTTGCCTGACATTAAGAATCTCTGGCTTATATACTAGCTAGTAATACAAAGCCAGTATTAACTCATGATGATTACCCAGCAAGCCACCCGGCTCCAGGGCTGTTGGCAGAGTTGGATACAGCGCCAGATGATGGCGCTTCTATGAAAGCGCCATTTTCTGGGGCGGCTACGGATTGCAATTCGCAGCAGAGGCGCCCAGAAACCTCGGGCTAACCTGTGCTGCGGATTCCAATCTTCAGCTGCCTAGTTGTACCCGGCTGGAAACAAAAATATGGCGAAGCCCACGTCCTTTGTTTTTCAATTATTTCATGAAATTCATGAAATAATTAGAAAAAGGGCTTCCCTATATTTTAAGTTCCCAGCCGGGTACAAATAGGCAGCTGGGGGTTGGGGGCAGCCCCTGCCTGCCTGCTGTACCTGGCTAGCATACAAAAATATGGCGAAGCTCGCGTCATTTTTTTTTTTATTTTTTTGGCAAAAAAAAGTAAAATGTGCTCCCCTGGATTTTCCATTGCAAGTGAAGGTAACACCAAGCAGTAGGGGTTGGCAGCCATTAGCTGCTTGGATTACCCATAGCTAGCAATATAAAAAATGCAGCGGGAGCCCATATATATTTTTTTTAATTATTTAATTAATTAACTAAAAAAAAAAAAGAACTTCCCTGTATTTTGATTGCCTGACATGACAGAACTGTAAAAATAAATCATTAAAAAAATGATGTAGCGCCCCGTGGTATTTTTGATTCTCAGCACAGATAAAGCAGACAGCTACGGGATGCCACCCCCATCTGCCTGGTGTTACCTTGGCTGGCAATAAAAATACAGGGAAGCCCATTAATTTTTTTTATTTAAAAGAACAGTTTAAACAAAATGACGTGGGGTCCTCCCATTTTTGATAGCCAGCAAGGGTAAAGCAGACGGCTGTAGCCTGAAAACCACAGGTGGCAGCTTTACCTTGGTTGAGGATCCAATGTGGAGGTCACCCCAGGCTCTTTTTTATAATTATTTTTATAAATAATAATAATTACAAAAAAAAAAGTAGGGTCCCCCCCAAATTGGATCACAGGTAAAGCGGACAGCTGTGGTCTGGTATTCTCAGGGTGGGAAGGTTCATAGTTATTGGCCCTTCACAGCCTAAAAATAGAAGCCGCAGGCGCCCCAGAAGTGGTGCATCCACTAGATGCGCCAATCCTGGCGCTTCACCCCAGCTCATCCCGTGCCCTGGTGCAGTGGCAAACGGGGTAATAAATGTGGTTGATACTAGCTGTAAGGTCACCTGACATTAAGCCCAGCAGTTTGTGATGTCATGGCAACTGTCAGATACCCGACATCACAAGCTGTCAGTACTAACAAAAAAAATAGACAAAAAAAATTTATTTGAAAAAACACTCCCCAAAAAATTCCCCCTTTCACCAATTTATTGTAAGAAAAAAATAAGGGGGTCCTACGATGACTCTGGACCGTCTAGAATATGGGGGACACGCTCAGGGAACGTATCCCCCAGTTTCTAGGAGTGCAGACCCTCCATGTGAGGAGTGTGGGTGCAATGAATCTGCACCCACTCTCCCTGGGTCCACAGCAGCAGAGTCCATGTCGTAACTGTTGCTACCAAAGCTGCAATGCCCTGCTCATGAGGTAAGGGCATGCCTAATTAGGGGAACTATTCTATATTTCCAAATATTGGTATTTGCTGATATTATTGCTATTCCACCTACTATATATTGGGGATAGGATCTTGGAGATGGAATACCCCTTTAAGTCCAGTTATCCAGCTGAATGTATACTTAACAACAGAGCTCGCTATTTAGATGTGTTTTCTTGTGGCGTATAACGGACTCTCATGTTTGGTAGTCATTCAGCAGGGAAACTATAAAAGCAAATCCCTCCATTTGGAAATGTAGTATATAGCTCTCCTGATCAATTATGTTCCTTACCTCATGAGCAGGGCATTGCAGTAAAAATAATAATTTATTCATTTATATAGCGCTTTACATACCTTGGGAACACTATCTACATTGGGGCTCACAATCTAAATTCCCTATCTGTATGTCTTTGGAGCGTGGGAGGAAACCGGAGCACCTGGAGGAAACCCACGCAAACACAGGGAGAACATACAAACTCCTTGCAGATGGTGTCCTTGGTGGAAATTGAACCCAGGACCTCAGCGCTGCAAGACTGTGGTGCTAACCACTTAGCCACCCTGCCGACTATTTAGCTTACAGATGTATAACCACCACTCACTGTGTCTGAACACAGGAAGCTGAGCTGACAGCCGCTCTGTGCATGCGGCAGGGTCTATTGTGAAGGAGGGGGCCGCGGGGATCAACGCTGCACAGGTACCGTGGGACACTGGGGACCACCGGTGGGTTTATAGGGGGTGACCTGGCAGGGCTTGCGGAGGAGTTTTCTGTGCATGTGTCATGGCACATGTGACAGAAATCAGAGGAGTAGGGTGAATGCGGCCGGCGCGCTGCTGTGCGCGCGGCCATCTTGGATTTCCTGACCGCCTCCCTCAGGTCTAGCCAGGCACACCAGGTGGGCAGAGCCAGGCAGATAGGCATGCCCTCCGAGGAGTCTGCTGGCCTGAGGCAGGGAAAGGACAAGTGAGTCGAGTGGGGAGAGGAGTAGTGAAAGAAGTAAAAACAAGTGAGTCGAGTGGGGAGAGGAGTAGTGAAAGAAGTAAAAATGGCGAGCTGAGAGTCAGGGGCCTAGAACGGAGCCTAGGACCCCTTGGAACGGTCAGGCAGGCAGACGGTGGTGGCCGTCTACAGGAGTCCAGTCAGGGACTGAACTGCGGAACCGTAGGGATCGAGAAGAGGGTGGTGACCCTTTGGACCCGAACCGGGGAGCTAACAAGTAAACCGGAGCACCAGACAGGGTACTCAGACCCCGTTATAGCCCAGAAGCAACCGGGCTTAGACAAATCTATTGATTGCGGTCTGGACCTAAGGGGTTCATTCCCACCCAAAGTCCCGATAGAAGGCAACAGCCCACTGATTCCAGATAAGAACCACCGAAAAGGGCCAGAGATCCAAAGGGCCATGGCCTGTGGGCAAAAGGGCTCCACTGGTACCCAAAAGCCGGGGAGCGGACTACCGTTGCTAAAGCATAGGAGTCACTATAGCAATTTAAAGGTGCAGGAGAAAGGTGACATCACCAAACTCACTGGGGACACACGCAGCCGGCTGCGGGCACCGATCTACACCGAACTTGGTTTACCATTGACTTTGTGTGGTTTAATCGTGAGTACACCAGTGCCATCAGGCACCGCGCCGCAAGCGAGCCCCTGTGTCCTACAACCCCCCGCTCCTGCCACCTGGCCACAGGACCAACAAACCCCCTACTCACGGAGGGGTTAACACCTAGCTGCGACCCACCACGGATTCCGGGCGAGCCCCCGCACCCTCACTGCACTGGTGGTGCCCATCACCTCACCACGACCCGTGGGTGGCATCACGAACTGTTACCGGTCACCGCGGCTCCAGCCGTGAAACCGGTCCACCCCAAACCAACCAACCAAACCCCCCCCCTTTCGAGAGCGACGTGGCCCCCGATCCGGAGGCGCTCGAGTCACCAACAACCCAAGCCAGGATCCGAGCGGCTTGGCGGAGAGCAGCCCAGCCCCCAGGGCGGTACAGATCCATAGCTTCAACATACATGAGGCGGTCACATGTTCTCTCCAGTGCCATTTTCTACTGCTTTTCACAGCGTAGAACGCTCTGGTGATTTTCTTTTGCTTGTACACTTCATATCAGTCTTTTCTGTCATTATAGTGGCAGAAAGACACATAATGTCCCAATCTCCTCACGTCCTTTTTTTGTAGTTTTTTGGCAAAAAAAATAAAAAATGCTTCCCTGGATTTTCCATTGCCGGTGAAGGTATCACCAAGCAGTGGGGGTTAGCAGCCAGTAGCTGCTTGGATTACCCTTAGCTAGCAATACAAAAAATGCAGCGGGAGCCCATATATATTTTTTTAATTATTTATTTAAACAACTAAAAACAAAACAAAATGGGCTTCCCTGTATTTTGATTGCTGGACATCACAGTGCTGTAAAAATAAATCTTTAAAAAAATGACGTAGCGCTCCGCGGTATTTTTGATTCTCAGCGCAGATAAAGCAGACAGCTATGGGTTGCCACCCCCATCTGCCTGCCGTTACCTTGGTTGGCAATCAAAATACAGGGAAGCCCATTAATTTGTTCTATTTAAAAAATAGTTAAAAAATAAAATGACGTTGGGTCCCCCCATTTTTGATAGCCAGCTAGGGTAAAGCAGACGGCTGTAGCCTGAAAACCACAGCTGGCAGCTTTACCGATCCAATGTGGAGGTCCCCTCAGGCCCTTTTTTTAATTATTTTATAAATATTAATAATTACACAATAAAAGTAGGGTCCCCCCCAAATTGGACCACCAGCCAAGGTAAAGCGGACAGCTGTGGTCTGGTATTCTCAGGGTGGGAAGGTCCATAGTTATTGGGCCTTCACAGCCTAAAAACAGCAGGCCGTAGGCACCCCAGACATGGAGCATCCACTAGATGCGCCAATCCTGGCGCTTAACCCCAGCTCATCCCGTGCCCTGGTGCAGTGGCAAACGGGGTAATAAATCGGGTTGATACTAGCTGTAACGTCACCTGAGATCAAGCCCAGCAGTTTGTGATGTCATGGCGTCTATTAGATACCCAACATCATAAACTGTCAGTACTAACAAAAAAAAAAATCGACAAAAGAAATTTATTTGAAAAAACAGTCCCCAAAACATTTCCTCTTTCACCAATTTATTGTAAGAAAAAAAATAAAGGGGTCCCACGACGACTCTGGACTGTCTAGAATATGGGGGGGAGACACTCAGGGAACGTATCCCCCATTTTCTAGGAGTGAAGACCCTTCATGTGAGGAGTGTGGGTGCAATGAATCTGCACTCACTCGCCCCGGGTCCACAGCAGCAGAGTCCATGTCGTAATGGTTGCCACCAAAGCTGCAGTTCCCTGCTCATGAGGTAAGGGCATGCCTAATCAGGAGAACTACTGTAGAGGAAGCTCTGCTCACTGGTATATAGGTGCTCAGAGGTAATAATAGATAAAATTAGTGAGTAAGGGGTGCTTCACACACAGCGAGCTCGCTGCCGAGATCGCTGCTGAGTCACGCTTTTTGTGACGCAGCAGTGACCTCATTAGCGATCTCGCTGTGTGTGACAATGAGCAGCGATCTGGCCCCTGCTGCGAGATCGCTGCTCGTTACACACAGCCCTGGTTCGTTTTCTTCAAAGCCGCTCTCCCGCTGTGACACACAGATCGCTGTGTGTGACAGCGAGAGAGCGACAAATGAAGCGAGCAGGAGCCGGCATCTGACAGCTGAGGTAAGCTGTATCCAAGATAAACATCGGGTAACCAAGGTGGTTACCCGATATTTACCTTAGTTACGAGCCTCTGCAGCTCTCACGCTGCCTGTGCTGCCGGCTCCGGCTCTCTGCACATGTAGCTGCTGTACACATCGGGTTAATTAACCCGATGTGTACAGCAGCTAGGAGAGCAAGGAGCCAGCGCTAAGCAGTGTGCGCGGCTCCCTGCTCTCTGAACATGTAGCTGCATTACACATCGGGTTAATTAACCCGATGTGTACAGCAGCTAGGAGAGCAAGGAGCCAGCGCTAAGCAGTGTGCGCGGCTCCCTGCTCTCTGAACATGTAGCTGCATTACACATCGGGTTAATTAACCCGATGTGTACTGTAGCTATGGTAGGAGAGCAAGGAGCCAGCGCTCAGTGTGCGCGGCTCCCTGCTCCCTGCACACACAGCTGTGCGCTGGTAACTAATGTAAACATCGGGTAACCATACCCAATGTTTACCTTAGTTACCAGTCTCCGCAGCTTCCAGACGGCAGCTCCGTGCAAGCGCAGCGTCGCTTGCACGTCGCTGCTGGCTGGGGGCTGTTCACTGGTCGCTGGTGAGATCTGCCTGTTTGACAGCTCACCAGCGACCATGTAGCGATGCAGCAGCGATCCTGACCAGGTCAGATCGCTGGTCGGATCGCTGCTGCATCGCTAAGTGTGAAGGTACCCTTACCTCGGCACTCTAAATCTCCCAGATTAAGTCAGTAAGTCACAACGGATAGTAATGCAAAATCACTCTTTATTGGTCCGTATTAAGAAAATTTTTTTTCATAAGCATATATGTTTTTGTCCAAAACAAGTTACAAATGATGTTTCGGCCTGAGCCTTCGTCAGATTGGACTTATCTGCGTGTAATCATGAAAAATGACAATAATCAGTATCACATAAGAGTGAGAGAACAATAACATAAACTCGAACAATGTAGAGGTACAATTGGGATGCAGCAAAAAAATTGCAACAAAGCAAGAAATGAAACACATGATACAAATGTCATAATACAGTACAAGGACAATATAGTAATGACAAATATGGGGTCAGCGTAGGCTTAGATAGCTCTGGTACGAAAGAGATGTCAATCATAAAGTAACATGTGCAGTAGGTGTAGAGCTACACTATGCATGGCAGAGCTAATGGGTAGACCGACCATAGAAAAAGAACGGAGAAAAAGTGGAGAAAAAGTGGAGAAAAAGTGGAGAAAGTGGAGAAAAAATGGAGAAAAAGTGGAGAAAAAGTGGAGAAAAAGTGGAGAAGAAGTGGAGAAGAGGTGGAGAAGTGGAGAAGAAGTAGAGAAGTGGAGAAGAAGTGTTTGTTCATGCCAGATGGGAGATAAATAATTTTTACCGGCGCTGTCATTTACTGTAACGTGATCATCGGTGTACGGTGTATACCTGTGATCACGTGAGCGGGGACCGGAAAAACCGTCCTGAATCATGATCTCCAGGGTCTCAGCTAGCCCTGAAACCCCGGAGATTTTCTGACTCCGGGGGGCGTTATTCACTTATTTCTGCCTGCTGTTTATAAACAGCAGATCAGAATAAGGCTACATTAACACGACCGATCCATTTTTGCGGTCTGCAAAAAACAGTCCGTTTTTTTTCACGGGTGCATCCGTGTGGCATCCGTTTCCGTTCCGTAGACGGTCCGTATGTCATCTGTTTGTCATCCGTGTGCCTTCCGTTTTTTTTGTGTACTGCAAAAAAACTGAAGGAGGGTAAATGCATAAATTTACCCAGGATCCATAGCTTCATCCTACATGAGGCGGTCACATGTTCACTCCAGTGCCATTTTCTACTGCTTTTCACAGCGTAGAGCGCTCTGGTGATTTTCTTGTGCTTGTGCACTTCATATCAGTCTTTTCTGTCATTATAATGGCAGAAAGACACATAATGTCCCACTCTCTTGCATTTTGTAATTTTGCACCCTTTGGTGCCTTTCATGTGGCACTAAGGGATGCTTAGCTTTGTATTTAGCCAAAAAAATGAAAAAAAAAATGACGTAGGGTTCCCCCTAGTTTTGTAGCCAGCTAGGGTAAAGCAGACGGCTGCAGCCTGCAGACCACAGCTGGCAACCTCACCTTGGCTGGTAATCCAAAACTGAGGGCACCCCACGCTGTTATTTTAAATTAAATAAATAATTAAAAAAATAAACACGTAGGGGTCCCCCCAAAATTGGATCACCAGCCAAGGTAAAGCAGACAGCTGGGGTCTGATATTCTCAGACTAGGGAGGTCCATGGTTATTGGACTCTCCCCAGCCTAAAAATAGCAGGCCGCAGCCGCCCCAGAAGTGGCGCATCCATTAGATGCGCCAATCCTGGTGCTTCGCCCCAGCTCATCCCGCGCCCTGGTGCGGTGGCAAACGGGGTAATATATGGGGTTAATACCAGATGTGTAATGTCACCTGGCATTATGCCCTGGGGTTGGTGAGGTCAGGCGTCTATCAGATACCCGACATCACCAACCCAGTCAGTAATTAAAAAAAAATAGACGACAAACACATTTTTATTTGAAAAAACACTCCCCAAAACATTCCCTCTTTAACCAATTTATTAGAAAGAAAAACAAATCCAGGTCTGGTGTAATCCAAGGGGTTGCCATGACGATCCACACTGTCCCAGTCAATGAAGAGCAGAATGTTCCCCATTAGCTGGGAGAGCAATGCAGTGACCTGAGCTAACATCAATAGGTCAGCCCAGGTCACTGCAGGGCATGACAAGTGCTGCTGTCAGCGAGGTACATTACCTGCGCTGATCTCCAGCTCACTGACAGCACCTGTCACTGAGTTCAATGACCACCGCCTTCACAGCCAAGTATCGCGAGAGGCCCGTGACGTCACCGCTAGTCAGTCTTGGGTCGGAAGCGAGAGAAGGTGATGTGACAAGCGGCGGCCATGGAGGACAGTGACAGCGTTGAGGTCGGGATGGCGGGACTTCATCACCGCAGGTAAGCCGAGCGGGGCCATGTGTGCAGAGTGTGTGTGTGTGTACGTGTGTACATGCCGCGGGCAGGAGGGGGCGGAGCGAGCTGAGCGGGGAAGTGTGGGCTTCCTGCACGTAACTAGGATAAACATCGGGTTACTAACCAAAGCGCTTTGGTTGAATACCCGATGTTTATCTTGGTTACCAGCTTGTGGCAGGCTGCCAGCAATGGCTCCTGCGCACTGTAGCTGTAAAAAGCCCTGCTTTTTGCTGCTAGAACCGTTCTCGAATGTATCTAGAACAATCGAATTTTAGCAAAAAAGCTCGAGTTCTAGTTCGATCTAGAACAGCCCCAAAATCACTCGAACCGCGAACTGGAGAACCGCGAACCGCGCTCAACTCTAGTGCTTAGCCTTGTATTTAGCCAAAAAAATGAAAAAAAGTTACGTGAGGTTCCACCTATTTTTGTAGCTAACTAGCGTAAAGCAGACGACTGCAGCCTGCAGACCACAGCTGGCAGCTTACCTTGGCTGGTAATCCAAAACTGAGGGCACCCCATGCTGTTATTTTAAATTAAATAAATAATTTAAAAAAAAAAACACGTAGGGGTCCCCCTAAAATTGGATCACCAGCCAAGGTAAAGCGGACAGCCAGGGTCTGATATTCTCAGACTAGGGAGGTCCATGGTTATTGGACTCTCCCCAGCCTAAAAATAGCAGGCCGCAGCCACCCCAGAAGTGGCGCATCCATTAGATGCGCCAATCCTGGTGCTTCGCCCCAGCTCATCCCGTGCCCTGGTGTGGTGGCAAACGGGGTAATATATAGCGTTAATACCAGATGTGTAATGTCACCTGGCATCAAGCCCTGGGGTTCATGAGGTCAGGCATCTATCAGATACCCGACATCACCATCCCAGTCAGTAATAAAAAAAAATAGACGACAAACACATTTTTATTTGAAAAAACACTGCCTAAAACATTCCCTCTTTCACCAATTTATTAGAAGGAAAAGCAAATCCAAATCTGCTGTAATCCGAGGGGTTCCAATGACGATCCACACTGTCTGAGTCAATAAAGAACAGAATGTTCCCCATTGGCTGGGAGAGCAATGCAGTGACCTGAGCTAACATCAATAGGTCAGCCCAGGTCACTGTAGGGCATGACAAGTTCTGCTGTCAGGAGCGAGGTACATTACCTGCGGTGACGATCTCCTGCAGTGCTGACAGCAGAGCTGTCACTGACTTCAATGACCTTCACAGCCAAGTATCGCGAGAGCCTGTGACGTCACCGTTAGTGACAGTCTTTGGTCGGCAGTGAGAGGAGGAGATGTGACAAGCGGTGACCATGGAGGACAGTGACAGCTGAGGTCAGGAGGGCAGGACTTCATCACCGCAGGTAAGCCGAGCGGGGCCATGTGTGCGGAGTGCGAGGTGGGTGTAGCCAAGCGGGGTAATGTGTGCAGAGTCCCAGGTGGGTGGAGCCAAGTGGGGTAATGTGTGCAGAGTGCCAGGTGGGCAAAGCCAAGCGGGGTCATGTGTGCGGAGTGCCAGGTGGGCGGAGCCAAGAGGGATTATGTGTGCAGAGTGCCAGGTGGGCAGAGCCAAGTGGGGTAATGTGTGCAAAGTCCCAGGTGGGTGGAGCCAAGCAGAGTAATGTGTGCAGAGTGCCAGGTGGGCGGAGCCAAGTGGGGCCATGTGTGCGGAGTTCCAGGTGGGCGGAGCCAAGCGGGGCTATGTGTGCGGTGTGGCAGGTGGGCAGAGCCAAGCGGGGCCATGTGTGTGGAGTGCCAGGTGGGTGGAGCCAAGTGGGGTAATGTGTGCAGAGTCCCAGGTGGGTAGAGTCAAGCGGGGTAATGTGTGCAGAGTCCCAGGTGGGCAGAGCCAAGCAGGGCCATGTGTGGGGAGTGCCAGGTGGGCGGAGCCAAGCGGGGCCATGTGTGCGTAGTGCCTGGTGGGCGGAGCCAAGCGAGGTAACGTGTGCAGAGTGCCAGGTGGGCGGAGCCAAGTGGGGTAATGTGTGCAGAGTCCCAGGTTGGTGGAGTCAAGCGGGGTAATGTGTGCAGAGTGCAAGTGGGTGGAGCCTAGCGGGGCCATGTGTGCGGAGTGCCAGGTGCACGGAGCCAAGCGGGGCCATGTGTGCAGAGTGCAAGGTGGGCGGAGCCAAGCTGGGTAATGTGTGCAGAGTCCCAGGTGGGTGGAGCCAAGCGGGGTAATGTGTGCAGAGTCCAAGGTGGGCGGAGACAAGCGGGGCCATGTGTGCGGAGTGCCAGGTGGGCGGTGCCAAGCGGGGTAATTTGTGCAAAGTCCCAGGTGGGCGGAGCCAAGCGGGGCCATGTGTGCGGAGTGCCAGGTGGGCGGAGCTAAGCGGGGGCCATGTGTGTGGAGTGCAAGTGGGTGGAGCCTAGCGGGGCCACGTGTACGGGCGGCGGAGTGCGATGTGGGTGGAGCCTAGCGGGGCCATGTGCGCTGAGGACGCCGGTGCCGGGGAGTGCATGGCTGGGGACAGGTGAGTGTGAGTGTGTGTGTGTGTGTGTACATGACGAGTGCAGGAAGAGGCGGAGCCCAGCGGGGAAGTGTCGGCTCCCTGCACACGTAGCTAGGATAAATATTGGGTTACTAAAGAAAGCGCTTTGCTTGGATACCCAATGTTTATCTTGGTTACCAGCTTACCGCAGGCTGCCAGCGATGGCTCCCTGCACACTGTAGCTGTAAAAAGCCCTGCTTTTGCTGATAGAACCGTTCTCGAACGTAACTCGAACTGCTGAACTTTTACCAAAAAGCTCGAGTTCGAGTTCTAACTAGGACACCCCCCAAAATCACTCTAACCGCGAACTGGAGAACCGCGAACAATGAACCGCGCTCAACTCTACCCAAGAGATGCAGATTTCCTGGCAAAAAATGCATCAAAACATGATGCAGTTTTGATGCAAGTTTTGCTAGGAGATGCAGATTTGATGCAGGAATTTAATGTATAAGTTCAATCACCAAATCTGCATCACCTTTTCAGAAAACTGCACAAGAAATGCTGTTTTACGCCGTTTTAGTGCAATTTTCTGCTACGAGATTCAGCTTTAGTTCAAAAATCTGGTACAGACGTTTCTCAACAGATGCAGATTTTGTGCTGAAATTTATACACCAAATTTCTGCACAAATTGTGCATCTCCGGGCAAAAAAAAAAACGCATCAAAACCACATCACATTTTGATTTTTTTTTTACCAGAAGATGCACTATTGGTGCAGGAATTTGGTGTATAAATTTCAGCACCAGATCTGCATCTCTTAAAAAAAAAATGGATTTCTGCCAGGAGATGCAGGTCTTATTGAACTCAATGATTTCACCTGAGGTGAGTTTAGCTGCAGTTACAGGTGGGGTACTGTGGGAACCAAATCTCAAAGCTCTTCAATAACTCTGAGTTTCTGCTCCAAAACCTCTGTGCCCATATTTTTAGAGACAATGAACATTAGCATGCCATATGTCTCAGTTTGAAGCTGATTTAAAAGTTCAAAAATTTGTAGGGTATCTTCACCCTACAAATCCCGGTAATGGTTTCTTTATATGTTTATTAGGGGCTTCTCAATTGCTTATGCAATTTTGATAATGACTTTGTGACTTTTTTCCCCATGGTATCTTTTACATGGCATATTGCAGTCATTTATTTGACTAACTGTGGGCTCTTTTAGGATTGCAACTCTGCACTTGACACTTTATTATTAAGTATATTGACTGAGGTGCACTTTAAGTATAATTTTGAATCTGCTATGCCTGCTACCATGTTTTGGTGAACATTTCAATCCTGATTCACCAGTCTTTGCATTGTACTTTGCCATTATTTGTACATCCTTGACCACTATTTCTGCCCCTTCCTTCTTATTTAACATTCATTTGTCCAATTCCGGTGATTTGTGCCAGACTCATTTTCTCCCATCCTCTTTTTTGCTTCTTCATCTGTATGTCTGTTGGTCCTATTTACATTGCACTGTGCACTTTTGATATTTATTAATAAATATTGTTCTTTATCAGCTTTATTGGTCTTGTTTTCATTCATTTAAATGTTTCCTATGAGCTGCTGTTAACTATCCGTGGGCTTCTCACGTGTGTTTTTTTTATTTTCCCCTTAGGGAATATAAGTTGTTTATCATCCTTTGTTGTAGAGGTAAATGCCACAGTTGTCACAGCAGTTTGTTTTCAGACCTTTGGTGACTTGAAATTTAGTAAAACAGGTATCACTGCACAGTCTGTGAACGACACTCCCATTACTGACTTCATGCTGAATCTCACCACTCCTGTGACGAATGCTGCACTTTATGATATCGGGAACATCCAATGAGCTCTGGGATCTGGAACGTGGCTCTGCTTCATACAGGGAAAGACAGGCATTTGAGCAAAACTCTTCGAATCCAGACCCAGTCTGAGCAAGCGCAGACTCTTTGGAGTTACGAATGTCCTTGCAGAAAGTGCAGATCTTCTTGAAGAGTGGTTTCCTAGAGAAGGTGGTAAGCAAGTTGAAAAACAGAAGAGTTGGGGTAGTCCTTTGCATTGATATGCGGTCTGTCCCTTCTCTAAGGGGGTGCAGCAGTGAGCACAAGACATTTTTGTCAGCATTGGCTTGAGAGAACGTGGAAGAGCTTGAATTTGGTTGCGGAGAGACAGCCGTGTAGAAGGGCATCTACTTTTATGTGGTACAAAGTCCTCATCATTTTGGCCATCCAACATAGCATCTGAATCTTCATCAGAAATCTGCATGCTTTCAGAGGCAGCTATCGTATTGGTGTGTCATGCTTGATCACTCTGTTTCTGCTCCAATGATCGGTTGGTCTCTGTCCCCTTGTGTACTTCACTATCACCAGATTGGCTTCTACATCAGCACTCTTAGACGAATGGTCGGATTAAGGAGCTTCCTTCTCCGTTGGACTTGGTTCCTTATCAGTTACATTATGGTCTACATTCTAGGGAACAGAAGATGGAGGCTTTTATGTAGGTCACATCCTCATCCTTCTTGAAATCATTTGGCTGGGCTGTGGTGGGTCTACCTGTGATTCAGGAACTTCTCCTGCTGCTTTCTCTTCAGGTGCACAATTCACGTTCGCACCAGTCCCGGGGATGGTTTGGCCTGGAACTCCATTTTCTTCAATTCTCTTTATTTATAAATTTTTGAATGTTCCAATTCAGGTTTTTTAGTCATCCTTGCTTCAACAAAGGCTACATCTTCCTTACTTTCATTATCTGCTGGATCTGAAGATAAATTATCAGTTTGAGGGCCTACATCAGAGTTTTCAACTTTTATAATCCCTATAGTGCCATCATTGTTCTTTTTGCTTGCGTTGCTGCCCTGTTCTTCACTGGTTATGCAAATAGGTCTCCATATAACCATATCTAACCTGGTAGGGAGGCATGGTGCCCCTTAGGGTCACCCTACCACCAACATAAACTCCATGAAACAGATCAAAAACAGGAGTACAAAAGATTTATGTGTTTAAGTAATTTTCTGTTCTTCATCATTATTATTATTATTATTATTATTATGTCTTAGCAAAACAAAATGGTAAAAACATACTATATATATATATATGTGTGTATATCCCCAGAGGGAATAGGTTTTACAGCCTTTGCACTTAGTGCATCGGCTTTACCTATGAGGGAATCACATTTCTTCCAAATGTCAAACAAAAGTTTTCTTAAGCCCTCCTCTATGTGTCTTCCAGTGTGTTGGAGTGCCTCCTATTTTTTGTCAGCCCTTGCAAGTAGTACATCAGCTTTACCAGATTTGGAGTCTCCCTCCTTAATAATGAGAAAAAAAAGTTCTGAGCCTCTCCTCTATATCTCTTTCAGGGTGTATCAGAGTGCCTTCCTCTAATTTTAATGACATAAAAAGACAACTGCACTGTAAAATGCTAAAATCAAATCTTTATTTTTATATAGCGCTAACATATTCTGCAGCGCTTTACATACATCAGGAACACTGTCCCCATTGGGGCTCACAATCTAAAGTCCCTATCTGTATGTCTTTCGAGTGTGGGAGGAAACCAGAGTACCCGGAGGAAACCCACGCAAACATGGGGAGAACATACAAACTCCTTGCAGATGGTGTCCTTGTTGGTAGTTGAACCCAGGACCCCAGCGCTGCAAGACTGCAGTGCTAACCACTGAGCCACCATGCCGCTAAAGCATGCAAACCATGAATGTAAGAACATAGACATGCATTACTGCTAAAGGAAGTCTAAGAAAAAATTTAGATATTTAGCATACAAAAATGGCCATTTCTATATCTGCCCAGTAGTCATGTCAAGGCAATCTCATATTACTGGAAACCTACACTGAATTGAAGCCTCTCTCTGGGTTAGAAACCTCCATGTGTATGGGCGAGTAGGAGCCTGCTATAAAGAATAAAGTCACCTGTGGCTAATGAGGGGAGGAGTGCATAGTCAGAAGGCATGGTCCTCTAGACAAAAAATCTGACGGCACTCCCTAATTTGCAATGTGAACAGGTGCATAACTGAACATAACATATAATGATAAAAAAAGATAACTGCACTCTGAAATGCTAAAGCATGCAGACCATGAATTTAAGAATATAGACATGCATTACTGCTAAAGGAAATCTAAGAAAAAAATAAGATATAATTTGCAGGATTTAGCATTCATCTAAATCAGAGATCAGCTGTCTTTTTTTGTCATTATATGTTATGTACCTGTTTCCACTGCAAATTTGGGAGTGCCGTCAGTCTTTTTGTCTGTTCCTCTAATTTTAGGCATCCCTTGGGGAAGTGGACAGGCTGCTGATGGTGCACACACAGGCCGAGATCATGGGCTAGGTGAAACTATGCCTGTTTTGCAAGCACAACAAACATGGTCATCCATGAGATCAAGATTCCTCTTCCACTTTACAGGGTGGTGTGGAACACCACTCTTGAAGGCCAAACAGGGCAAATTGTGTCTCCAAGACTGGATATTATCTGCCAAGCAATTGAGAAACTATCTTTTTACAATCGGCCAAAAATGTATTCTTCATCCAATTAACAATCTTTTTAAAATTGTCCAAAAATGAATTCAGAGTTCCCCCTCTACATATTTTCCTGGCTGTATTTCAATGCCTTCCGCTAATTTTAGCTAGGCCTCACACTGACTGCTTTGGTTTTCCCTGTTTCAAACTTAGAATGTTTAAATTCTAAAATTAAATTTGTACCAGAATAGAGTCAAAGACAATACTCTTCATCGCTTGCTGGTTGTGTTGCAAGGCCTCCTTTAATTTTGCTTTGCCCTCACACTGACTGCATAGACTTTCTCAGTTTCGTAGTCAGATTTTTTAAACATTTGTACCAGAATTAATCATAGTCCCTCGTCTATGCCTTGCTGGCAGTACTGCAATGCTTCCTTGAAAGTTTAGCTAGGCCTTGCACTGACTGCATGGCCTTCCCAGTTTCGGAGTCACCAGAATTGAATCACAGTCTCTCCTCTATGTCTCTTTCTAACTGTAATGCAATCTTTCCTTTTAATTTTTGGATATGCCTCTCATGTAGAGCATTGACTTTCACAGTCTAGGAGTTCCACTCCTTAAAAATAGTAAAAACAAAGTTTACTAAAGCCCTCCTCTATGTGTCTTCCAGGGGATATGGCAGTTACTCTTTCTAATTTTTTGCAGCTCTTGCACTTAAGGGGGCTTTACACGCTACGATATCGTTAATGTTTGGTCGCCGGGGTCAAGTTGTTAGTGACGCACATCCAGCGTCATTAACAATATCGCAGCGTGTAATACTTACCAGCGACCTTAGGCGACCTCAAAAATGGTGAAAATCGTTCACCATGGAGAGGTCATCCCAAAGTCAAAAATCGGTAAGGGTTGTTTAGCGTTATGGTTCATCGCTCATGCGGTAGCACACATCGCTATGTGTGACACCGCATGAGCGTGGAATGTCTCCTTACCTGCCGCCGGCCCCAATGAGGAAGGAAGGAGGTGGGTGGGATGTTAGGTCCTGCTCATCTCTGCCCCTCTGCTTTGATTGGCCGGCCGTTTAGTGACGTTGCGGTGACGTCGCTGTGATGCCGAACGTCCCTCCCCCTTGAAGGAGGGATTGTTCTGCAGTCACAGCGACGCCGCCGACCAGGTAAGTATATGTGATGCTGCGTAGCGATAATGTTCGCTACGGCAGCGATCACAAACAATCGCATGCGCGATGGGGGCGGGTACTTACACGATCGCTATCGCTAGAAATTGCTAGCGATATCGCTACCGTGTAAAGCCCCCTTTAGTCTTTAGGCTTTATGAGTCAAGGAGTCTCACCACCTAACAATTTTAACAGAATGTGTATGAGGCATTACTATATGTCTAATAAAAGGTATATCGGAGTGCCTCTTCCTTCTAATTTTTAACAGTTCTTGCATTGACCGCATAGGTCTTGTGAGTTTCAGAGTCCCTCCTTTATTAATTAAACAGAATGTGTCTGACCATGTGAAACACACCACATGTACATATAAAGAAATAAAATGTTAAAATTACATTTACCAGTGAATAGTTTTTTCACCATTGAAAGCAATGAGAAAATACAAAAATGCAGAAAAAATGCTACTTGTGAACACATACTGGTGAATGAGGCTTTTTTTATTTTTTTTCCCTTTTTTAATTTGCCTTATATACAAGTCATTATGAATGAAAATGTTTCCTTACATTTTTTCCTTTAAAATCTATTTCATCCTCATTTTTTTATGTCTTATTGTTAGTCAATAAAAGTGGTGTAATACTCTGACAACATTGTTCCTAGAAGTGACGTGGGAGTCAAGAATGCATCCAGGTAAATTCCCTATGCTGTTTACCTTACATTTGAGAGCTGTTTCCAACAATTTTGGCAATTTTCCTGTCCCCAACCCCAACTTCCTCAGAGTTTCCTATTGACTTGCATTATACCCATTACTTGAGACAAGAACCCAAGCAGTCTGACTTGCTTGATTTGAGTACCGAGCATCCGAGCATTTTAGTGTTACCTCATCACTACCTCTAACAGCTCGGCTCTGCCTGTGGCTTTTAACTTTTTAAATGTTGCTATAAATCTATGTCAATGGCATTTTGTACACATCGGCAAGGGGGCTCAACATTCTACGTGCCCATCGGTGCGCCTGTAACGTGATCATGGAGCTCTCATGAGTTGCCATGACAGATAGAGGCCTAGTTAGGACCTCCATGCTTGTCGTGACGGCTTACCTATGAAAGCCAGTGTTTAGCTGGCTTTCATAGGAGACCTTAACTTGAACAGCAATCCTGATGCACTGGTATGTATAGTACAAGTAATTTGCTGACCACAGGTTTATGTCACCCAAGGAGACTAAAAAAACACATTAAAAATTAAAATAAGTTTAACAAAAACACAAAAGAATTACAAACAAATCACCTTTCCTTTGTACCATCAAAAATAAAACAATTAAAAAATACACATATTTAGTATTGCTGAATCTGTAAAAGTGTGAGCTATCAAATATAAAAGGATTTAATTTGATCGGTAAAAGATGTAACGAGAAAAAGAAATCAAAACTCCTGAATTACATTTTTTTGGGACTGCCATAACATTGTAATGAGATAAAAGAAGTGGTGATCAAAACATCATATCTACCCCAAGAAGATATCAGTAAAAATGTCAGATCCGGGTGCAAAAAAACAAATTTCCACAGGCCTATATCACAAAAATGAAAAACATTAAAAAATGTGAACAGAAACAAAGCTTTTGAATTTTTTTCACAATTAAATAAAAAAACAAAACTACGCATGTTTGATATTATAGTAATCATATTGAGCTGAAGAATCATATTGACAGTGCAGTTTTTTCCATTTAGTGAACATCTTTAACAAAAAACTCAAAATACAATTGTGGAATTGCACTTTTTTTAAAAAATTTTATGAATTTGGAGTTTTTTTCCTGCACAAGACATAATAAAATAAATGGTGTCATTTAAAAGTACAGCTTCTCTAACAAAAAACAAACCACCATATGATTATGTGGATGGAAAAGTAAAAAAGTTATGGATCTTGTAGTAAGGTAAGTTAAAAACAAAAAAATAAATTTAAATAACTAGAAATAGCATGAACATGGAGGGTTTAGTAACATAAATCAACAACATGCTTGGGATCTAAAATATTGTTAGTTGGGTCAATGGTGAGTTGTTAATGGTGGCAGATCAGACGGCCACTACAGGGCCATGCACTGGGGGGCAGGAGGACCAGCACTGGCACTGGATCACCCCACCTGGCATTTCAACTGTATAAGCATCCTGGATGACGATACTCTTGAAAGTAATGATGCAAAAAGGAGCCAGTAGCTCTTTCCTCCATAGCTTATAATACTGTTTTATTCTTTTAAATCAATTAATCAATTATTATCCTTTATAATGTTGTAAAGACTATGAAGAGAGACAACACACTGTTTGGAGAGTTATGTAGGGGCAAAATAAACTATGTGGACAGCTATGTGGGGGCCATCATGCTATTTGGGGGCCCATAATGCTATTTAATTTAGCCATCATACTATTTGGAGGGACATTATAATTTTTGGAGGGCTACGTTAGGGCCATTAAACCGTTTAGAGGGCTCTGTTATATTATATTACGCTGTTACATTATATTGTTTAGTAATACTCTAAAAGAAAAAAAGACATGGATCGCACATCCCAGATAATACAATGATCTAAAGCCATTAGGCAAAAAATTAAATAATTTAACATGAGGTTCTTTGTTACCATTCTGATCAGACTGTATTAAGCCCACTGCCACATCACGGCAAACCTCTGAGTGGGTTCCTAATCTAAACCTTATAGTGCGGCACTGTGCATTAACAACTGCTGCAACGATAAAGCAACAGCAGGGCAAGTAACCTGGTGTCTCACAGCACCTATGCTGCAAGGCAAAGCCCCCATTGCTCCAGGTCACACCACCCTACTGACACAAAACCCCCACAACAGCGGCCACCACACAGTACCAGCACACTGAGAGGAGCTGCGCACTCACCTCCCACAGGCTCCTGTATGTGAACTAGAAGCAACAAAGGCTGACCCCTCTGGCAGATACTTAAATTAGGGACCCACTCAGAGGTTTGTCGTGATGTGGCAGTGGGCTTAATACAGTCTGATCAGAATGGTAACAAAGAACTTCATGTTCTATTATTTAATTTTTTCCTAACGGCTTTAGATCATTGTATTATCTGGGATGTGCGATCCATGTCTTTTTTTTCTTTTTAGAGTGTTATTATATTGTTTGGACCGCTGTATGGTGGCAACTTCAGGATTGTGTGTGCACCATTATATTGTTTGGAGGGCTATGTCGAAGTTAGTATACTGTTTGGAGGGCTTTATGGGGGCCATTATTCTGTTTGGAGGGCTTTGTGAAGGTCTCTATAGTGTTTGGAGGGCTGTGTGGGCACCATTATATTGTTTGGAGGGATATTTGGTGGACATTATACTGTTTGGAGCTTTGTGAAGGGCCACTATACTGTTTTGGAGGGCAAGTCAAGGACCATTATACTGTATGCATGTCACCATGCTGTGTGGTTGGCTGTGTGGGGCTAATATATTATGGAAGAGTAAGTGGTGGACATCAAATTGTGGTAGGGTCATTGTAGGGGCATTATACTTTGCAGGGGAGTGTACTGTAAAATCATTGTCCTGTGTACATGGAGGATACTGTGGAGGAATTCACTGTGAAGTTATAATACTGTGTTTGTGAGGAATTTTTGTTGGCATCATACTTGATGAAAGGTATCTTAGTGCATGGGAAGATAAAGTTGTGAAATATGCTCTTCTGTGACTCCACTGAATATTAAATTTATTTTTGTGGGAGGGGTTCAATTAGGACTTCTGCTATGAGGCACCATGATTTTATTTACACTCCTGGTAAGGGAAAAGTAATAAGATCCACGATTGGGCAGGAACCTACAGCATAAAAATTGGTGAAAAAACATTCCCATATTACGCTTGTGTAAAACTGTCTATGATTTATATTTTTTTTTGCTATTAGTGTACATGATTTACCAGGATTTTAGGTTTGATGTTTTGTAACAATGACATACCATGCTATTGTGAGGTTTGTTATTTATCTTGAGTTTATTCATTATTCAACACAAGACCAGTACAGTGTTTGCAATTGCCAAAATCATTATTGGACTAAGGTCAAAAGGGTCAGTTTGCCTACTGGGAGATATTACAGTTTACTAATTGGGAACAGTAGAAGAGGGTATTTAGAATACATTAGTTTCTTGTTTCTCTGTGTTTACCTTCCTTGCCAGAATTCGTTCTTGAAAAAGAAATTATTAACCTTGGTCTTTGAAAATAGGTTGGTTTTTTTCTTGGGTAACGTATGAATACTGCTTTTAAATGTTAATTGTAAAGAAATTTAAATATTTTAAATGCAAGTATCAACGTAGTGATATAAATGAAACAATGAAATAAGCGTTGAAAAAAAATCAACTTTATAGAGAGTTCCCTAAAAGATAATAAATGGTTATAATATACCTGGGTAGCTGAATTTGAAGGTGCAAACTGCAAACTATTTTGAATGTCAAACTCCACATATGGATACATGGGTTATGACTTAAGTAGTGTAGAGTATTTATTTATGTTTAAAGCTAAATTGCTCATATTGAAACTTTACTTTTTAGAACCAAATTTTCAAGTCTGGCATAACCATTTTTGTAGTGTTTTAAGAACTGAATTCTCAGGTCTGACATAACTTTTTAGCGTTTTAAGTGCACTTACCTGTACACTAAAGAAGGCAGTATTTTACATCGTCAAGTCATTAATGAGGTCCACTAGGTTCCCAAAGTATGCTGATAAAAGCTTTTCAGAAAGAAGTTTAATCCTAGAGCTTCAGCTGGATTCTTGATGAGGTGTACCTTTCTATATGTGCTTCATAAGGCCAGCATCACACTAACGTATGATTAGCATTTGAGAAAATCTTGCATTGCACTTGGCCTCATATCAATCAATTAGACAGCTCAGATCTCTGAGTTTTTCCTCAGCCCTGAGAGAAAAAATTGCAGCATGGAAGTCTTGGCTCACTCACACCCATACAAATCTACGTATGTGAATGTCTATGCATGAAACATTGGTTTGCCCTTGGATGACATCCAAGTGCAGTGCGATAAACGCACAGACCTGCAAAGTGTTAGATGGAGAGATCACTCTCTCCCTCTGCTCCAGAGCTGTATTACGATTGCAAGATCAAATCACAGTCTCATGACACTCGGCTCACGTTCGCAGCAGAACCTAAGCCGAGGGTCATTAGCATATCGCATCCAATGCTCTCGCCTGGCCAAAAATGTTGACATTCTTTTAACCCCTTAAGGATGAAGCTAATTTTGTACTGAAAGAGCAGGCGATTTTGCAATTTTGACCAGTGTCACTTTATGAGGTTATATATATAAGTCTGGAACACTTCAGCAGATCCCGATGATTCTGAGATTGTTCATATTGTACTTCATGTTAGTGATAAATTTAGGAGATATTATTTGCTTTTATTTTTGAAAACAATCGAAAATTTGACAAACATTTTGAAAATGAAGTAATTTTGAAACTTTTAATTTTTATGCCCATAAACCAGAGAGTTATGTCACACAAAAAAGTTAATAAATAACATTTCCCTTATGTCTACTTTACATCAGCACAATTTTTAAAACAAAATTTTATGGCGTTAGGAAGTTAGAAGGGTTC
This sequence comes from Anomaloglossus baeobatrachus, assembly GCF_048569485.1. Lineage (NCBI taxonomy): Eukaryota > Metazoa > Chordata > Amphibia > Anura > Aromobatidae > Anomaloglossus > Anomaloglossus baeobatrachus. Next base: position 597,549,042 of record NC_134354.1, on the reverse strand, counting down.
AAAGTTCATCAGCAATTTCTCATATTTTCAACAAAATTTGCAAAACCATTTTTTAGTGACCAGATCACATTTGAAGTGACTTTGAGAGGTATAAGAAACAGAAAATACCCAAAAGTGACACCATTCTAAAAACTGCACTCCTCAAAGTACTCAAAACCACATGTAAGACATTTATTAACTTTTCAGGTGCTTCACAGGAACTAAAGTGATGTGGAATGAAAAAAAAATAAATCATTTTAACTAAAAATGTTGCTCTAGCCCCAATTTATTCACTTTTAGAAGAAATAACATGACTATATGGATCCCTAGTTACCTAGTTTCTTCTGAGTGCGCTGATACCTAATATGTGGTCAGAAACCTGTGTTTGGACAAATGGGAGGGCCCGGAACAGAAGGAGAAATATTTGAATTTTGTAACACAAATTTGGTTGAAATAGATTGTGGGCACCTTGTTACATTTGCTGGCCCCTAAGGTACCTAAACAGCAGAAACCTCCCACAAGTGACCCCATTTTGGAAACTAGATCCCTCAAGGATTTTATCTAGTGGTAAAGTTAGCATTTTGAACCCACAGGTACTTTACAGAATTTAATAACATTAGACTGTCAAATTGAAAATGTTCCTTTTTTTTACAAAATGTTGCTTTAGCATCACATTTCTTACTTTTTAAAGTGGTAACACCAAAAAGTAGACCACGTAATTTGTTACCCACGTTCTTATGAGTGTGGTGATAACCCACATGTAGTCAGAGACCTCTGTTTGGACAAATGGGATGGCTCAGAAAGGAAGGAGCAAACTATGAATCTTGGAAAGAAAATTTGTCTGAAAAAGATTGCGATACCATGTTGCATTTTTAGGGCCTGTAAGATTTCACACTGCAACCTGGGGGTTTCACTCACTTGCAGCGGTGCTCGGCATGTTATACATATTCCACAGTCTTTCTAAAAATCCAGCAGTTTATTAACAACAAACATAAACTGCACTTCCAAGAATACACAAGAATGCCTCTCCTGGCTTAAAGGAAAAAAGTCATAGGCACACACCATAGGCTTCCAGTTCACTGTGAGTCCATCTGGGATGTATGGCAGCCTTTCCCCACACTAGCTCCTGCAAGTGTACGCACCTCTAGTAGAGGTTCTTGCAGCCCCAGCAATTTCCAGCTGCAGTCTCCAGGCCTCAGCCAGACTGGTATCCAAAAGTCCAGTTTTCCCAGACTGAGACCTCCAGCACATTAACACCATGTGCAAAACACTCTCAGACTCTGACAGTCTAGAGCACCTCACACAGGCTACTCTAGACACGCTCTGCAGACTTTTGTCTGTCTTTTAGCCATGTGCCTAACAACAGTCTTCATTTTACTTACTTACTTGTGACACACCCATGGGCGGGGGTACGTAGGTGGCCAGACCAACCCATCTCTTCAGCCACCTGCAAGCCTCACCCTCTGAATACTAATACTAATACAAATACTAATTCTGAACAATAACTGTGGTCCTAGAAGTGCCAGCATTGCCGAGGCTCACAGCACTTTTGTGGCACATACCTCCCATTAATAACATTACCGCTCGCCTTCTTAGAGGCCCCTAGTGTACCTAAGCAACTGAACCTTCCCATAAGTGACCCCATTTTGGATACTAGACCCTTCAAGGAATTTATCTAGATGTTTGGTGAGTAACATTGAGCCGTGAAAATAAAAAAAAATATATTTTTACCACCAAATTGTTACTTCAACCAGATAGTTTTTTTTCCACAAGGGTATCAAGAAAAAATGCACCATAAAATTTATTGTGCAATTTCTCTTGAGTACACAGATACCTCATATGTGGTGGAAATCGACTGTTTGCATGCATGGCAAGGCTCGAAATGAAAGGAGCACCATTTTGACTGTAAAATTGACTGAAATCATTGTTGCTGAACTGCCTGATTGACCACCTGGAACATGATCTTTTACTGGAAGCACAGTGCAGTTTCCACAAAAAATGTGGCACTGCGGACATGATCTTCACAGCCTGACAACTAAAAGAGAAGTGTCAAGAGCAGAATTGTGAATTGTACACCACCTTTATAGATCTCACAAAGGCATTTGACAATGTCAGTTGTGAAAGCATGTGGTGCATCATGACAAAATTTGGGCGCCCTGATAAATTCATTCTAATGGTACGTCAATTTCACGATGGTATCATGACCTGTGTGCTGGACAATGGAGAAGTTTCATGGGCCTTTTTTGTCACAATCGGCATTAAACAAGGGTGCGTATTGGCACTGACCTTGTTAAGCATAATGTTTTCAGCCATGCTGTCAGATGCCTTCCAGAACTGTTATGATCCGAAACCATGGAAGCCCACCATAAATCATTGGTAAAAGGTGACAAGAGCATTGGCAACTAATCTGGCCGCAATCCCCTTACTAACCATCAACACTAGAAGTAGCTGAGGGGTGAACTAACATCCTGTGCACCACGAACCCAGCCGGAAAACTAGCTATCCTAAAGGAAGGAAAGATGAATAACTCTCTGCTTCCGAAAATAGATAAAGAATAGCAAGCCCCCCACATTCAAAGACTGCGGTGATTAGAGATGAGCCACCCCCCTAGAGTTCGAGTTCGGTTTGACGAGCCATTCGATGAGCCGTTCAACGAACCTCTCGAACCCCTTTGAAAACAATGGGAGGCAATCACAAACACCTATAAACACCTTGAAAACACCCTCAAAGTTGTCCAAAAGGTGACAAACAACTCCCAAGACAACACAAACACATGGGAAAGTGACAAGGACAAATACCCATGCGAAAACTAAACAGCTGGATGAGGAAAAAGAGGAGGAGACACAGATATATGAGTATATGCAAGGGAACATCGATGCCATTACTGTGCAACTTAAGCCTTGCTCATTTTAGGCTTCCAATCTGGATAAATTGCTTGAGCTCGCCACGAACGCTTTTTTGATCTTGTCGTGTCCCGCAGCCAGCGTTCTCTCGGATTGTGTCTTCAGTGGTGCTAGGGATCTGCTGACAGATAAGCACACGCGTCTGTCCACTGACAATATGGACATACTAACGTTCACCAAGATAAGGAAGTCATGGATCACAGAGGACTTTTCTTCCCCTGTGTCATCCAGGGGAGGTGAAAGGCACGTGTATTTTTTAAAGTGCTTCATGCAAAGCATCTTTTCATCTTGAAAATGGGGGGTCAACTGATGCCAGTCAAATGGGGTCTGTGTGGCCCAATTTGTGGAAATGAGGGAGACTGTGGTTGGAGTCCCCTCGCTTTTGAAAAAAGAACCAAGATGAAAAAGTCATGGCTCACAGAGGACTTTTCTTCCCCTTGGTCATCCAGGGGAGGCGAAAGGCACGTGTATTTTTGAGAGTGATTCATGCAAAGCATCTTTTTCATCTTGAAAATGGGGGTCAACTGATGCCAGTCAAGTGAAGTGTGTGTGGCCCAATTTGTGGAAACGACGGAGACTGTGGTTGGAGTCCCCTTGCTGTGTTTTACATGCTTTTAGAAGGGCATGACATGGCTTAGAGGTTGACTTTCAGCTTCTGCAAACTGTTGGCTACAAAAATGCTGCCTTTCCAACCTTTTTAACAGAGGATTTTCGAGACCTTATGCTCATCGCAGTGCCCCAAGAGCCGATGCCCAGACACCACTCCTTCTCCAACAAAGGCGTGCCCGCGCTGTACAAGCATGTCAAACAAAACATCACCACTTCTTTGAGAAACTGTGTGTGACAGGGTGCATTTCACCACAGATATTTGGCCCAGTAAGCATGGACAGGGGCGTTACATGTCGCTGACTGGGCAATGGGTTACTATGGGGAGAGATGGAGAAGGGTCTGCTGTACAAGTCTTGCCGTCCCCACGAGTTGTGTGTCAATCCTTCCTCTGTATGTAGAAGATAATACACTACTTCTGCCTCCTCAACCTCGTGTGGGTCCTCCACCTCGGCCCAAACCCTGTGTGGTCAGGCCACCCGCGTTGTAACTGCACACAAGGAGTTCCACACACCTCCTTACTATGCTGGCAGCAGAGCTCAACATCATGAGGCGGTCGACTCTTTTCTTTGAAATGTCTGTGAATTGTGAGTCACACCGCTGAGGAGTTGTGGACGATAAGCTCTGGAGAGTGAGACCGAGTTTCATCAATGGTTGTCTCCACTCAACCAGCAGCCAGGGAAGGCCAGGTGTGACAATGATGCAAACCTGGGTGCGGCCCTTTGCCATGACAATGTGACACACGTGCCTTGTGTGGCTCACGTGTTGAACCTGGTTGTCCAGCAATTTTTAAAGCACTATCCTGGCCTACATGGCCTTCTGCAGAGAGCACGGTGTAATGCCTTCCTTGATCCACACACTCACACGGGCTGTAAAGGGTAGGCTAGAGGGAAGCCACTCAGCAAGCAGGACCCCCAGAACCCTGAAACCCTTTAACCTCTATACAGGGATTTGGAATTACACAGGGCCCAAGGTTCTTCACTGCAGCCCAATACCTGTGGAAGGCTGCAGTTCCAGGGAATAGTAGTCAGGCAGGGTCAAAACATTAATTTAGGAAGAGGAACAGAATGGGACGGCCAGGACTTAATCAGAAAACAAGCAGAGGTGAAATGTGGATCGGCCAATGAGGTACATAAACAGCAGGCAGGAAAAGTAGTCAGGAAACAAGCACACAAAATCACAAAACAGAACTGGGGGTAACAGTAACCAGAGGTTCATAGCTATGTCTGGCAGTGGTCAGCAGACAGGATGGGCCTAAAAAATGATGTGGTGTCTTCCCATTGGTTGTAGCTGAATGATGGTACTTCATCTGTGAGACCACCACCTACATTCAGCCAGGGGTTCTGCATCTGTAAAGGTAACGCAGCCCAGTGCGTCCACCTGCGCTGCTGGCATCGACTCCTCTCCCATTTTCAGCACTGTGCCCGAAAGGAACACGTTGTCACCTGGCGACTGGAGTACAAATTGATGGAGCGGACTCTGGTGGTGACTTAACAGCCGTGTGCGGCAATGATGCAAATCTGGCTGCGGGCCTTCGTCAGGGCAATGTGACACACGTGCCTTGTATGGCTCACGTGTTGAATCTGATTCTACAGCAATTTTTAAAAACACCATCCCGGCCTACATGGCCTTTGTGCAGCGGGCACGATTGCTATGTGCTCACTTCCATCGTTCGCACACAGCAGCTCAACAACTTTCATCGTTCCAGAAGTCTTTAGGTCTGGCGGTTAAACGCCTGAAATGCTATGTGCCGACACGCAGGAATTTGAATCTGCACATGTTGCAGCGTCTGTGGCAGCACCACCGAGCCCTGCTGAAATATGTTATGACTTATACCCTGGGCTAACTTGATCCAGAGGTGGTGCAGATCACACTGTTGGAGTGGTGTCAGATCAAGGACCTATGCACCCTTCTACACAAGTTTACAAATGTCAACGAAGATGTTTAGCACTGGCGATGCCATTCTCAGCATGACAATTCTGGTCATCTACATGATGGAGCACACTGTAAGCATTATTCGGAGTCAGGTGTTGGGACAAGAGGAAGGGGAGGAAGTACAGGAGGAGTCATATGCGGAAGGGATAACAAGATCTACAAGGTCCTGACGGTCAGCGGCACCTAGGCGGCAGTCATGGGACGGTGGGGGAGAGGGATTATCAAGGGCGCATAGTATCAGCAAAACTGTTGAGGAAGGTGCAGGAGCCCAAGAAGAAATGGAGGACGAACTGGCAATGGGCATGGAAGACTCAGCAGAGTGAGAGCTTGCTCACATTTCGGTTGTGTGAGGTTGGGGGGAGAGGGCAGAGGAAGGAAGAACGGTTAATGATTCTCGCCTCTCCGCCACCAGCACACCAAGGACATGGTCCTCTTGGATGCACAAGACACATGAGCGCCTTCTTGCTGCACTACCTACAACATGACCCTCGTATTGTACGAATTCAAAGCAATGCTGACTACTGGGTTGCCACACTGTTAGATCCCCGGTACAAGACAAAATTTGGCGAAATAATTCCTGCCATAGAAAGGGACGCACGTATGCAGGAGTATCAGCAGAAAGTGGTACGCAATCTTAGATCTGCTTTTCCACTAAACACCAGTGGTGCACAGAGTGAATCTCAATGCTTTGTCATGGATAGGAGGAAATGGTCTTTTACTTGTCCACATCTGAGGGACCGAGGGCTGTCTGCTGTGCTGAGATGGCATTAAGTACTGTGTCCGTGCAGAGTTGCACTTTTGGTGATATACAAAATGAGTTAAAAAGGACAGATGCTGGTGGAAAGGGGAACAGTTGTGTTGGAAAGGGGAAAAAAGTTTGTGTCCGTGGGTTTGGTGGTTAAGCAACATTAACATTTGCTGAAGAAACAACATCTGTTATGGTGGGACTGGCAGATTTAGGTAAGGTGGAATATACTATGTTACCGCTATATAAAAAAATTAAGAAGAAAAGAAAGAGAAAGGTATATATCCCACTCACCAGTCGGTGTCCACTAACAGGGCTCCCAAATGGAAAAGGAGAGGTTTGCAACTGGAAAGCTAGGTGGAGGATACAGAGCTGGGTGACTCTGAAACTAATAGTAGCCTGAACCGAGTTAGACAACACTCGGATCTGGAGACTGGGAGCCCTGTTAGCGTCACAGGGTCCACACGCCCACCCAACCCAGGAACTCCCTGTTAACAACACAGGGGCCATTGGGTACGCTGTCCGTGTGCGTAGGGGCCACACCTGTGGACAGCAGGCGCATCAGCAGCAGCAGGCCTGTTAATGACACTGGGCTGCACTAGCAGGACTTGTAGTACAGGAGCTGGTCTTAACCGTTCTGCGTTACCAACTGTGGTGGCGGCCTGCATCGACGCCCTATCCATGCCTACCTCTGGCCTAAAGCCGCAATGGGTTCAACACATGGAGGTGTGCACTTTCGGAGCATAATAGAAGACTGCGCACCTCCTTCTTGGCTCCAGCCCCTTTTATAACCTGAGTCCGCCCCCAACCAGGGTGGACCACAATGCATCTCCTGGAGACAAAACCAGAGTGACATGTCATGAGTGGCATAACTAGCGTCCTATTCAGAACCGCCACTTCAATGATGACCTCATGGCAGCCACGACCCAAACACCTCACCAGTCATCGCCTGACCAACAATAATGAGGTGACAAGTCCTAGGGGCATGCCTCTGCAAGCCAGTTGGGAGTTGCCAGGCCACATCATCAGGACACCTGATGCCCTGTGGTCTATATGGGCCCCCCACATCAGTGGCAGGGCCAAAGAGTTCATTACCGGACCTAGCCTCTGATGCAGTAAGTGCCTGAGCATGCTCAGTAGCATGAAATACAGTCTCAGAAAAAAGACTATCAGCTTAAGCATGCTGTCTAGGCAAGTGTGGGAGCATGCGCTGAAGCCCGAAATGAAGATTTAGCCTCAGGAATGGCACAGTCATGCTAAGCATGCTCACTAGGCGAAACACTGGAGTTAGGCTGCGGCTGGGGTAAATCGGCACACGCATGCGCACTAGCCGCTTCTCCACACTTAGACGTGGAGGAGAAAGCAGCCAGCTGGACAACCCGAGGCACAGCCCTAAATGACAGCTGATGCCTGGGCGCAACTGGAACCGCAGCAGGTTGCTTGCGTTTACGGTGGCACTGATTCATAACAACAAATAACAGCCAAAATAACAGGTGTACTTCTTCCCATGGATAATCTGATATGATCCTTTTTTCACGGACACGACCATCGCTAACAAATGTAGATGAGGCACCAAAACAGCAGCTGCTTCAATGGATCTCAAATGCGCCATAAAGTGGCCTCTCCTCCACCTCAAGTTCAATAGCACAAATACTCCATTCCACTGTGGTGTCAACCTAATCGCACTTGCTTCATAGCAGCTCTCAAGTTTCCACCAGCCCTGCTGAGTATGGGGTAATAGAGATGGTTGAGTCTGCAGAGCTGTTCAGTCACACTATAGCCTGGGAATCAGAGGTCTGCTCCAAAGCTGCAGTGAGTACAGACAAAGAAGTTATTATTACTATTATTATTATTTATTTATAGAGCACCATTGATTCCATGGTGCTGTACATGAGAAGGGGGTTACAAACAGAATACATATACCAGTAACAATAGACAGACTTGTACAGAGGGAAGAGGGCCCAGCCCTTGCGGGATTACATTGTAAAGTATTTTGTGACCGAGACAGTAGGTGTGGTGTAGGTTTGGCGGAAGCTAATCACGGTGGTGGTGTCATTGAAGGTTATAGTCATTTCTGAACAGATGATTTTTCCGGTTCCGTTTGAAGCTTGCGGGTGTAGCAGATAATCGGACGTGTTGAGGCAGCGAGTTACAGGAGACAGGGGAAATGATCTGCACAGATGGCCAGAAGCTTTGTGAGTCGAATCCAGGCCCCGATGAAGAAGGTGCTGAGCATAATGTACACCCTCACTTACAAAACGTACATCATCCTGGTGGAGATAATGGGGAACATCATGAGGAGACTCAGATACCTAATTGTAACGACAACTTTGCTATTCGGTCAGGGCAGGAAGAGGTTGTCAAGGAGGACTCAGGATGAGGGGAATGAAAAACACAGGGTGATGATGATGTTAATGTTGATGATTATAGCTTACAGCCAATGAAAACCCAAAAGTCATTATCTCAGAAAATTAGAATATTATATCTGACCAACTGAAAAAAATATTTTAAACTCAGAAATGTTGGCCTACTGAAAAGTATGTACAGAAAATGCACTCAATACTTGGTTGGGGTTCATTTTGCATGAATTACTGCATGAATACAGCATGGGCATGGTATGTAGGCAATCAGCCTGTGGCACTGCTGAGTAGAGATGAGCGAACCTCTAGAGGCTTGAGTTCGGTTTGGTTTGTCGAACAGAGGCCGCGTTCGAGTTCGGTTCGGTGAGCCGTTCGACGAACCTCTCAAACCCCATTGAAAACAATGGGAGGCAATCACATACACGTAAAAACACATTATAAATGTACACATACAGTTAATAAACATTGCCATAACGCTTACCTGTCCACGTGACGCGTCCTGCACTCTGTCTCCTGCCACTATTCCTTACGATAATCGCTGCATCCTCCCGGTAACCAGCAATGATGATAGGACCTATCGTGACGTCAAAATAGCATGTGACCAGTCACGTGTCTATTATCTCATTGGCTACAGACTGGTCACATGGCTATGACATCATGCTAGGTCCTGTCAGTGCATCTTCGGTACACGGTGCTCGATTGAGCATGTCCGTGTACTGGAGAAATACTCTGGTACATAGTCGACTACCTGTTCTTGCATGTAGATGCTCTTTACAGAGTCAGCCACATGCAGGGACTAGCTGTCACAGCCGGTAAATAGCAGCATCGGGAATCACGTGATTGGAGCATCGTTGCTATTACCATAGCAACGGTGCTCCGATCACGTGATATCCGATCCCGCTATTTACCCGTCTGTCAGCGGTGAAGTCACCGATTACAGCATGCACCGGCACCAGGAATCACGTGATCGGAGCACCGTTGCTATGGTAACCCGTCTTTCAGCGGTGACGCCACCGCTTACAGCCGGCAGCCTGTGGTCACTCTCACAGAGTGGTTACTGCACGGAGCACAGCGTTTTCCCCCACGCAGTGCTGTCTGATGTAGCAGAGCTGCATGGGTTGAAGGAGAAAGCAGACGGAAGACCATGGATCGTGGAGGGATAAGAGGGGTAATAAACATGGAGTCTCTAAGTGTGTCTGTGTATTTATTTCTATTAAAGTATTATTTTCTGTGTGGTGGTTTTTTTTAACCCTTTATTGGAGATTCTTAATGGCCGGGTCAAACTTGCCTGACATTAAGAATCTCTGGCTTAATACTAGCTAGTAAAACAAAGCTAGTATTAATCCATCATTACCCAGCAAGCCACCCGGCTTCAGGGCAGCTGGAAGAGTTGGATACAGCGCCAAATTATGGCACTTTTATGAAAGACCCATTTTCTGGGGGGGCTGCGGACTGCAATTCGCAGCAGAGGGGCCCAGAGACCTCGAGCTAACCTGTGCTGCGGATTCCAATCCCCAGCTGCCTAGTTGTACCTGGCTGGACACAAAAATAGGGCAAAGCCCACGTTGATTTTTTTTTAATTATTTCATGAAATTCATGAAATAATTAAAAAAAGGGCTTCCCTATATTTTAAGTTCCCAGCCGGGTACAAATAGGCAGCTGGGTGTTGGGGGCAGCCCGTACCTGCCTGTTTTACCTGGCTAGCATACAAAAATATGGCGAAGCTAACGTCATTTTTTTTTCTTAGTTGCTTCCCAGGATTTTCCATTGCCAGTGAAGGTAACACCAAGCAGTGGGGGTTAGCAGCCAGTAGCTGCTTGGATTACCCTTAGCTAGCTTACCCTTACCCTTAGCTAGCAATACAAAAAATGCAGCAGGAGCCCATATATTATATTTTTTTATTATTTATTTAAATAACTAAAAAAAAAAAAAATGGGCTTCCCTGTATTTTGATTGCCTGACATCACAGTACTGTAAGAATAAATCAGTATAAAAAATTAAGTAGCGCTCCGTGGTATTTTTGATTTTCGGCGCAGATAAAGCAGACAGCTACGGGTTGCCACCCCTATCAGCCTGGCATTACCTTTGCTGGCAATCAAAATACAGGGAAGCCCATTCATTTTTTGTATTTAAAAAAATAGTTTAAAAAAAATGACGTGGTGTCCCCCCATTTTTGATAGCCAGCTAGGGTAAAGCAGAAGGCTGTAGCCTGAAAACCACAGCTGGCAGGTTTACCGTGGTTGATGATCCAATGCGGAGGTCACCCCAGGCTCTTTTTTATAATTATTTTATAAATATTAATAATTACAAAAAAAAGTAGGGTCCCCCCCAAATTGGATCACCAGCCAAGGTAAAGCGGACGGCTGTGGTCTGGTATTCTCAGGGTGGGAAGGTCCATAGTTATTGGCCCTTCACAACCTAAAAATAACAGGCCGCAGGCGCCCCAGAAGTGGCGCATCCACTTGATGCGCCAATCCTGGTGCTTTACCCAAGCTCATCCTGTGCCCTGGTGTACTGGCAAATGGGGTAATAAATGGGGTTGATACTAGCTTTAAGGTCACCTGACATCAAGCCCAGCAGTTTGTGATGTCATGGCGTCTATCACATACCCGACATTACAAACTGTCAGTATTAACAAAAAAATAGACCAAAAAAATTTCATTTGAAAAAACACTCCCCAAAACATTCCCTCTTTCACCAATTTATTGTAAGGAAAAAACATAAGTCCCACGACGACTCTGGACCGTCTAGAATATGGAGGGACACGCTCATGGAATGTATCCCCCATTTTCTAGGAGTGCAGACCCTCCATGTGAGGAGTTTGGGTGCAATGAATCTGCACCCACTCTCCCCGGGTCCACAGCAGCAGAGTCCATGTCGTAACTGTTGCTACCAAAGCTGCAATGCCCTGCTCATGAGGTAAGGGCATGCCTAATTAGGGGAACTATTCTACATTTACAAAAATTGGTATTTGCTGATATTATTGCTATTCCACCTACTATATATTGGGAATAGGATCTTGGAGATGGAATACCCCTTTAAGTCCAGTTATCCAGCTGAATAAATACTAAACAACAGAGCTCGCTATTTAGACATGTTTCCTTGTGGCGTATAATAGACTCTCATGTTTGGTAGTCGTTCAGCAGGGCAACTATAAAATCAAATACCTCCATTTGGAAATGTAGTATAGCTCTCCTGATTAACTATGTTCCTTACCTCATGAACAGGGCATTTCAGTAGCTTACAGATGCATGGTTACCACCACTCACTGTGTCTGAACACAGGAAGCTGAGCTGACAGCCGCTCTGTGCATGCAGCAGCGTCTATTGTGAAGGAGGGGGCTGCGGGGGACCAACGCTGCACAGGTACCATGGGACACCGGGGAACACTGGTGGGGTTATAGGGGGTAACCTGGCAGTGACTGGAGAGGGTTTTTTTTGTCCCATGTGTCATGGCACATGTAACAGAAATCAGAGGAGCAGGGTGAATGCGGCCGGCGCGCTGCTGTGCGCGTGGCCATCTTGGATTTCCGGGAGGGGGGCGGGGGGGCACTTTGGCAACACCTGTGGACTGGAGGGGACCGGGGAGGAGATTTATCTCCCATCTGATATGTTTTTACCTGCCAGATGAAAGATAAATAATTTTTTACCGGATCTGTCATTTACTGTAACGTGATCATCGGTATACGGTGTATACCGGTGATCACGTGAGCGGGGACCGGAAAAACCGTCCTGAATCATGATCTCCAGGGTCTCAGCTACCCATTGAAACCCCGGAGATTTTCTGACGCTGGGGGGCGCTATTCACTTATTTCTGCCTGCTGTTTATAAATGGCAGATGAGAATAAGGCTACATTCACACGACCGATCCGTTTTTGCAGTCTGCAAAAAACGGTCCTTTTTTTCACAGGTGCATCTGTTTAACGTCCGTTTCTGTTCCGTATACGGTCCGTATGTCATCCGTTTGTCATCCATGTGCCTTCCTTTTTTTTGCGTACTGCAAAAAAACTGAAGGAAGCAAAATACATAAATTTACCCAGGATCCATAGCTTCAACCTACATGAGGCGGTCACATGTTCACTCCAATGCCATTTTCTACTGCTTTTCACAGCGTAGAGTGCTCTGGTAATTTTCCTGTGCTTGTACACTTCATATCAGTCTTCTCTGTCATTATAATGGCAGAAAAACACATCATGTCCCACTCTCCTGCATTTTGTAATTTTGCACCCTTTGATGCTTTTCATGTGGCACCAAGGGGTGCTTAGCCTTGTATTTAGCCAAAAAAAATAAATAAATTTAAAAAAAAAATGACGTAGGGTTCCCCCTATTTTTGATAGCCAGCTAGGGTAAAGCAGATGGCTGCAGCCTGCAGACCACAGCTGGCAACTTCACCTTGGCTGGTAATCCAAAACTGAGGGCACCCCACGCTGTTATTTTAAATTAAATAAATAATTTAAAAGAAAAAAAACACGTGGGGGTCCCCCCAAAATTGGATCACCAGCCAAGGTAAAGCGGACAGCTGGGGTCTGATATTCTCAGACTAGGGAGGTCCATGGTTATTGGACTCTCTCCAGCTTAAAAATAGCAGGCTGCAGCCTGGGCTAACTTGATCCAGAGGTGGTGCAGATCACACTGTTGGAGTGGTGTCAGATCAAGGACCTATGCACCCTTCTACACAAGTTTACAAATGTCAACGAAGATGTTTAGCACTGGCGATGCCATTCTCAGCATGACAATTCTGGTCATCTACATGATGGAGCACACTGTAAGCATTATTCGGAGTCAGGTGTTGGGACAAGAGGAAGGGGAGGAAGTACAGGAGGAGTCATATGCGGAAGGGATAACAAGATCTACAAGGTCCTGACGGTCAGCCGCACCTAGGCGGCAGTCATGGGACGGTGGGGGAGAGGGATTATCAAGGGCGCATAGTATCAGCAAAACTGTTGAGGAAGGTGCAGGAGCCCAAGAAGAAATGGAGGACGAACTGGCAATGGGCATGGAAGACTCAGCAGAGTGAGAGCTTGCTCACATTTCGGTTGTGTGAGGTTGGGGGGAGAGGGCAGAGGAAGGAAGAACGGTTAACGATTCTCGCCTCTCCGCCACCAGCACACCAAGGACATGGTCCTCTTGGATGCACAAGACACATGAGCGCCTTCTTGCTGCACTACCTACAACATGACCCTCGTATTGTACGAATTCAAAGCAATGCTGACTACTGGGTTGCCACACTGTTAGATCCCCGGTACAAGACAAAATTTGGCGAAATAATTCCTGCCATAGAAAGGGACGCACGTATGCAGGAGTATCAGCAGAAAGTGGTACGCAATCTTAGATCTGCTTTTCCACTAAACACCAGTGGTGCACAGAGTGAATCTCAATGCTTTGTCATGGATAGGAGGAAATGGTCTTTTACTTGTCCACATCTGAGGGACCGAGGGCTGTCTGCTGTGCTGAGATGGCATTAAGTACTGTGTCCGTGCAGAGTTGCACTTTTGGTGATATACAAAATGAGTTAAAAAGGACAGATGCTGGTGGAAAGGGGAACAGTTGTGTTGGAAAGGGGAAAAAAGTTTGTGTCCGTGGGTTTGGTGGTTAAGCAACATTAACATTTGCTGAAGAAACAACATCTGTTATGGTGGGACTGGCAGATTTAGGTAAGGTGGAATATACTATGTTACCGCTATATAAAAAAATTAAGAAGAAAAGAAAGAGAAAGGTATATATCCCACTCACCAGTCGGTGTCCACTAACAGGGCTCCCAAATGGAAAAGGAGAGGTTTGCAACTGGAAAGCTAGGTGGAGGATACAGAGCTGGGTGACTCTGAAACTAATAGTAGCCTGAACCGAGTTAGACAACACTCGGATCTGGAGACTGGGAGCCCTGTTAGCGTCACAGGGTCCACACGCCCACCCAACCCAGGAACTCCCTGTTAACAACACAGGGGCCATTGGGTACGCTGTCCGTGTGCGTAGGGGCCACACCTGTGGACAGCAGGCGCATCAGCAGCAGCAGGCCTGTTAATGACACTGGGCTGCACTAGCAGGACTTGTAGTACAGGAGCTGGTCTTAACCGTTCTGCGTTACCAACTGTGGTGGCGGCCTGCATCGACGCCCTATCCATGCCTACCTCTGGCCTAAAGCCGCAATGGGTTCAACACATGGAGGTGTGCACTTTCGGAGCATAATAGAAGACTGCGCACCTCCTTCTTGGCTCCAGCCCCTTTTATAACCTGGGTCCGCCCCCAACCAGGGTGGACCACAATGCATCTCCTGGAGACAAAACCAGAGTGACATGTCATGAGTGGCATAACTAGCGTCCTATTCAGAACCGCCACTTCAATGATGACCTCATGGCAGCCACGACCCAAACACCTCACCAGTCATCGCCTGACCAACAATAATGAGGTGACAAGTCCTAGGGGCATGCCTCTGCAAGCCAGTTGGGAGTTGCCAGGCCACATCATCAGGACACCTGATGCCCTGTGGTCTATATGGGCCCCCCACATCAGTGGCAGGGCCAAAGAGTTCATTACCGGACCTAGCCTCTGATGCAGTAAGTGCCTGAGCATGCTCAGTAGCATGAAATACAGTCTCAGAAAAAAGACTATCAGCTTAAGCATGCTGTCTAGGCAAGTGTGGGAGCATGCGCTGAAGCCCGAAATGAAGATTTAGCCTCAGGAATGGCACAGTCATGCTAAGCATGCTCACTAGGCGAAACACTGGAGTTAGGCTGCGGCTGGGGTAAATCGGCACACGCATGCGCACTAGCCGCTTCTCCACACTTAGACGTGGAGGAGAAAGCAGCCAGCTGGACAACCCGAGGCACAGCCCTAAATGACAGCTGATGCCTGGGCGCAACTGGAACCGCAGCAGGTTGCTTGCGTTTACGGTGGCACCGATTCATAACAACAAATAACAGCCAAAATAACAGGTGTACTTCTTCCCATGGATAATCTGATATGATCCTTTTTTCACGGACACGACCATCGCTAACAAATGTAGATGAGGCACCAAAACAGCAGCTGCTTCAATGGATCTCAAATGCGCCATAAAGTGGCCTCTCCTCCACCTCAAGTTCAATAGCACAAATACTCCATTCCACTGTGGTGTCAACCTAATCGCACTTGCTTCATAGCAGCTCTCAAGTTTCCACCAGCCCTGCTGAGTATGGGGTAATAGAGATGGTTGAGTCTGCAGAGCTGTTCAGTCACACTATAGCCTGGGAATCAGAGGTCTGCTCCAAAGCTGCAGTGAGTACAGACAAAGAAGTTATTATTACTATTATTATTATTTATTTATAGAGCACCATTGATTCCATGGTGCTGTACATGAGAAGGGGGTTACAAACAGAATACATATACCAGTAACAATAGACAGACTTGTACAGAGGGAAGAGGGCCCAGCCCTTGCGGGATTACATTGTAAAGTATTTTGTGACCGAGACAGTAGGTGTGGTGTAGGTTTGGCGGAAGCTAATCACGGTGGTGGTGTCATTGAAGGTTATAGTCATTTCTGAACAGATGATTTTTCCGGTTCCGTTTGAAGCTTGCGGGTGTAGCAGATAATCGGACGTGTTGAGGCAGCGAGTTACAGGAGACAGGGGAAATGATCTGCACAGATGGCCAGAAGCTTTGTGAGTCGAATC
This sequence comes from Anomaloglossus baeobatrachus, assembly GCF_048569485.1. NCBI lineage: Eukaryota > Metazoa > Chordata > Amphibia > Anura > Aromobatidae > Anomaloglossus > Anomaloglossus baeobatrachus. The sequence continues at coordinate 597,532,869 of NC_134354.1, read as the reverse complement.
CAGGCCCCGATGAAGAAGGTGCTGAGCATAATGTACACCCTCACTTACAAAACGTACATCATCCTGGTGGAGATAATGGGGAACATCATGAGGAGACTCAGATACCTAATTGTAACGACAACTTTGCTATTCGGTCAGGGCAGGAAGAGGTTGTCAAGGAGGACTCAGGATGAGGGGAATGAAAAACACAGGGTGATGATGATGTTAATGTTGATGATTATAGCTTACAGCCAATGAAAACCCAAAAGTCATTATCTTAGAAAATTAGAATATTATATCTGACCAACTGAAAAAATTATTTTAAACTCAGAAATGTTGGCCTACTGAAAAGTATGTACAGAAAATGCACTCAATACTTGGTTGGGGTTCATTTTGCATGAATTACTGCATGAATACAGCATGGGCATGGTATGTAGGCAATCAGCCTGTGGCACTGCTGAGTAGAGATGAGCGAACCTCTAGAGGCTTGAGTTCGGTTTGGTTTGTCGAACAGAGGCCGCGTTCGAGTTCGGTTCGGTGAGCCGTTCGACGAACCTCTCAAACCCCATTGAAAACAATGGGAGGCAATCACATACACGTAAAAACACATTATAAATGTACACATACAGTTAATAAACATTGCCATAACACTTACCTGTCCACGTGACGCGTCCTGCACTCTGTCTCCTGCCACTATTCCTTACGATAATCGCTGCATCCTCCCGGTAACCAGCAATGATGATAGGACCTATCGTGACGTCAAAATAGCATGTGACCAGTCACGTGTCTATTATCTCATTGGCTACAGACTGGTCACATGGCTATGACATCATGCTAGGTCCTGTCAGTGCATCTTCGGTACACGGTGCTCGATTGAGCATGTCCGTGTACTGGAGAAATACTCTGGTACATAGTCGACTACCTGTTCTTGCATGTAGATGCTCTTTACAGAGTCAGCCACATGCAGGGACTAGCTGTCACAGCCGGTAAATAGCAGCATCGGGAATCACGTGATTGGAGCATCGTTGCTATTACCATAGCAACGGTGCTCCGATCACGTGATATCCGATCCCGCTATTTACCCGTCTGTCAGCGGTGAAGTCACCGATTACAGCATGCACCGGCACCAGGAATCACGTGATCGGAGCACCGTTGCTATGGTAACCCGTCTTTCAGCGGTGACGCCACCGCTTACAGCCGGCAGCCTGTGGTCACTCTCACAGAGTGGTTACTGCACGGAGCACAGCGTTTTCCCCCACGCAGTGCTGTCTGATGTAGCAGAGCTGCATGGGTTGAAGGAGAAAGCAGACGGAAGACCATGGATCGTGGAGGGATAAGAGGGGTAATAAACATGGAGTCTCTAAGTGTGTCTGTGTATTTATTTCTATTAAAGTATTATTTTCTGTGTGGTGGTTTTTTTTAACCCTTTATTGGAGATTCTTAATGGCCGGGTCAAACTTGCCTGACATTAAGAATCTCTGGCTTAATACTAGCTAGTAAAACAAAGCTAGTATTAATCCATCATTACCCAGCAAGCCACCCGGCTTCAGGGCAGCTGGAAGAGTTGGATACAGCGCCAAATTATGGCACTTTTATGAAAGACCCATTTTCTGGGGGGGCTGCGGACTGCAATTCGCAGCAGAGGGGCCCAGAGACCTCGAGCTAACCTGTGCTGTGGATTCCAATCCCCAGCTGCCTAGTTGTACCTGGCTGGACACAAAAATAGGGCAAAGCCCACGTTGATTTTTTTTTAATTATTTCATGAAATTCATGAAATAATTAAAAAAAGGGCTTCCCTATATTTTAAGTTCCCAGCCGGGTACAAATAGGCAGCTGGGGGTTGGGGGCAGCCCGTACCTGCCTGTTTTACCTGGCTAGCATACAAAAATATGGCGAAGCTAACGTCATTTTTTTTTCTTAGTTGCTTCCCAGGATTTTCCATTGCCAGTGAAGGTAACACCAAGCAGTGGGGGTTAGCAGCCAGTAGCTGCTTGGATTACCCTTAGCTAGCTTACCCTTACCCTTAGCTAGCAATACAAAAAATGCAGCAGGAGCCCATATATTATATTTTTTTATTATTTATTTAAATAACTAAAAAAAAAAAAAATGGGCTTCCCTGTATTTTGATTGCCTGACATCACAGTACTGTAAGAATAAATCAGTATAAAAAATTAAGTAGCGCTCCGTGGTATTTTTGATTTTCGGCGCAGATAAAGCAGACAGCTACGGGTTGCCACCCCTATCAGCCTGGCATTACCTTTGCTGGCAATCAAAATACAGGGACGCCCATTCATTTTTTGTATTTAAAAAAATAGTTTAAAAAAAATGACGTGGTGTCCCCCCATTTTTGATAGCCAGCTAGGGTAAAGCAGAAGGCTGTAGCCTGAAAACCACAGCTGGCAGGTTTACCGTGGTTGATGATCCAATGCGGAGGTCACCCCAGGCTCTTTTTTATAATTATTTTATAAATATTAATAATTACAAAAAAAAGTAGGGTCCCCCCCAAATTGGATCACCAGCCAAGGTAAAGCGGACGGCTGTGGTCTGGTATTCTCAGGGTGGGAAGGTCCATAGTTATTGGCCCTTCACAACCTAAAAATAACAGGCCGCAGGCGCCCCAGAAGTGGCGCATCCACTTGATGCGCCAATCCTGGTGCTTTACCCAAGCTCATCCTGTGCCCTGGTGTACTGGCAAATGGGGTAATAAATGGGGTTGATACTAGCTTTAAGGTCACCTGACATCAAGCCCAGCAGTTTGTGATGTCATGGCGTCTATCACATACCCGACATTACAAACTGTCAGTATTAACAAAAAAATAGACCAAAAAAATTTCATTTGAAAAAACACTCCCCAAAACATTCCCTCTTTCACCAATTTATTGTAAGGAAAAAACATAAGTCCCACGACGACTCTGGACCGTCTAGAATATGGAGGGACACGCTCATGGAATGTATCCCCCATTTTCTAGGAGTGCAGACCCTCCATGTGAGGAGTTTGGGTGCAATGAATCTGCACCCACTCTCCCCGGGTCCACAGCAGCAGAGTCCATGTCGTAACTGTTGCTACCAAAGCTGCAATGCCCTGCTCATGAGGTAAGGGCATGCCTAATTAGGGGAACTATTCTACATTTACAAAAATTGGTATTTGCTGATATTATTGCTATTCCACCTACTATATATTGGGAATAGGATCTTGGAGATGGAATACCCCTTTAAGTCCAGTTATCCAGCTGAATAAATACTAAACAACAGAGCTCGCTATTTAGACATGTTTCCTTGTGGCGTATAATAGACTCTCATGTTTGGTAGTCGTTCAGCAGGGCAACTATAAAATCAAATACCTCCATTTGGAAATGTAGTATAGCTCTCCTGATTAACTATGTTCCTTACCTCATGAACAGGGCATTTCAGTAGCTTACAGATGCATGGTTACCACCACTCACTGTGTCTGAACACAGGAAGCTGAGCTGACAGCCGCTCTGTGCATGCAGCAGCGTCTATTGTGAAGGAGGGGGCTGCGGGGGACCAACGCTGCACAGGTACCATGGGACACCGGGGAACACTGGTGGGGTTATAGGGGGTAACCTGGCAGTGACTGGAGAGGGTTTTTTTTGTCCCATGTGTCATGGCACATGTAACAGAAATCAGAGGAGCAGGGTGAATGCGGCCGGCGCGCTGCTGTGCGCGTGGCCATCTTGGATTTCCGGGAGGGGGGCGGGGGGGCACTTTGGCAACACCTGTGGACTGGAGGGGACCGGGAAGGAGATTTATCTCCCATCTGATATGTTTTTACCTGCCAGATGAAAGATAAATAATTTTTTACCGGATCTGTCATTTACTGTAACGTGATCATCGGTATACGGTGTATACCGGTGATCACGTGAGCGGGGACCGGAAAAACCGTCCTGAATCATGATCTCCAGGGTCTCAGCTACCCATTGAAACCCCGGAGATTTTCTGACGCTGGGGGGCGCTATTCACTTATTTCTGCCTGCTGTTTATAAATGGCAGATGAGAATAAGGCTACATTCACACGACCGATCCGTTTTTGCAGTCTGCAAAAAACGGTCCTTTTTTTCACAGGTGCATCTGTTTAACGTCCGTTTCTGTTCCGTATACGGTCCGTATGTCATCCGTTTGTCATCCATGTGCCTTCCTTTTTTTTGCGTACTGCAAAAAAACTGAAGGAAGCAAAATACATAAATTTACCCAGGATCCATAGCTTCAACCTACATGAGGCGGTCACATGTTCACTCCAATGCCATTTTCTACTGCTTTTCACAGCGTAGAGTGCTCTGGTAATTTTCCTGTGCTTGTACACTTCATATCAGTCTTCTCTGTCATTATAATGGCAGAAAAACACATCATGTCCCACTCTCCTGCATTTTGTAATTTTGCACCCTTTGATGCTTTTCATGTGGCACCAAGGGGTGCTTAGCCTTGTATTTAGCCAAAACAATAAATAAATTTAAAAAAAAAATGACGTAGGGTTCCCCCTATTTTTGATAGCCAGCTAGGGTAAAGCAGATGGCTGCAGCCTGCAGACCACAGCTGGCAACTTCACCTTGGCTGGTAATCCAAAACTGAGGGCACCCCACGCTGTTATTTTAAATTAAATAAATAATTTAAAAGAAAAAAAACACGTGGGGGTCCCCCCAAAATTGGATCACCAGCCAAGGTAAAGCGGACAGCTGGGGTCTGATATTCTCAGACTAGGGAGGTCCATGGTTATTGGACTCTCTCCAGCTTAAAAATAGCAGGCTGCAGCCGCCCCAGAGGTGGCGCATCCATTAGATGCGCCAATCCTGGTGCTTCGCCCCAGCTCATCCCGTGCCTTGGTGCGGTAGCAAACGGGGTAATATATGGGGTTAATACCAGATATGTAATGTCACCTGGCATCAAGCCCTGGGGTTCGTGAGGTCAGGCGTCTATCAGATACCCGACATCACAAACCCAGTCAGTAAGAAAAAAAAATAGACGACAGACACATTTTTATTTGAAAAAACACTGCCCAAAACATTCCCTCTTTCACCAATTTATTAGAAAGAAAAACAAATCCAGGTCTCGTGTAATCCAAGGGGTTCCCATGACGATCCATACCATAGTCACTGTCCCAGTCAATGAAGAACAGAATGTTCCCAATTGGCTGGGAGAGCAATGCAGTGACCTGAGCTAACATCAATAGGTCAGCCCAGGTCACTGCAGGGCATGACAAGTTCTGCTGTCAGGAGCGAGGTACATTACCTGTGGTGACGATCTCCTGCACTGCTGATAGCAGAGCTGCCAATGACTTCAATGACCGCCGCCTTCACAGTCAAGTATCGTGAGAGCCCGTGACGTCACCGCTAGTCACAGTCTTGGGTCAGCAGTGAGAGGAGGAGATGTGACAGGTGGCAGCCATGGAGGACAGTGACAGCGCTGAGGTCGGGAGGGCGGGACTTCATCACCGCAGGTAAGCGGAGCAGGGTAATGTGTGCGGAGTGTGAGGTGGGTGGAGCTTAGCGGGGTAATGTGCACGGAGTGCGAGGTGGGTGGAGCCAAGCAGGGTAATGTGTGTGGAGTGCGAGGTGGGTGGAGCTAAGCGGGGTAATGTGTGCGGAGTGCGAGGTACGTGGAGCCGAGCGGGGCCATGTGTGCAGAGTGCAAGGTGGGTGGAGCCAAGCGGCGTAATGTGTGCTGAGTGCGAGATGGGTAGAGCAAAGCAGGATAATGTGTGCAGAGTGCGAGGTGGGTGGAGCCAAGCAGGGTAATGTGTGCAGAGTGCGAGGTGAGTGGAGCCTAGCAGGGCCATGTGTGCAGGTGGCAGAGCGCGAAGTGGGTGGAGCCCAGCGGGGCCATGTGTGCAGGCGGCGGAGTGCGAGGTGAGTGGAGCCTAGCGGGGCCATGTGGCGCTGAGGACGTCAGTGCCAGGGACTGCATGGCTGGAGACAGGTGAGTGTGAGTGTGTGTGTACATGCCGAGTGCAGGAGGGTGTGGTGCCGAGCGGGGAAGTGTCAGCTCTCTGCACACATAACCAGGGTAAATATCGGGTTACCAAGCAAAGCACTTTGCTTGGATACCTGATATTTACATTGGTTATCAGCTTACCGTAGGCTGCCAGCGATGGCTCCCTGCACACTGTAGCTGTAAAAAGCCCTGCTTTTGGTGATCAAACCGTTCTTGACCGTAACTCGAACTGTCGAGCTTTTAGCAAAAAGCTTGAGTTCGATCTCGAGCACCCCCCAAAATCACTCGAACATGAAATTGGCGAACCTCGAACATCGCTCACTTCTAGTCATGGCACATGCAACAGAAATCAGAGGAGGGTGAATGCGGCCGGCGCGCTGCTGTGCACGCGGCTATCTTGGATTTCTGGGAGGGGGTCGGGGGAGGGCACTTGGCGACAGTGGCGGACCGGACTGGACCGGGGAGGAGATTTATCTCCCATCTGACATGTTTGTTCATGCCAGATGGGAGATAAATAATTTTTTACCGGCGCTGTCATTTACTGTAACGTGATCATCGGTATACGGTGTATACCGGTGATCATGTGAGCGGGGATAAAAAAAAACGGCCTGAATCATGATCTCCAGGGTCTCAGCTACCCGCTGAAACCCCGGAGATTTTCTGACGCTGGGGGGCACTATTCACTTATTTTTGCCTGCTGTTTATAAACGGCAGATCAGAAAAAGGCTACATTCACACGACCGATCCGTTTTTGTGGTCCGCAAAAAAAGGTCCGTTTTTTTCCCGGATACATTCGTGTTGCATCCGTTTCCGTTCCGTATACGGTCTGTATGTCATCTGTTTGTCATCCGTGTGCCTTCTGTTTTTTTTTTTTGCGTACTGCAAAAAAACTGAAGGAGGGAAAATACATAAATTTATTCAGGATTTATAGCTTCAACCTACATGAGGCGGTCACATGTTCACTTCAGTGCCATTTTCTACTGCTTTTCACAGCATAGAGCGCTATGGTGATTTTCCTGTGCTTTTACACTTTATATCAGTCTTTTCTGTCATTATAATGTCCCAGTCTCCTGCATTTTGTACTTTTGCACCCTTTGGTGCCTTTCATGTGGCACTAAAGGGTACTTAGCCTTGTATTTAGCCAAAAAAATAAATAAATTTTAAAAAAAAATTACGTAGGGTTCCTCCTATTTTTAATAGCCAGCTAGGGTAAAGCAGACGGCTGCAGCCTGCAGACCACAGCTGGCAGCTTCACCTTGGCTGGTAATCCAAAACTGAGGGCACCCCACGCTGTTATTTTAAATTAAATAAATAATTACAAAAAAAAACATGTGGGGGTCCCCCAAAATTGGATCACCAGCCAAGGTAAAGCGGACAGCTGGGGTCTGATATTCTCAGACTAGGGAGGTCCATGGTTATTGGACTCTCCCCAGCCTAAAAATAGGGGGCCGCAGCCACCCCAGAAGTGGCGCATCCATTAGATGCGCCAATCCATGTGCTTTGCCCCAACTCATCCCGTTGCCCTGGTGCGGTGGCAAACGGGGTAACATATGGGGTTAATATCAGATGTGTAATGTCACCTGGTATCAAGCCCTGGGGTTAGTGATGTTACGCATCTATCAGATACCAGACATTACCAACCCAGTCAGTAATAAAAAAAAAAATAGATGACAAACACATTTGTATTTGAAAAAACACTCCCCAAAACATTCCTGCTTTCACCAGTTTATTAGAAAGAAAAACAAATCCAGGTCTGGTGTAATCCAAGGGGTTCCCATGATGATCCATACCATAGTCAATGTCCCAGTCAATGAAGAACAGAATGTTCCCAATTGGCTGGGAGAGCAATGCAGTGACCTGAGCTAACATCAATAGGTCAGCCCAGCTCACTGCAGGGCATGACAAGTTCTGCTGTCAGGAGCTTAGCGAGGTACCTTGCCTGTGGTGATTGCTGCACTCCTGATAGCAGAGCTGTCACTTGACCGCCGCCTTCACAACCAAAAATCGCAGGAGCCTGTGACGTCACCGCTAGTGAAAGTCTCGGGTCGGCTGCGAGAGGAGATGTGACAAGCAGCGGACATGGAGGACAGTGACAGCGCTGACGTCGGGAGGGCAGAACTTCATCACCGCAGGTAAGAACTAACAGATGATCTCCCGGCGGCCGGCTAATGAGAGCGATCAGCTGATCATTCACAATAGCCAGCTGCCGAGAATGTGTGCGGGCAGCGGAGTGCGAGGTGGGTGGAGCCGAGTGAGGGCATGTGTGCGGGCAGCGGAGTGAGAGGTGGGTGGAGCCGAGCAGGGTATTGTGTGCGGGCAGCAGAGTGCGAGGTGGGTGGAGCAGAGTGGGGCCATGTGTGCGGGCAGCGGAGTGCGAGGTGGGTGGAGCCGAGCGGGGTATTGTGTGCGAGCAGCGGAGTGCGAGGTGGGTGGAGCCGAGTGGGGCTATGTGTGCGGGCAGCGGAGTGCGAGGTGGGTGGAGCCGAGCGCGGTCATGTGGCGCTGAGGACGTCAGTGTCAGGGACTGCATGACTGGGGACAGGTGAGTGTAAGTGTGTGTAGGTACATGCTGAGTGCAGGAGGAGGCAGAGCCGAGCGGGGAAGTATCGGCTCCCTGCACACGTAGCCAGGGTAAACATCGGGTTACCAACCAGAGCGCTTTGCTTGGATACCCGATATTTACCTTGGTTACCAGCTTACCGCAGGCTGCCAGCGATGGCTCCCTGCACACATAGCTGTAAAAAGCCACGCTTTTGGTGATCAAAGCTTTCTCGAATGTTACTCGAACTGTCGAGCTTTTAGCAAAAAGCTCAAGTTCGAGTTCGATCTCGAGCACCCCCCAAAATCACTCGAACATGAAATTGGCGAACCTCGAACCTCGAACATCGCTCATCTCTACTGCTGAGGTGTTATGTTAAGTCCAGGTTACTTTGATAGCAGCCTTCAGCTTGTCTGCATTGTTGGCATCTCTCATCTTCCTCTTGACAATACCAAAATATATTCTATAGCGGGTTTAGTTCCTTCCTCTGGGACCTTGATTTCCGAATAAAATGAAAAATTTACTTTCATCTGAAAACAACACCTTGGACCACTGAGCAACAGTCCAGTTCTTTTTGTCCTTGGCCCAGGTAAGTTGCATCTGGCATTGTCTATTGGTCATGAGTGACTTGACACAAGGAATGCAACAGGTGTAGCCCATGTCCTGGATATGTCTGTGTGTGGTGGCTCTGGAAGCACTGACTCCAGCAGCAGTCCATTCTGTCACACTGTACAAAGGGCTAGTAAGACATAGTACAGCGTATTCCCCACTAGTTGGCAGCAGATTAGGGAAGAAGAGACCAAGTAACACTATAACAGAAAGGCAACTAAAGTACAGCAGAGTAACCTCAGCAGGCAGTTAACAGGCGAACCACCAGGGGGCAATAGAGTAGTCAAACAGTTAGGGTGTAGCCATAAAAGTCAAGTCACTACAAAGGAAGGATCAAAATCAAGTCAGAAAACAGAACCGAGTCGACACCGGGAGATCAGGTATGCACAGGGAAACACAAACAACAGACAGGAGCGGGAAGTCAGGGATCAGAACAGGCAGACAAATGGGGGAGGGTACAAGTCAGGACACAGTAGCAGGGAGGCAGGACAGATCCAGAAAACTCACCAAAGCCAGTATACATGCTGCAAGGCAGAAATTTCACTGGCACTGAACTATAGGTAGAGAGGCAATATATAGCATCTTGGGATCTAGAACAAGGCAAGGGAAATTAACCTCTGACATGACCAGGAAAGAGCTGGTTGTAACCACAGCAGGGAAAAGCCAACCTGGATCATGACACACTCCTTGTGAACCCCCCCAAATTTTTGAATATACTTTTCTTAATCTTTTTCCTTCCACTTAACTGTCCATTAATGTGCTTGGGTACAGCACTCTGTGAACAGCCAGCTCCTTTAGCAATTACCTTTTGTGGCATACCCTCTTTGTGGAGTGTGTAAATGACTGCCTTCTGGACATCTGTCAAGTCAGCAGTCTTCCCCATGATTGTGTAGCCTACTGAACCAGACTAAGGCACCATTTTAAATGCATAGGAAGCCTTTGCAGGTGTTTTATGTTAATTATTCTAATTTTCTTTGACAATGACTTTTGGGTTTTCATTGGCTGTAAGCCATAATCATCAACATTAACAGAAAAAAACACTTGAAATAGAGCACACTGTTTTGTTATGACTCTATATATTATGTGTTTTACTTTTTGTATTAAATTACTGAAATAAATGAACTTTTTGATGATATTTTAACTTATTGAGAAGCACTTGTAGATACCCAGCACAGACAAAGCATAAGACTACAGGCTGCAGCTCCCAGCCGTGTGCATTATCTTGGCTATGTATTTAAATAAGTGGGACCCCATGTGCTAATTTTTAAATTATTTAAAAAGAAGTTGCATGGAGTCCCTCCTCTTTTGATACATAGCGAAGATAACGCCATGGCTGGGGGCTACAGCTTGTAGTCAAATGCTTTATCTGTGCTGGGTATCTATATATGGGGGACCCTGCAACATTTTTTAGTTTATTTTTTTACACTCCATTATGGGACCCGGTAAAAAAATGACGTGGGCTCCCATTTTTTTATTTTTTTCAAAGCGAGTAAAACAACAGCTACAGGCTGTGACCCACAGCAGTCAACTTTATCATGGCTTTTTATAAAAAATAGAGGAGAGTAAAGGAACGGCATGGGGTTCCCCCTATTTTTGATAACCATTCACAGTAAACTGATTGCTTGTTGCTGGTCTTATCAAGGTGGGAAAAGCTATGGTCTCCTAATCCGACAGTCTGACAATTCGGAAGTCGTTTCAACTAAGATCACTGAGAGCAGCAAGAAGCTCCCTGTGGGAACTTTGGTGACCTTACTGCCAGATTTTCTGCTGTGTGTCCATGTCCCGCAATCCAATAATCTGGCAGTCATGTCAGTGGAGTTCCCACTGAGGGCTGCTAGCTACACTCAATGAAATCAGTTCAACCTGCTGCCAGATTGCTAGACTGTCAGATTGTGGAATACGGCAGCACAGCAGTCCAAAAATCCAGCAGTCAAGTCACCAAAATTCACACTGGGGGCTCCGCACTGCTCTCAAAGAACTCAATTGAACCTGCTGCTGGATTACTGGACTTTCGAATTGTGGGATACTGTGGCAGAGCAGTCCGCCAATCCGGTAGTGGTTCAACTGAGTTCACTGAGGGGAGCAGGGAAGCCCTTAGTGTGAACTCTGATGACCTGACTGCCAGATTGCCATACTGCTATGCCACCATTTCCAACAATTTGGCAGTCTAGCAATCTGGCAGCGGGTTCACTGGCAGTTACACTTGATACCATTTGAATCTGACTGTGACTTCCATTGACCTCATTGACATCCCTACTTCTCACAGCCAGGTTTTACACTGCTTTAGTGTGTCCTGGAGGCTGTAGTGAGCCATAGCGTTTTCCATCATTGCAGCCTCTGTATGTTGCAGAGCTGGGATCATTGTTGGACATCGTTGTACATTATGTCTGACCTGAAAAGTTGTTTTGGGGGTTAATATAGGGGTGAAAGAGGGAGTGAATATTATATTTCAAAAAATGAATTTTTCTGTCTGTGTGTTTATTTCTTTTGACTTAAAAGTTAGTAATTGGGGTGCCTTGCAGATGCCTCCCCATTACTAGGGGTTCATGGCAACTGTGGTTTTTGGCAAATCAATCATAGTTGACATTAACCTTATATATCACCCCAATTCCCACTGCACTAGGGAAATCAGAAACAGCCAGAAAAATAGTCAAAATTGGTGCATCTAAAAGATGAGCAACTGCTGGGACAGCTGTGGGCTAGTATTTTTAGGCTTAGATGTGCCATAGCAATGGCTCTTTCCACCCTAATATTATCAACCCCCAGCGGACAGCTTTACCATGGCTGGTTATCAAAAATGGGGGGATGCTTCGATGTTTTTTTTTTTTTTAATTATTTATTTAAATAATTAATATCAAGGCATCGTCTCTATTTTTGATAACCAGCCACAGTAAAGCAGACTGCTGAGGGGTCTCATCCTGTAGTTATCTGTTTAACCTGCGCTGGTTTTTAAAAATGTGGTGGGAGCCCATGCCATTTTTCAATTTTTTTTTTATATTTCTATTTACGCTAGCATACAACAACTGACTGCAACCAATCACAAATGATGAAAAAGAGTGAGGCAACAAATCACAGATGCTGGTGGGGAAGCATTGAATATGCATGGAGCTTAATGAGCAGGTCCAGAAAAGAGTTTGACTGCAATGTTATCTTCCGGTATGTATAACTGTCTTGCTCTTATCCCCATTTAGCTTCCTTTTGCAAAGTCCTAGCCCTTACTATGACCATTTTAAAGCACATAACTTTTCATCCCCACTGACATGTATGGGATTCATTGTCCAGGGTTAAGTTTGGGTTAAGTTTGGTTCCTTAACCAAACCTTTTATTACAGTTCGTAAAGATTTGGTGATCCTGAATATCCACTTGTCCATTCATTTCTAATTATTTTATTCTAAATAAATGTTTGTATTTCTCAAATATATCTAAATATGTTAATGATATTATTGCATTCAAAGGCATCTCAACATTTTGTTTTTCTTTTTATTTCTGTTGTGTTGAGTTTATTAAAAGGAGGAAATATAGAATACAGTAGATACGTTTAGCTTTTAAATAAATTTAAAATTGTGTTTTTTTGTTTTTTTTAAAAGTAAATAGATTATTATGTATGGCAAACTATGGTTAAGACACTCCTGTATCAAGAATAATGATCTGCAGTGACAGATCAAATAAAATGACAAATAGTGTTTCTTAAAACATAGGGTCAATTTATATTCAGCGTTACGTTCAATTTATCCTGACCTTCAGTAAAATGTATTTAGGGAGAAAAGCATTATCCAATGTTACTCTACAGTGTTGTAGAATATTTTATTTTTAATCATCAAAAAGGATTTAAGATATAATCTACAAAAAATAGAAGTAGAACATAAAAAAATAAATTTTATATCACTTTTTAATACAAAGATAAACTAATGAAACATGGATAAAGGGTAATACTAAAGCGAGGCAAGAAATTCAGCCCTTTTTAACAGAGAGTGCATGTATCAATAGTTTAGAGTGTATGGCAATTTAGTTTTAATGCTGATGCTACTGAATCTACAACCTAGTTGTGACAGTTTAGAGGACAGGTTATGCATTTGTATAAGAATTCTAGCTTGCATTGCTTTATTTTAGCGATACATTTCATCATGCATATTGCATGTCAACAAACAGTGGAAGCTTAAAGTGCCAAAAAGCAAGCACTCGTCATATAGAAAAAGAGAGCAGTGCATATTTAAATATATACGTGATATAATAATCTTTAGTAAATGCTATTAAAAAGGCTAAACAAGACAAAAGCCATATAGGTTAAAAATATCTAAAAAAAAGTCATAAAACATCCAATAATCCACAAGTACAAAAGACAAAAAAACAAGTACTCAGGCAAACCATCCTACACTTTAAAATGCAATATCCTCAACAATATATGCCATTTTAGGTAAATAAAATACTTAACAAAACTTGTAGCATGTGAAATGTGAAAGAAAAACATTCCTTGCATGATAAAACATTTTAATAAAAGGACATCATTAAAAAAAGTGTAGATTAATAAATAAAATAAGTGCAAATATTAAACAACAAGGGATAAGTGTAACACGTTATAACAGTAAAATGCTTAGAAATCTCAAGTGTATCATCATTTAAACACATTTATCAGCAATTATAAATTTCCTAATGATGTAGTGTAAAACATTATATGTTTGGGATTTTGTAACGTCACTTGTGGGGGCAAAACTGGTCTCTGTTCACTTGTTCTTTACTTACACTGTGCAATTACAACATGGTCTGTTGCCGGTTCGTCACTTCTGATCAGGCCCAGAGAGAGAGCTAATTGTCATTGTGCATTGAGAAAAAAAAGTGCACATTGACATGAATTTACTGAGCATTTATTGAAACTGAAAACCGCTGCATGCTCAGTAGAGCAGGGCCTAGCCCAGCCCATAAAATATAGGTAATTGATGATGCTTGATTTCAGTGAGGGGGTAGAGGGTGCAGCAGTGACAATAACATCTGCCCCAGATGACTCTTCATATTTTAAATCTAATATATAAAGCTCAGTGTATGTGTGTATGTGTGTATGTCCGCTAAAGGAATCTGCACCGTCGCATGTACAATCACGAAATTTTGCACAGACACTCCATGTGACTCAGGGAACATCCTAGACTATGTTTGGGCGGGAAAATTTAACCCCGTCCTTTCCAGTTACTCTACAAAAATCCTGTAGCCATTAAAATGAATGGAGCTGGGAGCTCCAGGCTATAAATAGCAACTGTCAGTGGTTGCTATAGGAACAAAATAAACTGTTAGTATACGAAGCTTATGTGTGAGGTAAAAAGATGTCGGGGGTGAGATGAATAGAGAAAGACAGAGACACACGGGGAAAGAGACATATACGGGGAAAGAGACAGACGGGCAAAGAGACAGACGCCCAAAGAGACAGAGCGGGAAAAAGACAGTGCGGGAAAGAGACAGCGTGGGAAAGAGACAGCGCAGGAAAGAGACAGCCCTGGAAAGAGACAGCCGGGCAAAGAGACAGCCGGGCAAAGAGACAGTCGGGCAAATAGACAGCCGGGCAAACAGACAGCCGGGCAAAGAGACAGCTGGGCAAAGAGACAGCCCTGGAAAGAGACAGCCCTGGAAAGAGACAGTCCTAGAAAGAGACAGTCCTAGAAAGAGACAGACCTGGAAATAGACAGACCTGGAAAGAGACAGACCTAGAAAGAGACAGCCCTGGTAAGAGACAGACGGGCAAAGAGACAGATGGGCAAAGAGACAGACGGGCAAAGAGACAGAGCGGGAAAGAGACAGAGCGGGAAAGAGACAGAGCGGGAAAAAGACAGAGCGGGAAAGAGACAGATCAGGAAAGAGACAGCCCGGGAAAGAGACAGAGCGGGAAAGAGACAGAGCGGGAAAGAAACAGAGCGGGAAAGAGACAGACCAGGAAAGAGACAGACCGGGAAAGAGACAGCCGGGCAAAAAGACAGCCCGGCAAAGAGACAGCCCGGCAAAGAGACAGACCAGGAAAGAGACAGACCGGGAAAGAGACAGACCGGGAAAGAGGCAGACCAGGAAAGAGGCAGACCGGGATAGAGGCAGACCGGGAAAGAGACAGACCAGGAAAGAGACAGCCGGAGAAAGAGACAGACGGGCAAAGAGACAGATGGGCAAAGAGACAGATAGACTGATGCAAATACAGACAGAGAGATAGAAACAGACAGACAAGGAAAGAGACAGACAGACAGCGACACACAGACAGAGACTGGGAGAGAGACAGAGAGACAGTTACTATCCCGGGCAACGCCCGGGTACTACAGCTAGTCTAATATATAAAGATGAGTGTATGTGTGTATGTGTGTGTGTGTATGTCTGCTAAAGGAATCCGCACCCTCGCATTTACAATCACAATGTACAAATCACTAGTCAGACCACACTTGGAGTATTGTGTGCAATTTTGGGCGCCGGTGCTGAAGAAAGACATTACTGAACTTGAAAGGGTTCAGAGGCGGGCTACTAAAATAATAAATGGAATGGGTGCATTACAATACACGGAAAGGTTATCAAAATTAGGTCTATTTACTCTAGAAAAGAGAAGACTTAGGGGAGACCTAATAAATATGTACAAATATATCAGAGGGCCATATAGAGATCTCTCCCATGATCTGTTTGTACCAAGGACTATGACAAGAACAAGGGGGCATTCTTTTCGATTGGAGGAAAGAAAATTCCTACATCAGCATAGAAGAGGGTTCTTCACGGTAAGAGCAGTGAGGCTCTGGAACTCTCTTCCTGAGGAAGTGGTGATGGCCAACTCACTGAATGAATTTAAGAGAGGAATGGATGCATTTCTTGTTAGCAAAAGTATAGAAGGTTATAAATAGCATAATCTTACAGGTAGATAGAAGAGCGACCTAGATTATTAGAGGAATGGGGTGGTTTGCAATACCAAGACAGGTTATTAAACTTGGGGTTAGTTAGTTAGGAAAAAAAAAGGCTTAGGGGATCTAATCACAATGTATAAATATATGAGGGGACAGTACAGAGACCTTTCCAAAGATCTCTTTACACCTAGGCCTGCGACTGGAACACGGGGGCATCCGCTACGTCTTGAGGAAAGAATGTTTAATCATAATCACAGATGAGGATTCTTTACTGTACGAGCAGTGAGACTATGGAGCTCTCTGCCGTATGATGTTGTAATGAGGGATTCACTAGTAAAATTTAAGCAGAGCCTGAACGCATTTCTTGAAAAATATAATATTACCAGTTATGTATATTAGATTTTATGACAGGGTGTTGATCCAGGGAACTAGTCTGATTGCCGTATGTGGAGTCAGGAAGGAATTTTTTTCCCCATTGGAGCTTATTTGACACATTGGGGTTTTTTTGCCTTCCTCTGGATCAACATGTTAGGCTACGGGTTGAACTAGATAGACTTAGAGTCTCCCTTCAACCTTAAAAACTATGAAACTATGAAACTATGAAATTTTGCACAGACACCCCATGTGACTCAGGGAATGTCATAGACATTGACAGGAAAATTTAACCCTGCACTTTACAGTTACTCTCCAAAAAACATGCCTCCATTAAACTGAATGGAGGTGGAAGCTACATGCTATTAATGGCAACAATCAGTGGTTGCTATAGGAACAAAATAAACTGTTAGTATAACAAGCTTATGTGTGAGGTAATATGATGTTGGTGGGGAGATGGATAAAGAGAGACAGAAAGAGACAGAGAGACAGACAGAGACAGATGGGGAAAGAGACAGAGAGATACAGACAGACAGAGAGACAGACAGAGACAGACGTGGAAAGAGACAGACGTGGAAACAGACAGACGGGCAAAGAGACAGACGGGCAAAAAGACAGACAGGGAAAGAGACGGATAGAGAGAGACAGAAAAAGACAGACAGACAGAGACACAGACAGAGACAGATGGTGAAAGAGACAGCCGGGCAAAGAGACAGCCAGGCAAAGAGACAGCCAGGCAAAAAGACAGCCAGACAAAGAGACAGACAGGCAAAGAGACAGAGAGATAGAGACAAAGAGACAGCCCTGGAAAGAGACAGATGGGCAAAGAGACAGCCCTGGAAAGAGACAGCCCTGGAAAGAGACAGCCCTGGAAAGAGACAGACGGGAAAAGAGGCAGATGGGGAAAGAGGCAGATGGGGAAAGAGACAGATGGGGAAAGAGACAGACGGGGAAAGAGACAGACCTGGAAAGAGACAGACATCAAAGAGACAGACAGGAAAGAGACAGACGGGAAAAGAGAGAGACAGACTCACACATAGAGACAGACACAGAGGTAGAGAGAGACAGACAGGTACAGAGATGGAGACAGACTGATACAAATACAGACAGAGAGATAGAAACAAATAAGGAATAACGTTTGGAACACCATTCTAAGTCGAACTGGGTGCAAAAACCTAAAAAAACATCACTATGGGGAGATAAGGTATGCACACCAGTGACTATGTAAGGGGAATACATGAAATAGCAGAAACTGCTGTGTGAATACTGACTTGAAAAATCAGTTTCTGCTATTTCATGTATTCCCCTTACATAGTCACTGGTGTGCATACCTTATCTCCCCATAGTGATGTTTTTTTAGGTTTTTGCACCCAGTTCAGACTTAGAATGGTGTTCCAAACGTTATTCCTTATTTGTTAGTAGTTTTTGGTTTGTGAACCCTCCCCAACCACACCTATTGCCAATCCATATCATACGCATAAATAGCCTGGGTCTCAGCTTCCCATACACAGTAAGTTTTTTAACTGCATGAGAGGACACACAAGCTAGGGACCCCAACGTAGAGAAATACTTTGGCGTAGTGTTGGGGCTCTATTGCATTGATCAATTCAGTAGCTAAATTTCTCTTGATTCATATGTTTATGTCAGTAATGCAGATTCCATTTTTCACATTTTCACTCTTACATATAGCTATTGGATTTTTCAAGTCAGTATTCACACAGCAGTTTCTGCTATTTCATGTATTCCCCTTACATAGTCACTGGTGTGCATACCTTATCTCCCCATAGTGATGTTTTTTTTAGGTTTTTGCACCCAGTTCAGACTTAGAATGGTGTTCCAAACGTTATTCCTTATTTGTTAGTAGTTTTTCGTTTGTGAACCCTCCCCAACCAAACCTATTGCCAATCCATATCATACGCATAAATAGCCTGGGTCTCAGCTTCCCATACACGGTAAGTTTTTTAACTGCATGAGAGGACACACACAAGCTAGGGACCCCAACGTAGAGAAATACTTTGGCGTAGTGTTGGGGCTCTATTGCATTGATCAATTCAGTAGCTAAATTTCTCTTGATTCATATGTTTATGGCAGTAATGCAGATTCCATTTTTCACATTTTCACTCTTACATATAGCTATTGGATTTTTCAAGTCAGTATTCACACAGCAGTTTCTGCTATTTCATGTATTCCCCTTACATAGTCACTGGTGTGCATACCTTATCTCCCCATAGAGAGATAGAAAAAGACTGACAGAGATATAGACACAGACAGACAAGGAAAGAGACAGACAGAGATACAGACAGCGACACACAGACTGAGACTGGGAGAGAGACAGAGAGACAGTTACTATCCCGGGCAACGCCCGGGTACTACAGCCAGTATTCTATATAATTTTAAAAATCTAAATCTGATAACTGTAATGTGAATTTGTATTTAGCCCCCTTAGTCAATTCTTTATAAGACAAAATCATTGGTCCACTGCAACAATGAAGTGAGGATTGCTTTAAAATTGTATAATACTTTGTAGAACTACCTTTTATGCAATTACTGCTGAATGTATTTTATGGTATGTCTCTACTTGCTCTGCCAATACAAAGGCTGAATTGTTTTCCCATTCTTTTTTGCCAACTACCTTTCTTCAAAAGAAATTGGATGGAGAGTGTCTGGGAACTGTAATTTTCAATTCTTATCACAGATTCTCAATTGGATTTGGACTTTGATAGAGCCATTCAAAGAAATGAATATGCTTCCATCTAAACCAGGGGTCTCAAACTCTGCTGAGTATAAGGTCCACACATGGAAAAAAAAATATTTGGGGGGCCGCATTCTTTGTTGGACCCAGTGACATTTTTAATGATCGCATATATTTACTATACACCTTTGGATCACATTTTTTGAACATTTTTCCCTTGTTTATTATAATAAATGTGAACTTTTTTATTTCAGTTTTTTATACTAAAAATACTTTTTATGGGCAAAAAAAAATCATTCTTTATTTTGATTTTTTTTACATTTTATCCTTCTCTTGTAAGTAATATCATTTTACAATTACCACTACATAGCAATTTTGGCCAATATTTTGTAGTTATATTTCCATCCTAGTCCTCATCTTTTAGTAATGACCCCATCTTGTAGTAATGTGCCCATATTGTCCCCTGTAGTATCTTCTCCATATTGTCCCCTGTAATAATGTGCCCATATTGTCCCCTGTGGTAATGTGCCCATATCGTCCCCTGTGGTAATGTGCCCATATCGTCCTTTGTATTTATGTGCCCATATCGTCCTCATGTTGTAGTAATGTGCCCATATTGTCTCCTTGTAGTAATGTGCCCATATTGTGCCCTTGTTGTAATGTGCCCATGTTGTCCCCTGGGGTAATGTGCCCATATTATTCCCTTGTAGTAATGTGCCCATATTTTCTCCTGTGATAATGTGCCCATATTATTCCCTGTAGTAATGTGCCCATACTGTCCTCATCTTGTAGTAATGTGCCCATATTGTGCCCTTGTAGTAATGTGTCCATGTTGTCCCCTGTGGTAATGTGACCATAGCATCCTCTGTAATAATGTACCCATATTGTCCCCTATGGTAATGTGCCCATATTGTCTGCTGTGGTAATGTGCCCATATTGTGTCCTTGTAGTATTGTGCCTTATTGTCCCCTGTGGTATTGTCTCCATATTGCCCCCTATGGTAATGTGCCCATATTGTCCCCTGTGGTAATGTGCCCATATCGTCCTCTGTAGTTATGTGCCTACATCGTCCTCATTTTGTAGTAATGTGCCCATATTGTCCCCTTGTAGTAATGGGCCCATATTGTGCACTTGTGGTAATGTGCCCATATTGTCTCCCTGTGGTAATGTGCCCATATTGTGCCCTTGGATGTGCCCATAATATCTCCTGTAGTAATTTTCCCATATTGTCCTCATCTTGTAGTAATGTGCCCATATTGTCCCTTTGTAGTAATCTGCCCATGTTGTCCACTTGTACTGTAGTAATGTGCCCGTATTGTGCACTTGTAGTATGAGGCCCATATTGTCCTCTTGGAGTAATTTACCCATATTGTCTCCTGTGGTAATGTGCCCATATTGTGCCCTTGTAGAAATTTGCCCATATTGTCCCCTCTGGTAATGTGCCATATCATGCTCTGCAATAATGTACCGATAATGTCACCTATGGTAATGTGCCCATGTTGTCCCCTGTAGTAATGTGCCCATACTAGCCCCTTGTAGTAATGTCCCATCTTGTAGTAATGTTCCATCTTGTAGTAATATGCCATTATAATGTTGTTTACATAAAAAAAAAATATTTTTCTCACCTTTCCTTTGTTCCTACGGTGTTCTCCGTACCTGCTTCTTGCAGCTCGCAGGCACCTAGACCCCATAAGTACCATGACGATTGCTGTCTGGGGCAAGGGGCCGCTGCAATCAGTGTTTTCCTGCTCTCCTCACATCTTTACTAATAGCAGCCTCATCGGCTAATCAGAATATACCCACATTAGCTGCTGGTCTCTGATTGGCTTCGGCAGCTGCCATTAGTAACTTGTGTAGAGGCGTGCTTATCTGCACGGTGTCACAAATTATACTTGCCATAAGGAAAGTGCTGACAGTGGCAGCCCCGTGTTTGTACGGGGCCGCAATCGTCACGGGTTCTAGATGTCTGTGGGTCGTAAGAACCAGCCTTAGGGGCTACATGTGGCCCTCAGGCCATGTGTTTGAGATCTCTGATCTAAACCATTCTATTGTCACTCTAGTAGATCTTTGTTCTGCTGGAAGGAGAATTTATGCCCCAGTCTCAAGTCTTTTGCACACTTTAACAGGTTTTCCTACAAAATTGATCTCCATTGAGCTCCATCCATCTTTTCATCACCTCTGACCAGCTTCCCTTTCTATGCTGAAGAAAAGCATCCCTACAGTATTCTGCTGCTACCACCATGTTTGGTGGTGCAGATGGTGTTTTCAGAGTGATGTGGAGAGTTATTTTCTTCCACACATAGTGTGTTGCATTAGGCCCAAATAGTTTAACTTTGGTCTCATCTGAACAGAACACCTTCTTCCACATGCTAACTGTGACCCCACATGACTTTTTTTTAACATAATTTTTTTTATTGAGTAAACATATCGCCAAAATTTACAATTAATTATACATAGTATGTTAAACCAACAACATATCTAGATGTCAAAATGTGCAATTCATTTTCAATAATATAACTTTAGTGATTAGCTATCACACACAGGTGATAATCCCACCATAGAAAAAAAGGATAGGTAGAATGGGGAAAGATATAAAGGGTAGTTAACATAAGAGTTTTAAAATGTGTAAGAATTACCTCATAGAATTTTGATGTGTTGGTTAAAGAGGACTATAGATTAACTCTCCTTCAAGGTCAAGAGGAAGGTCAACCAAGCACATGGGAACCTCCACTCTGTCACTCACACAAATATTTGGCATACTCAAATCACTTTACCCATCTTGGTTTAAAATGTTTGAGCGTATTTGGATGACTAGCTATCATAATGCAGTTATTGTGCATTTGATTAAGTACTCCTCGTATAAGGGGATGTCACAGCTTCTCCATAACATAGCAATAGCTGTTCTGACCACTGTTAGTATATGGGAAATAACCATTGCATTCTCAAACGCCACTTTGTCTAGATCTATAGATAACAGAGCCATAGTAAAGGCCCCGTCACACTAAGCAACATCGCTAGCAACATCGCTGCTAACGAACAACTTTTGTGACGTTGCTAGCGATGTTGCTGTGTGTGACATCTAGCAACAACCTGGCCCCTGCTGTGAGGTCGTTGGTTGTTGCTGAATGTCCTGGGCCATTTTTTAGTTGTTGCTCTCCCGCTGTGAAGCACACATCGCTGTGTGTGACAGCGAGACAGCAACAACTAAATGTGCAGGCAGCAGGAGCCGGCTTCTGCGGAGGCTGGTAACCACAGTAAACATCGGGTAACCAAGAAGCCCTGTCCTTGGTTACCCGATATTTACCTTTGTTACCAGCCTCCGCCGCTCTCACTGTCAGTGCCGGCTCCTGCTCTGTGCACATGTAGCTGCAGGACACATCGGGTTAATTAACCTGATGTGTGCTGTAGCTAGAAGAGCAGGGAGCCAGCGCTAAGCATTGTGCGCTGCTCCCTGCTCTGTGCACATGTAGCTGCAGCACACATCGGGTAATTAACCCGATGTGTGCTGTAACTAGGGGAGCAGGGAGCCAGCGCTCAGTGTGCGCTGCTCCCTGCTCTCTGCACGTGTAGCTCCGTGCGCTGGTAACCAAGGTAAATATCGGGTTGGTTACCCGATATTTACCTTAGTTACCAAGCGCAGCATCTTCCACGCGGCGCTGGGGGCTGGTCACTGGTTGCTGGTGAGCTCACCAGCAACTCGTGTAGCGACGCTCCAGCGATCCCTGCCAGGTCAGGTTGCTGGTGGGATCGCTGGAGCGTCGCAGTGTGACATCTCACCAGCAACCTCCTAGCAACTTACCAGCGATCCCTATCGTTGTTGGGATCGCTGGTAAGTTGCTTAGTGTGACTGGACCTTTAGAGACCAAGGAAACTCATATCCCATCACCATTTTAATTAACAAATAAACTTGCTTCCAAAAAGTGCTAATGATTGGGCAGGGCCAAGAAATATGGAATAGAGTACCAATTTGGTTGTACATCCCAGCATCTGGAATAATTTTTCAAAGACATTATTGTATCTATAAGGAGTAAAGGACCATCTATATAAAATTTTTCTTGAAAATTCCAAAAGATTGATACAGTAAAAGGTTTTTTTCATTAATTTTAAAAGAAAATTCCCATTCTTCTGGTGAGAAAGAGTGACCGAGGCCTGCCCCCCACTTGGCAACAAAGAGGGTCGGCGGGGGTAATCGCCAATCAGGGAGATAACCGAATAAGCTGTTGATATACTCTCAGAACAGTCCCTGTTAGTAGTGAAGTAGTGTTCATATGTGATTTTACAGGGAGTTGATTTTATTGGTAAACTATTAATAAAGTGCTTAATTTGAAAATACATGAATAAACCCCTTTTTTACATCCCGTGTTTGTCTATGATGTTAGAAAATAGAAGTATCATATCAGAATGCATTAAGTTGCCAACATTTACAGTTCTTTTAGAGATCCAAGTGTTTAATGTAAGTGAAGGGATCATGTATTTGAGGACCGCCAACGGGATGAGACCCCACATGACTTTTTGCAAACTGCAAACAGGACTTCTTATGACTTTCTTTAAAAAATGGCGTTCTTGTAACTGTTCCATAAAGTGCAGATTTGTGAAGTACATGACCAATAGTTGCCCTTTGGACAGAATCTCCCACTTGAGCTGTGGCTCTCTACAGCTTCTACAGAGTGTCCATGGACATTTAGGCTGCTTCACTTATTAGTGCTCTTCTTGCTTGGAATGTCAGTTTAGCTGGACTAACATGTCTTGGTAGGTTTGCAGTTGTACCATACTACTTCCATTTTTAGATGATGATTGAACAGTGTTCCTTAACATGTTCAGAGCCTGGGCTATTTTTTTTTACAACCTAATGCTGCTTTAATCTTCCACACAACCTTATCCCGACCTTTCTGGTCTGTTCCTTGGTTTTCATTATGCTTTTTGATTCCTAATGTGTTCAAGCAAACATCTGAGGCTTTCAAAGAACAGCGGTAATTAAACTGAGAATAAATTAAACACAGGTAGATTCAAATTATATGGCTTTTGGAGGCAATTGGTCACTCAGGATTTTGTTTAAGGGTATCAGACTAAAGGGGCTGAATACAAATACATGTCAAAATTTCAGAATTGTATTTTAAAATATTTTGAAAGCCAAGTATAATCTCGTTAACACTTTACAAATACCTCTTTCCTGGTCTTGGCATATCTCATACAATCCCAATAAAATACATTTAAATTTATGGGCGTAACATGAAAAACTGTGACAAGGTTTCTCAGTGTAAAAATACTTTTTCAAGGCAATCAACATCAAATCAGTCTTTGGTGTGATCATCCTTTGCTTTCAAAAAGCATCAATTCTACTAAATTCACATTCACAAATTAAGGGAGTTTGGAGGATAATAGTCAGATGGAAGAGTATCGAATTACACCTAAACAGGTAATGCAATTTGAGTCCATTGTGTGAAAAACGTAATACAAATGTTGTTGGTAATTATCATAATTTTCATGTGCAATTTAAAATAATGAGGAAATAGAACAAAGGAGGGATCCAGCACAAATCCTCGTGGTTTAAAAGTAAAAAAACATCCTTTATTTCATGAGTTTAAAAATCTTCAGAGACCGGGAGTAGGAAAAATATTTACAACAGACGCATAGGTGTACTTTACGCGTTTCGGACTTGGGGGGTAAAAACAACAGAGTCCTTAATCATAAGTGCACTTATGATTAAGGACTCTGTTGTTTTTACCCCCCAAGTCCGAAACGCGTAAAGTACACCTATGCGTCTGTTGTAAATATTTTTCCTACTCCCGGTCTCTGAAGATTTTTAAACTCATGAAATAAAGGATGTTTTTTTACTTTTAAACCACGAGGATTTGTGCTGGATCCCTCCTTTGTTCTATTTCCTCATTACCTTGGCTGGCTTGAACCTTCCAGCGGATCCGTGCACCCAGAAGATCGTAGCAGTGGAGTCGGCAGGTGAGCTGAAATATCTTCCTTTTCACGTGCAATTTAAAATAAAGCCACTAAATTAAAAACAAATTCCTGTAATGGAGGCTTGGTGAGGAACAGCCAAAGTCTGCTAGGAAGTTGAAATTGTGACACATCACATGTCATACACTATGATAAGACTGAGTCCAGCAACAAGATAGAAGGTAAAAGAATTATTAGCAGGCTGGGATTGAATTAGTAATGAACAAGCATTAGGATGCTGAGGCACGTTCATTATGTGGCGCCCCTGAGGCTTCCGTCACCACAGGACATTGCACCCCATCCAGCGGTGTGATGCCCCATTCTGAGTGACGAAAGGAGTGAACACCGGTCCCCTGGTAAATCTACACAACACCCATTGTTAGGTACACACTGGGACCAGGGATAGTGGCAGTAACCCTCCCATGCTGCATGCTGGGAGGGGCCGTAAGACCCATCCCTGCTCCTATAGGTTACAGCTTAGCAACTGGGGAGGTGGGAGGAGCCATCAGAGAGCAGTCAGAGAAAGGAAGGTCAAGTTTGAGGAGTCTGAGAGAGAGTGGGGAAGGAGGAGGAGGTCTGCAGGAGGCAGGCAAGGAGAAGTAGAAGAAAGGCTCTAGTCAGTCAGGAGCTGAGAAGAAGAAAGAGACGCTTCCTGGTGAAGATCCTGGGACTCAGAGGGTCCAGGTGACACCAAACAGAGAAAAGAAGGGATTCCAGGGCCACGGATAGCTGTAGAGCTGTGGTGGCCTGTTCCACAGGAACATCGGTGGAGGGATCAAGCTGCAACAGGGGACGGTCCCTAGAAACCGGAGGAGTGCAAAATCATCTCCAAACAGTAAAAACCAAGGCCCAGGGAAAGTTGTAAACTCCCCGGGCCACAGCCCACAGCAGAACCTCTAGAAAGGGGATAATCATCCGACAGGTGACTCCCCAGCCTGGAGGCTGTAGTGGAGGCCGAGCAGGTTCATCCTAAAAGAGCTAGGCTTAGGAAGACAGCTGAAGACAGAGACACCTTAGAGAGAAGGGTACCGGTTTCTACTCCAGGAATCACCCAGAAACGGCGGAGGTCCCTGACAGTGGGTTCCAGTCGTCTGAGGGCACCAGTGAGCTCCTACCAGGACGTGTGAGTAAAGAACTTGAAACTGCACCTTTGGAGTTGCCTCTGTTATTCCGTCTGCTTAGATTTCCACTACACCATAGACTCTCACGAGCACCAACTGTGCCCCGGGGCACCGCTCCACCTGTGGGGAGCAGTACCACCATTGCTGCCGTATCATCACCCCGGAGGCCTCACACAGCAGCGGCGGCTTAATAGCCGCAAACCACAGGTGGCGTCACAAACACAAACTTTATTCAAACCCCATGTCACCAGCCATATTTAAACTGACACCCACCAGGGCAACTGAGTCGGACCCCGCCACCACTGACGACCCCCGGACTAGTCCGGCCCGGCACCGGGTGTCCCATAGCCCTGGGGTGGGCGAGTCAATTTTGGCATCACGAACAGGATTTCGTGCCCGGTCCCACCGGGTACTGTGCGCCTGCAGAAACTGTGCTTAAAAGACTGTGTCATTGTGAAAACCGCCGCCATTACAGCTTGCAAAGCGCAGGAAGAAGGGGGGCGTGCCATAAGAAAGGGTGCGAAGAGAAGCCCCGCCCCCTTGGTCTTGTCCAAGAAGAGCGCGAAGCTGAGACCGTGTCTGCTATGCAGAGCAGAGAAGGCAAAATGGCGCGCTAAGAAACTGACTGGCAGTTAATGCTGCTGTCTGGAGAAAGAAAGAAAATGGCTCCTGTAAGCGGAGGCCAGGGGGAGCTCACCTGGATCAGGCCTGTGACTGCTGCTGAGCTGGAGGCTGAGGTCGGAAGGATGGCTGACGGGATGAAGAAGCAGAGCGGACGGGAGACAGCCGTGTGGGGGAAGGAGATGGTGCTGGCCATGAGGAGTCTGCAGATGTCAGTGCAGCGAGGCCTGTGTGGAGGTGCCACCCTCGACAATCCGGAGCCCACACCAGCGATGGCGATCCTGCTGCAGACCATCTCCAGCCTAGACCTGGGTGAGTCCTATACTGCCCCTGCCCGATCGGGTGTGCTGACCCCGCCGGCGTTACTACCAGAGGCTGCTGCGATCCCCACCGCGATCCCCGCTGCGATCCCAAGTGCGATCCCCAGTGCGATCCCGAGTGCGATCCCGAATGCGATCCCGAATGTGATCCCTGCTGTGATCCCGACTGGGGTCTCTGCTGCGATGCCCATTGAAGTCTCTGCTGCGATGCCCATTGAGGTCCATGCTGCGACCCTGACTGAAGTCCCTGCTGAAATGTCCAGCGCAGAAACACTCTATCCGGCCAGATCAGACCAGGCCGCAATGCCGTCTATCCCAGCAACTGTTGTGGCTAAAGAGCAGGCCCCTGAACATCCAGAGAAGGACGCAGCTCCGATACCATCACCCCGCAGCAGCCCCACAATAGCTGGAGACCAGGACCAAGGGACCCAGACCAACCTGGCTGCAGCTTCCATGTCACCGGGAGCTGAGCCAGAAGAGGACCTCTGCAAGAAAAAAGAAGAGAAGAAGATGCCGAACTGTAAATAGCCCCTGTATGTCTGTCCATTGTTCTTTTTGAAGATGACACCCTTTCCTGCCTTACTGCCCCTTGTGCTTTTGAAGAAGTCACCCCCCCACTGTTTATATGTTACCGGGCCACTGGACTGGAATGTGGTCTCCGGTGAATGTGAAGTATGTCGATGTGTAACCAGGCCACTGGAAGTAATGTGGCTGGTCTGCTCTAGTTTAAAAAGACTTTAAAGTTTTTGCAACGTTCAAGAATCTGTGCCTCCCATAAAGGGAAGAAAAGTTTTATTGTTTTATATATGCATACCAAAAATGTTTTGCAGTTTCTTCCCACATTTTCTGTTGTTTTTCAGCCCGAGGACGTGCTGGGATTCGCTGTGGGGGAGTGTGGCGCCCCTGAGGCTTCCGTCGCCACAGGACATTGCACCCCATCCAGCGGTGTGATGCCCCATTCTGGGTTTGGAAAGGAGTGAACACCGGTCCCCTGGTAAATCTACACAACACCCATTGTTAGGTACACACTGGGACCAGGGATAGTGGCAGTAACCCTCCCATGCTGCATGCTGGGAGGGGCCGTAAGACCCATCCCTGCTCCTATAGGTTACAGCTTACCAACTGGGGAGCTGGGAGGAGCCATCAGAGAGCAGTCAGAGAAAGGAAGGTCAAGTTTGAGAAGTCTGAGAGAGAGTGGGGAAGGAGGAGGAGGTCTGCAGGAGGCAGGCAAGGAGGAGAAGTAGAAGAAAGGCTCTAGTCAGTCAGGAGCTGAGAAGAAGAAAGAGACGCTTCCTGGTGAAGATCCTGGGACTCAGAGGGTCCAGGTGACACCAAGCAGAGAAAAGAAGGGATTCCAGGGCCACGGATAGCTGTAGAGCTGTGGTGGCCTGTTCCACAGGAACATCGGTGGAGGGATCAAGCTGCAACAGGGGACGGTCCCTAGAAACTGGAGGAGTGCAAAATCATCTCCAAACAGTAAAAACCGAGGCCCAGGGAAAGTTGTAAACTCCACGGGCCACAGCCCACAGCAGAACCTCTAGAAAGGGGATAATCATCCGACAGGTGACTCCCCAGCCTGGAGGCTGTAGTGGAGGCCGAGCAGGTTTATCCTAAAAGAGCTAGGCTTAGGAAGACAGCTGAAGACAGAGACACCTTAGAGAGAAGGGTACCGGTTTCTACTCCAGGAATCACCCAGAAACGGCGGAGGTCCCTGACAGTGGGTTCCAGTCGTCTGAGGGCACCAGTGAGCTCCTACCAGGACGTGTGAGTAAAGAACTTGAAACTGCACCTTTGGAGTTGCCTCTGTTATTCCGTCTGCTTAGATTTCCACTACACCATAGACTCTCACGAGCACCAACTGTGCCCCGGGGCACCGCTCCACCTGTGGGGAGCAGTACCACCATTGCTGCCGTATCATCACCCCGGAGGCCTCACACAGCAGCGGTGGCTTAATAGCCGCAAACCACAGGTGGCGTCACGAACACAAACTTTATTGAAACCCCATGTCACCAGCCATATTTAAACTGACACCCACCAGGGCCACGGAGTCGGACCCCGCCACCACTGATGACCCCCGGACTAGTCCGGCCCGGCACCGGGTGTCCCATAGCCCTGGGGTGGGCGAGTCAATTACTTTATTGAGTATCACTGGTGCTCAAGCACTGTGCTCGAGTCCCGACCCTGCATGTTTTTCAACTGTTATACAGCCAATCAATATGCAGGTATTGCATGCCCTAAATGATAACGCTGTAGCCATATTGGATACTGGCATTGCTGCGCTGTGCGACTGGCCACATCACATCATCAGGTCTTAAGACCTAGTGACGCGATGCTTGGCACACTCTCCTCTGGAAGTAGTTCAGGTAGAAATGATGTACAGATCCATGTTTTCAGTATGTGTGGTGTCCATTTTAACATGTATTGGAGGCACATTCACACGCATACTGCCAGGAGAGAGGAAAAGGAGTAGATCTAGCACCAAAAATGTTTTCATGTTATCACTAGTGATGAGCGAGTACTAAAAAGCTCGGGTGCTCGAAGCTCGGGCCGAGCCTCCCAAGATACTCGTGTACTCGGCCCGAGCAACGAGCCCAATGTTATCCTATGGGAGACCCGAGTATTTTTGTGAAATGACCCCCCGGCAGCATGGAGAAACCCTAAAAATGTCACAAAAGTCTCAGAAGAGTGCTCAAATGACATGGCAACAGCATGGGGAAGACCCCTTGAAGCATTTATCACTGAAAAGTCACAGCTGTGAACAATTTTGTCCGCGTTTTACGCCATTTTTACGGACGCACCAGAAAACCTTCCAAAATGACCCCAAAATGATTTTTCATGGCGGAAATGTTAAGGGCACATACCCAATAGTGAGATAGAGCTGGTGTATGTTACTTTTTGAGATTAATACATGAAAGATTTTACGTGAAAACATTGTGTGGCACTCCTATGTCCCTGAGAAGAGACGTACATGAAGGCCTCTTGAGTCTAATGTGCCCATTTTGAGGAAGTGAGTCTTTGTAGTATTTTCCTTTGCCAGGGCAGTCCAAAATTGTGAGGTTCACCAATGCCCCTGCATACAGACGTGCATGAGGGCCTGTAAACCTGAAGTGCCCATTGTAAGGAAGTGGGTCTATTGTAGTATAGCCCTTAGGCAGGGCAGCCAAAAATTGGGAGGCTCCACATTGTCCCTGGATAGAGACGTGCATGAGGGCCTGTAAACCTGAAGTGTCCATTGTAAGGAAGTGGGTCTATTGTAGTAAAGCCCTTAGGCAGGGCAGCCAAAAATTGTGAGGCTCCACATTGTCCCTGGATAGAGACGTGCATGATGGCCTGTAAACCTGAAGTGCCCATTGTAAGGAAGTGGGTCTATTTTAGTATAGCCCTTTGCCAGGGCAGCCAAAAATTGGGAGGCTCCACGTTGTCCCTGGATAGAGACGTGCATGAGGGCCTCAAAACATTAAGTGTCCATTGTCAGGAAGTGGGTGTATTATAGTATAGCCCTTAGGCAGGGCAGCCAAAAATTGGGAGGCTCCACGTTGTCCCTGGATAGAGACGTGCATGAGGGCCTGTAAACCTGAAGTGCCCATTGGAAGGAAGTGGGTCTATTGTAGTATAGCCCTTAGGCAGGGCAGCCAAAAATTGGGAGGCTCCACGTTGTCCCTGGATAGAGACGTGCATGAGGGCCTGTAAACCTGAAGTGCCCATTGGAAGGAAGTGGGTCTATTGTAGTATAGCCCTTAGGCAGGGCAGCCAAAAATTGGGAGGCTCCACGTTGTCCCTGGATAGAGACGTGCATGAGGGCCTGTAAACCTGAAGTGCCCATTGTAAGGAAGTGGGTCTATTGTAGTATAGCCCTTAGGCAGGGCAGCCAAAAATTGGGAGGCTCCACATTGTCCCTGGATAGAGACGTGCATGAGGGCCTGTAAACCTGAAGTGTCCATTGTAAGGAAGTGGGTCTATTGTAGTAAAGCCCTTAGGCAGGGCAGCCAAAAATTGTGAGGCTCCACATTGTCCCTGGATAGAGACGTGCATGATGGCCTGTAAACCTGAAGTGCCCATTGTAAGGAAGTGGGTCTATTTTAGTATAGCCCTTTGCCAGGGCAGCCAAAAATTGGGAGGCTCCACGTTGTCCCTGGATAGAGACGTGCATGAGGGCCTCAAAACATTAAGTGTCCATTGTCAGGAAGTGGGTGTATTATAGTATAGCCCTTAGGCAGGGCAGCCAAAAATTGGGAGGCTCCACGTTGTCCCTGGATAGAGACGTGCATGAGGGCCTGTAAACCTGAAGTGCCCATTGGAAGGAAGTGGGTCTATTGTAGTATAGCCCTTAGGCAGGGCAGCCAAAAATTGGGAGGCTCCACGTTGTCCCTGGATAGAGACGTGCATGATGGCCTGTAAACCTGAAGTGCCCATTGTAAGGAAGTGGGTCTATTTTAGTACAGCCCTTTGCCAGGGCAGCCAAAAATTGGGAGGCTCCACGTTGTCCCTGGATAGAGACGTGCATGAGGGCCTCAAAACATTAAGTGTCCATTGTCAGGAAGTGGGTGTATTATAGTATAGCCCTTAGGCAGGGCAGCCAAAAATTGGGAGGCTCCACGTTGTCCCTGGATAGAGACGTGCATGAGGGCCTGTAAACCTGAAGTGCCCATTGGAAGGAAGTGGGTCTATTGTAGTATAGCCCTTAGGCAGGGCAGCCAAAAATTGGGAGGCTCCACGTTGTCCCTGGATAGAGACGTGCATGAGGGCCTGTAAACCTGAAGTGCCCATTGGAAGGAAGTGGGTCTATTGTAGTATAGCCCTTAGGCAGGGCAGCCAAAAATTGGGAGGCTCCACGTTGTCCCTGGGTAGAGACGTGCATGAGGGCCTCAAAACATTAAGTGTCCATTGTCAGGAAGTGGGTGTATTATAGTATAGCCCTTAGGCAGGGCAGCCAAAAATTGGGAGGTTCCATGTTGTCCCTGGATAGAGACGTGCATGAGGGCCTCAAAACATTAAGTGTCCATTGTAAGGAAGTGGGTCTATTGTAGTATAGCCCTTAGGCAGGGCAGCCAAAAATTGGGAGGCTCCACGTTGTCCCTGGGTAGAGACGTGCATGAGGGCCTCAAAACATTAAGTGTCCATTGTCAGGAAGTGGGTGTATTATAGTATAGCCCTTAGGCAGGGCAGCCAAAAATTGGGAGGCTCCACGTTGTCCCTGGGTAGAGACGTGCATGAGGGCCTCAAAACATTGTTCCCATTGCAAAGGAGCGGGTCTCCTGTCGTTGTAATGTCCATTCTGCAAAGAATGGGCGAAAAAATTTACCACTGGGGGTATACCTGAAACAAAGGCCTAAGTATTGCAATTTGTAACGGTCATCATCATGGTGGCGCATGAGGAGAAGGAGGAGCAGTCCAGCGATTATCCAAAGTCCAGAAGTGTGTACCCATGGGTGAGTGGAGGTACATGGCAAACTTTAAATTCCGCTCTCATTTGCTGGTGGTGTGGTGAAGTCTGGCCCAATCCAACCCTTGTTCATCTTGATCAGAGTCAGCCTGTCAGCATTTTCAGTTGACATGCGGGTACGTTTATCTGTAATGATTCCACCTGCGGCACTAAAAACACGCTCTGACAAAACGCTAGCAGCAGGGCAGGCCAGGACTTCCAAGGCGTAGAGAGCCAATTCATGCCACGTGTCCAGCTTGGATACCCAATAATTGTAAGGCACAGAGGAATGTCGGAGTACAGTTGTTCGATCTGCAAGGTACTTCCTCAGCATCTGGGCAAACTTAGGATTTCTTGTGGCACTACCCCGCACCTCAGGGGCTGTGGTACGTGAGGGGCTGAGAAAACTGTCCCACATCTTAAAGACTGTTCCCCTACCTCTGGCGGATTGGACTTGTGCCTCTCTCGGCTGTACGCCTCGGTTGTCCACTGATTCATGACCTATGCCGCTAGCGTTTTGTGAGGGGAATGCTTTGCCTACTTCCGTGACTATGGCCTTCCGGAACTGCTGCATTTTGGTTGACCTCTCCTCCAT
The DNA here is from genome assembly GCF_048569485.1 of Anomaloglossus baeobatrachus. Lineage (NCBI taxonomy): Eukaryota > Metazoa > Chordata > Amphibia > Anura > Aromobatidae > Anomaloglossus > Anomaloglossus baeobatrachus. Next base: position 597,499,850 of record NC_134354.1, on the reverse strand, counting down.
GGGAATAAGAGACAAAAAGTTCTCCTTGTAGCGTGGGTCTAACAGTGTTACCAACCAGTAATGATTGTCGGCCAAGATGTTCTTAACGCGAGGGTCACGAGACAGGCAGCTTACCATAAAGTCAGCCATGTGCGCCAGACTCTTAACAGCCAGGACTTCAGTGGCCTGACCAACAAGATGACTGAACATGCTGTCCTCCTCCTCCTCCTCATCTACCCTGTCCTCTGGCCAGCCACGCTGAACCGAGGATATGACTGGTGTGCATGTCATATCCTCAATTTGGCCGGAGAGCTGCTCCATGTCTTCATCCTCCTCCTCGTCATAGTCCTCCACTGCACGTTGTGATGAGACGAGGCTGGGCTGTGTGTTATCATCACCCACACCCACTACTGTTTCTTGCTGCAACTCATCGCGCTCCGCCTGCAATGCATCATGTTTGTTTTTCAGCAGAGACCGTTTTAGAAGGCAGAGTAGCGGTATGGTGACGCTAATAATGGCGTCATCACCACTCACCATCTTGGTGGAGTCCTCAAAGTTTTGGAGGATGGTACATAGGTCTGACATCCATCTCCACTCCTCAGGTGTTATGTGTGGAGTTTGACCCATTTCCCGACGGCTTAGGTGATGCAGGTACTCAACAACTGCCCTCTTCTGCTCACATATCCTGACCAACATGTGCAGAGTTGAATTCCAACGCGTGGGGACATCACACACCAGTCTGTGAGCCGGAAGATGCAAACTGCGCTGAAAGCCGGCAAGGCCGGCTGAAGCAGTAGGTGACTTTCGAAAATGTGCAGACAGGCGGCGAACTTTTACCAGCAGATCAGACAGCTCTGGGTATGACTTTAGAAACCGCTGAACCACGAGGTTGAGCACATGGGCCACGCATGGAACATGTGTCAGCTGGCCTCGCCTCAAAGCCGCCACCAGGTTTCGGCCATTGTCACACACGACCTTTCCTGGCTTTAGGTTCAGAGGTGTGAGCCAGTGATCTGCCTGCTGTTTCAGAGCTGTCCACAGCTCTTCTGCATTGTGGGGTTTGTCACCTATGCAGATTAGCTTCAGCACAGCCTGTTGCCGCTTCGCCGAGGCAGTGCTGCAGTGCTTCCAGCTTGTGACTGGTGTGGAGGGTACAGTGGATGAGGATGCGCAGGAGGAGGAGGAGGCTGAAGAGCATGACATTCCGGAGCTGTAGAGTGTGGGTGAAACACTGACTGAGGTAGGGCCTGCAAACCTTGGTGTGGGAAGGACGTGTTCCGTCCCTCGCTCAGACTGGGTCCCAGCTTCCACAATATTAACCCAGTGTGCCGTCAACGAGATGTAGCGGCCTTGCCCACAAGCACTTGTCCACGTGTCTGTGGTTAGGTGGACCTTGGGTGAAACAGCGTTGTTCAGGGCACGTGTGATGTTTTGTGACACGTGGTTATGCAACGCGGGGACGGCACACCGGGAGAAATAGTGGCGGCTGGGGACCGAGTAACGTGGGACAGCTGCCGCCATCAGGTCACGGAATGCTTCTGTCTCCACCAGTCTAAAAGGCAACATTTCCAGCGCAAGCAGTCGCGAAATGTTAGCATTTAGAACTGTGGCATGTGGGGTGTTGGCAGTGTATTTGCGCCTGCGTTCAAAGGTTTGCTGAATGGATAACTGAACGCTACGCTGGGACAAGGACGTGCTTGATGATGGTGTTCTTTCTGCGTAGGCAACTGCAGGTGCAGGAGTGGAGGAGGCTTGTTCGCAGGCAGCATGGACAGGGGATTGGCTCGCATGCACAACCAGCGAAGACGTAGCAGTGACATCAGCAAGCACTGCTCCTCGACTCTGTTGTACTTCCCACAAAGTCGGGTGCTTGGCTGACATGTGCCTGATCATGCTGGTGGTGGTCAGGCTGCTAGTTTTGGTACCCCTGCTGATGCTGGCTCGGCAGGTGTTGCAAATGGCCTTTTTTGAATCATCTGGATCCAACTTAAAAAACTGCCAGACTCGGGAAGACCTAACATTTGTACAGGCACCTTGTGTCGTCGTGTTGTTCCGGGGAACGGTTGCCTGACTTCTGCCTGGGGCCACCACCCTGCTTCTTACTGCCTGTTGTGATGCTACGCCTCCCTCCCCCTGTGCACTGCTGTCCTCGCTCTGCATATCCTCCTGCCAGGTTGGGTCAGTTACTGGATCATCCACCACGTCGTCTTCCTCTTCCGCACCCTGCTCCTCCTCCTGACTTCCTGACAATTGTGTCTCATCATCGTCCACCACTTGTTGAGACACGTTGCCAACTTCGTGAGAACGTGGCTGCTCAAATATTTGGCCATCTGTACAGACGATCTCCTCATGACCCACTTCAATATGAGCTGGCGAGAGGCCAGAATGTGTGAATGGAAACGTGAACAGCTCTTCCGAGTGTCCAAGTGTGGGATCATTAATGTCCGAGGAGGACGTGTACTCAGCCTGGTGGTAGGAAGGAGGATCAGGTTCAGAAATGTGCGGTGCAGTATCACGGCTACTGACACTTGACCGTGTGGAAGACAGAGTGTTTGTGGTGGTGCCAATCTGACTGGAAGCATTATCTGCTATCCAACTAACAACCTGTTGACACTGGTCTTGGTTCAAGAGCGGTGTACTGCTGCGGTCCCCAAGAATTTGGGACAGGACGTGCGAGCGACTAGATGTGGCCCTTTGTTGTGGCGAAATTAGAGCTTGCCCACGACCTCGGCCTCTGCCTGCACCACCATCACGTCCACTTCCTTGTTCCTTGCCAATGCCCTTGCGCATTTTGCAATGCTGTGCACTTCTGACGTGTATATTCACTACTTGTGCGTTATATCAAAGTTTGTGGAAATTGCACACAAGTGCACCTGTACGCTGCCACCAACAGGCACACACGTGCGGTTTTAAAAACCAAGCACGGACGCAATAAGAACCTAACAGGTTTTTTTGGGGAGCGACAATTACAGACAAGTCAGACACTATCTGGACTGTTTTACACTGTGTACACCAGCCCCAGATATGATGAAGGCTGGTATACGGTCACCACTACCCTGCCTGCCTGCCTGCCTGTATACTGGTACAATAGTCCTGACAAGGACTCTTCTGGTCACTAGCCTGTATTCAGACCTGGCTATACCCTGCCTGTATATAGCAACAATAGTCCTGAGAAGGACTCTGCTACTGTACTCCGACCTGGCTATACCCTGCCTGCCTGTATACAACTAGAATAGTCCTGAGAAGGACTTTTGGTCACACTGTTTGCAGCCCTGCAACTGAAAAAGCTATAAAGGGCCTCAAAGCTTTCCCTTAATCAGCGACACTCTCCCTGCACTGACTGTCTGGATAGCTGTGAGCAGAGCACAGCGCGCCGGCCGGTATAAAGGCTCGGTCACGCTGTGCAGGCCGGCCAATCACTGCAATTCCACAACTAACAGGGCTGTGGCATTGCAGTGGTCTGCCAGCCAATCCCTGCATGAGGGCTGGCTCTCAAAAGAGCGCCAACATGCAGAAATGAAGACCACGAGTACAGCACGAGTATCGCGAGATTACTCGGTCCCCGCCGAGCAGCCCGAGTACAGCGATACTCGTGCGAGTACCGAGTAGTTACAAGCATGCTCGCTCATCACTAGTTATCACATCTCCATGTTTTCACATGAGCTGTGTGAACCTTTGAACCACATGTTTGTCCCTGTGATCCACCTGGAGACATGCCAATATTTTACCATCAGCAAGGATTATAAAGGTCACTAGAAGTCTGTGAGTCCATTGCAAACACATACAACACACGAATAACATCCCTTTGACATTTGTATGCCATCCGTGTGACACGAACCAGAACTAAATGCTTTAAAAAAAAAGTGTTAATGATGTGCAAACTTGATAGATAGAGAGATAACAGATAGATAGATAGATAGATAGCTAGCTAGATAGATAGATAGATTTTACAGCTATTACCCAAAAAAAAAAAGAAAAAAATGAGGTGGAGTCCCCTCTATTTTGATAGCCAGCAAAGGTAAAACAAACAGCTGTGGGCTGACATTATCAAGCTGGGAAGGTTCTTTCTAGCCTAAAAATGCCAGCCTGTAACTGCCCCAGGAGTGGTGCATCACATTAGTTGCACCCATTTGGGCGTTTCGTTTTGGCTCTTCCTGATTGCTCTGATAAGTTGGCAATTGGAGAAATGGTTTATGGGATTGATGTCAGCTGTGTTATGTCAGTTAGCATCAATACATGGTGTTAGTAATGGTGAAGTGTCTATCAGACACCCCCATTTCTAACCCAGTAATCCAAAATAAAAGACACACACAAAAACATATTTCAATACACACTCCCTGAAACTTCAGATACATTTTATTTAAAGCAAACAAACATGCAGCACCTCAGTCCAGGGAATTTTCTGTAGTCTACAAAAGTAAATTTGAAAATAAAAAACAGGAAAGACAAGGTAAAGTGGTTAATCTGCACTGTTGTGGATGGAATGACTAGAAAACAGATTCATGGAATTTGGTTTAGGAGAACAAATTATTCCTTCATAAGGACAAATTATAGTATACATTAAAGGCAAGAAGCAAGGGAATACGTATAGGTAACACATTTATAAAAAGGGCACAAAGATAATGGACAGAGAGACATCAGCTAATGAACTGATGGGTGTTTTATATATTGAAAGAGATAGAAACTATAAACAACCATAATAATGAATGCAGTTTTATAGTGGATAGGGAAAAAACATTTTCTGAAAATGATTTGTAAATATGGAAAATAATACTGTGGAAAAAAATGTAAGATGGACTAAAACCTGTGTGCCGTATTTATGTTTAATGCAGGTTGAGGAGAGATGTGAGCCAAATGGATACATGGTAGAGATTGTGCGTGAAAGAGAGTGAGAGATGGATAAATACATGTGTAAGGGAAAAAATATAATATCCATATATATAAAACTGGGAACATATAAATGTTGGTGAACAGAAGAGTTGCTGCTAAGGTAGAGTAAAAAAATTAGTAGGGAAATTTTATAGCTGTATGCTGCAGTAAAATAGGAATGAGTAAAGGGTATGTATCCGTAAGTAGAGAAACACAAAAAAAGGATAATAGCATATGATAGATAGATTGCGATTGAGTTGGGTAAGAAAGGTAAGAAAGGATATATAGAGATGAAGCAGTGTTGTAATAGATTTACTAAATTACATTTATTTTTTCAGCCCAATGCTGATAGGGACTAATAAATGTTTGATTGCCTAAGATGATATTACGATGGACACGTTTTATTTGCTAAACCTATGACAAATGATAAGTTCACAAAAAATGTCTTCAAAATTGTTTATAATAATCTCATATTGCACGGGCCACATAACGTGCCAAGTACAAAATATGGGGTTAGTACATACACCTATGAATAAATGCTAGGTGCAAAAAACAACCTCAGTGTATGTGGATACTGAACATGTTTTGCACTGGTCCAATAAAGTGCCAAGTGCAAATAATTGAGTAAATGTATGGAAATCACAGGCTCCTAGCTAAAAATCTTGTCTATTACTAACTACTAAGTACTGACTAAATAATGTATGAGCCAACAATCATACCTTATGTCCTACACTAAGCGACTATATAATGGGTGAAGACCCCTTTAAATAACTGTAGAAGCAAGGAATTCAAATGGTGCCACACAAATGCACTATATGTAAGATTTAATTATTCTATGTCGTCCATCGTGCTGAAAATTCTTCAAGAGTCTGTAGTTCGCGGTTCGAGTGATTTTGGGGGCAGATTTAGATCGAACTAGAACTCGAACTTTTTGCTAAAAGCTCGATAGTTCTAGTTACGTTCGAGAACGGTTCTAGCAGCAAAAAGCCAAGCTAATTACTAGCTGGCTTTTCGCTGTAATAGTGTAAGTCACTCTGTGACTCCCACTGTTATGAAATTTCAGCGTATAGTGTGCGGGGACTGCGCTTTCAGAGCACTGCTGCTGGGATAATGGCGATCGCCATTTTTTTTTTTCCTTGTCTTTCTTCCCTAAGCGCGCGTGTAGTGGGGCGGGCCAGCACGTCAGCCAATCCCAGACACACACACAGCTAAGTGGACTTTTAGCCAGAGAAGCAACGGCATGTGTGATAGGATGTCCATGTCACATGTCCCTGCATTATAAATACGGTCATCTGCCCGTCTGGATGCCATTATCTGCCTTCTGCATCTGGGTGTCAGTCACCGCAGGTGTAGCTCCTGTCTCCGATACTGCTGTGTATGCTCTACACACAGCGCTATACAGAATAGGGATAGAAGTTTCTTTCAGCCCTTGTAAGGGCTAACAACAGCAGGCTCAGAGCCAAAGGTTACAGTCAGGTCAGTGGAAAGAGGTTTTAACAGCAACAGATAAGAGCGTCTATGTAGCTAAGGTCAGGGAGTTCCTTGCTGCATTTCACCATTAGGAGGGATAGAAAGTGAGGCTTCCTTTCCTCTACACTGACCCACAACCCGGCCACTGTACCCTCCTGCCCTATGCACACTCAAGCTCATTGTTATTAAGCCATTATACTAGCAAACACTGAGGAAACTTAGTTGCATCCTAAAGTGGCTGTTGGACTTCAATTAGTGTCCCACTAGTGCAAATCTATTTGCAGCACCTCTGCATTGCACACTCAAGCTCATTGTTACTAAGCCATTATACTAGCAAACACTGAGGAAACTTAGTGGCATCCTAAAAGTGGCTGTTGGACTTCCATTAGTGTCCCACTAGTGCAAATCTATTTGCAGCACCTCTGCATTGCACATTCAAGCTCATTGTTACTAAGCCATTATACTAGCAAACACTGAGGAAACTTAGTGGCATCCTAAAAGTGGCTGTTGGACTTCATTATTGTCCCACTGGTGCCAAGATATTTGCAGCACCTCTGCATTGCACACTCAAGCTCATGGTTACTAAGCCATTCTAATAGCAAACTGTGCTGCCAGTTTAAGGGCCGTAGTTGCATTGTCAAGGATAGTTATTGTTATTTATTCTGCTGTCAATAAAGATAGACCACCGCTGCAATCTACACCACCTCTCAATTTTTACTACCACATTTTAATTGCACAATCTTGTCGCAATCAAAATGAGTGGCAAAATGATAGATGCTGGTGGAAAGGGAAACAGGTGTGTTGGAAGAGGAAAAAAAAAGGTTTGTCCGTGGGGAAGATGCAAAAAGCTCCATTAACATCTGCTGAAGATAGACCATCTTCCAGCAAAAGTAAGATGTCTACTACTTACCGTGGACAATCCGATGTGCTCCCTTTTTTACGGACACGAACAACTGGAACAAAGGTAGATAATGGCCAAAAAAAGAAAATGCTTGAATGGATCTCAAGTGGTCCAACAAGTGCCCTCTCCGCCACCTCAACTACCACATCCAAAAAAAGACCAGTCCTCTGAGTTGTCATCCCAATCACACTTGCTTTCTCCCAGCTCTCAAGTCTTCATCCTCCCTGCACAGTATGGTGGAACTGAGATGGCTGAGTCTGCAGAGCTGTTCAGTCACACTATAGCCTGGGAATCAGAGGTCTGCTCCCAAGCTACAGGGAGTACAGACTAGGAAATGGTCTGCAGTGATGCCCAGAACCTTTGTGATTTAGATTCAGGCCATGAAGACAAAGTTCTTGAGCATAATGTTGACCCTTATTCACAAACTAAAACACCTGTTGTAATAGACAATGAGGAACATACTGATGATGAGACACAGATACAAGATTGGGATGACAACTTAAATATTCGGTCAGGGCAGGAAGAGCCTTGGTCTGAGGAGGAGTGAAGTGCAAACACAACGCTTGAGGAGGAACTTCTAGATCCCACCTACTGTCAACCCACAATCAGGCACTCGAGGAGGTCAACAGAGGCGGTTGAGGAGGATGCTACTGATGACGAAGTTACCTTGCAAATTCCTGGACAGAGGAGGAGTACTGGTAGCACGTCTACAACTGCATCCTCAGCCACCACTTTGCCTCTGAGCACTAGTCGGGGTGGCTCAGCAGGTTGCATGCCCTCTAAGCCTTGCCTAGCCTGGTCCTTTTTTGACATAGCAAAAGATCGACCAAATCATGTGATAAGTAAAATTTGTCGTGATTCTGTTAATAGAGGGCAAAACCTTAGCAGTTTGACAACTTTTTCCATGAATCGTCACATGAATAAATATCATATGTCCCAGTGGGAAGCTCACCGTGCTGCAATGCGGCCTAGCGGAGCGGACCATCCACCGCCTGCCCCTTCCAGTGCATCTGCGCGCTCTTCATCTTCTAGTACTGTGGGAACAGCTGTCACATCTGGTTTTCCACGCACAACTTCCACCAGTGTAACCACAACAAGCAGTTTGCTTGGTAGGTCGTCAGTTGGTTTAGAAGGGGAAACAAGTGCGTGTGTACAGATCTCTCAGACATAGATAGCATCAATGTTGGATGAAGGCAACATCATGTCTATGCCTGCACTTTCCTCACAAACCTGCATTTTTTCAGGGACACCCTACTCACCACCATCTACACACAGCAGCCAGATCTCTGTCCCTCAGATGTGGACAAATAAAAGGCCATTTCCTGCAACCCATGACAAAGCTAAGAGGTTGACTTTATCCCTGTGTAAGCTCTTGGCTACTGAAATGCTGCCTTTCCACCTGGTGGACAAACAGGATTTTAGAGACCTTATGTCTGTCACTGTGCCCCAGTACCAAATGCCCAGTGGCCACTACTTCTCTAAGAAAGGCATGCCTGCGCTACACCAGCATATCGCACACAACATCACCGCCTCCTTGAGAAACTCTGTGTGGGAACGGGTGCATTTCACCACCGATACTTGGACCAGTAAGCATGGACAGGGACGTTACATGTCGCTGACTGGGCACTGGTTAACTATGGTGATAGATGGTGAAGGGTCTGCTGCACAAATCTTGCCGTCCCCACGACTTGTGTGTCAATCCTCTGTCTGTCCAAGTTCCTCCACTGCTTCTGCCTCCTCCACCTCGTCTGGGTTCTCCACCTCTGCCCCAAGCCTGCCTGGTCAGGCCACCAGCATTCTAACTGCGTAGAAGGAATCACGCACCCCTCATTACTATGCTGGCAGCAGAGCGCAACGTCATCAGGCGGTCTTTAGATTGAAATTTTTGGAAATAAGAATCACACAGCGGCTGAGTTGTGGGCAGCTCTGGAGACTGAGTTTGGTAAATGGTTGTCTCCACTCAACCTGCAGCCTGGTAAGGCCGTGTGCGACAATGCTGCAAACCTGGGTGCGGCCCTTCGCCTGGGCAAGGTGACACACGTACCTTGTATGGCTCACGTGTTGAACCTTGTTGTCCAGCAATTTTTAACACACTATCCTGGCCTAGATGGCCTTCTGAACAGGGCACGAAAACTGTCTGCTCACTTCCGCCGTTCAACCACCGCAGCTGAGCGACTTGCATCGCTCCAGAAGTCTTTCAGCCTGCCGGTTCATCGCCTGAAATGCGATGTGCCGACACTCTGGAATTCGACTCTCCACATGTTACAGCGACTGTGGCAGCACCGTATAGCCCTGGTGCAAACGTCATGACGTATAGCCTGAGCCAACGAGATGCAGAGGTGGGGCAGATCACCCTGATGGAGTGGTCTCAGATCAAGGACCTATAAACCCTTCTGCACAGTTTCGACATGGCGACGAATATGTTTAGCGCTGACAATGCCATTATCAGCATGACAATTCCAGTCATTTACATGCTGGAGCACATGCTAAACACTATTCGGAGTCAGGGGGTGGGACAACAGGAAGGGGAGGAACTACAGGAGAATTCATATGTGCAAGACACAACAACGTCACCACGGTCCAGACGTTCATCATCACCAAGGTGGCAGGCATGGGACCATGGGGGTCAGGGATCAACAAGGGCACATGGTAGCAGGCGAAATGTTCAGGAAGGTGCAGGAGAACATGAAGAAATGGAGGACGAACTGTCCATGGACATGGAAGACTCAGCGGATGAGGGAGACCTTGGTCGAATTTCAGTTGAAAGAGGTTGGGGGTAGAGTTGAGCGCGGTTCGAGGTTCGAGGTTCTCCAGTTCTAGGCTCGAGTGATTTTGGGGCCTGTTCTAGATCGAACTAGAACTCGACCTTTTTGCAAAAGCTCGATAGTTCTAGAAACGTTCGAGAACGGTTCTAGCAGCAAAAAAACAGCTAATTCCTAGCTGGCTTTCCGCTGTAATAGTGTAAGTCACTCTGTGACTCACACTATTATGACATTTCAGTGTATAGTGTGCGTGAACAGCGCCTTCAGATCACTCCTGTTTGTATAATGGCGATCGCCATTTTTTTTTTTCCTTGTCTTCCTTAACTAAGCGCGCGCGTGTAGTGGGGAGGGCCATTATTTCAGCCAATCCCAGACACACACACAGCTAAGTGGACTTTTAGCCAGAGAAGCAACGGCATGTGTAATAGGATGTCCATGTCACATGTCCCTGCATTATAAAAAACAGTATCTGGCCGTCCGGACGCCATTATCTCTTCTGCGTCCTTGGTGTCAGACATCACTGGCGCAGCTCCGTCCTTTGTCCTATCGCCGATACTGCTGTATGCGCTCCATACACAGCGCTGGACAGCATAGGGATAGCACTTTCCATCAGTCCTTTTAAGGGTTCGTACCGGCAGGGTCAGAGCCATAGGTGACAGGTCCTGAAAACAGAGACAGCGTCTGTGTAGCTAAGGTAGGGCATTTCGTCGCTGCATTTCCCCATTAGGAGGGAATAGAAAGGCAGGCTTCCATTCCTCTACCCAGAGCCCCACAATCCTGGCACTGTACCCTCCTGTCCTCTGCACACTCCAACTCATTATAACTAAGCCATTAAACTAGTAAACACTCAGTGTACCTAGTGGCATCCTAAACGTGGCTATTGGACTTTGCTATAGTCCCACTAGTGCAAAGATATTTGCAGCACCTCTGCCTGCATTGCACACTCCAACTCATTATAACTAAGCCATTATACTAGCAAACACTCAGTGTACCTAGTGGCATCCTAAACGTGGCTATTGGACTTTGCTATAGTCCCACTAGTGCAAAGATATTTGCAGCACCTCTGCCTGCATTGCACACTCCAACTCATTATAACTAAGCCATTATACTAGCAAACACTCAGTGTACCTAGTGGCATCCTAAACGTGGCTATTGGACTTTGCTATAGTCCCACTAGTGCAAAGATATTTGCAGCACCTCTGCCTGCATTGCACACTCCAACTCATTATAACTAAGCCATTATACTAGCAAACACTCAGTGTACCTAGTGGCATCCTAAACGTGGCTATTCGACTTTGCTATAGTCCCACTAGTGCAAAGATATTTGCAGCACCTCTGCCTGCATTGCACACTCCAACTCATTATAACTAAGCCATTATACTAGCAAACACTCAGTGTACCTAGTGGCATCCTAAACGTGGCTATTGGACTTTTGTCTAGTCACACTAGTGCAAAGACATTTGCAGCACCTCTACCTGCATTGCACACTCCAACTCATTATAACTAAGCCATTATACTAGCAAACACTCCGTGTACCTAGTGGCATCCTAAACGTGGCTATTGGACTTTGCTATAGTCCCACTAGTGCAAAGATATTTGCAGCACCTCTGCCTGCATTGCACACTCCAACTCATTATAACTAAGCCATTATACTAGCAAACACTCACTGTACCTAGTGGCATCCTAAACGTGGCTATTGGACTTTGCTATAGTCCCACTAGTGCAAAGATATTTGCAGCACCTCTGCCTGCATTGCACACTCCAACTCATTATAACTAAGCCATTATACTAGCAAACACTCAGTGTACCTAGTGGCATTCTAAACGTGGCTATTGGACTTTTGTCTAGTCACACTAGTGCAAAGACATTTGCAGCACCTCTACCTGCATTGCACACTCCAACTCATTATAACTAAGCCATTATACTAGCAAACACTCAGTGTACCTAGTGGCATCCTAAACGTGGCTATTGGACTTTTGTCTAGTCACACTAGTGCAAAGACATTTGCAGCACCTCTACCTGCATTGCACACTCCAACTCATTATAACTAAGCCATTATACTAGCAAACACTCAGTGTACCTAGTGGCATCCTAAACGTGGCTATTGGACTTTTGTCTAGTCACACTAGTGCAAAGACATTTGCAGCACCTCTACCTGCATTGCACACTCCAACTCATTATAACTAAGCCATTATACTAGCAAACACTCCGTGTACCTAGTGGCATCCTAAACGTGGCTATTGGACTTTGCTATAGTCCCACTAGTGCAAAGATATTTGCAGCACCTCTGCCTGCATTGCACACTCCAACTCATTATAACTAAGCCATTATACTAGCAAACACTCACTGTACCTAGTGGCATCCTAAACGTGGCTATTGGACTTTGCTATAGTCCCACTAGTGCAAAGATATTTGCAGCACCTCTGCCTGCATTGCACACTCCAACTCATTATAACTAAGCCATTATACTAGCAAACACTCAGTGTACCTAGTGGCATCCTAAACGTGGCTATTGGACTTTTGTCTAGTCACACTAGTGCAAAGACATTTGCAGCACCTCTACCTGCATTGCACACTCCAACTCATTATAACTAAGCCATTATACTAGCAAACACTCAGTGTACCTAGTGGCATCCTAAACGTGGCTATTGGACTTTTGTCTAGTCACACTAGTGCAAAGACATTTGCAGCACCTCTACCTGCATTGCACACTCCAACTCATTATAACTAAGCCATTATACTAGCAAACACTCAGTGTACCTAGTGGCATCCTAAACGTGGCTATTGGACTTTGCTATAGTCCCACTAGTGCAAAGATATTTGCAGCACCTCTGCCTGCATTGCACACTCCAACTCATTATAACTAAGCCATTATACTAGCAAACACTCAGTGTACCTAGTGGCATCCTAAACGTGGCTATTGAACTTTGCTATAGTCCCACTAGTGCAAAGATATTTGCAGCACCTCTGCCTGCATTGCACACTCCAACTCATTATTACTAAGCCATTATACTAGCAAACACTCAGTGTACCTAGTGGCATTCTAAACGTGGCTATTGGACTTTTGTCTAGTCACACTAGTGCAAAGACATTTGCAGCACCTCTGCCTGCATTGCACACTCCAACTCATTATAACTAAGCCATTATACTAGCAAACACTCACTGTACCTAGTGGCATCCTAAACGTGGCTATTGGACTTTGCTATAGTCCCACTAGTGCAAAGATATTTGCAGCACCTCTGCCTGCATTGCACACTCCAACTCATTATAACTAAGCCATTATACTAGCAAACACTCAGTGTACCTAGTGGCATCCTAAACGTGGCTATTGGACTTTTGTCTAGTCACACTAGTGCAAAGACATTTGCAGCACCTCTGCCTGCATTGCACACTCCAACTCATTATAACTAAGCCATTATACTAGCAAACACTCAGTGTACCTAGTGGCATCCTAAACGTGGCTATTGGACTTTTCTATAGTCCCACTAGTGCAAAGATATTTGCAGCACCTCTGCCTGCATTGCACACTCCAACTCATTATAACTAAGCCATTATACTAACAAACACTCAGTGTACCTAGTGGCATCCTAAACGTGGCTATTGGACTTTGCTATAGTCCCACTAGTGCAAAGATATTTGCAGCACCTCTGCCTGCATTGCACACTCCAACTCATTATAACTAAGCCATTATACTAGCAAACACTCAGTGTACCTAGTGGCATCCTAAACGTGGCTATTGGAATTTGCTATAGTCCCACTAGTGCAAAGATATTTGCAGCACCTCTGCCTGCATTGCACACTCCAACTCATTATAACTAAGCCATTATACTAGCAATTCATGCTGGCAGTTTAAGGGACGTAGTTGCATTGTCAGGGATATTTATTCTTTATTATTCTGCTGTTAATAAAGCTAGACCACAGCTGCAATCTACACCACCTCTCAATTTTTACTACCACATTTTAAGTGCACAATCTTGTCGCAATCAACATGAGTGGCAAAATGACAGATGCTGGTGGAAAGGGGATGAGGCGTGGTGGAAAAGGAAAAAAAGTGTTTGTCCGTGGGGAAGGTGGCAAAGCTCCATTATCATCTGCTGAAGAGAGACCATCTACCAGCAAAAGTAAGATGTCTACTACTTACCGTGGACAATCCGATGTGCTCCCTTTTTTACGTACACGAACAACAGGAACAAAGGTAGATGATGGCCAAAAAAGAAAAATGCTTGAATGGATCTCAAGTGTTCCAACAAGTGCCCTCTCAGCCACTTCAAGTACCGCATCCAAAAAACACCAGTCCTCTGAGTTGTCATTCCAATCAAACTTGCTTTCTCCCAGCTCTGAAGTCTCCATCAGCCCTGAACAGTATGGTGGGACTGAGATGGCTGAGTCTGCAGAGCTGTTCAGTCACACTATAGCCTGGGAATCAGAGGTCTGCTCCCAAGCTACAGTGAGTACAGAACAGGAAATGGTCTGCAGTGATGCCCAGAACCTTTGTGACTCTGATTCAGGCCGTGAGGACCAAGATTCTGAGCATAATGTTGACCCTTTGTCACAAACTGTAACACCTGGGGTTATAGACAATGAGGAAAATATTGATGAAGATGAGACGCAGATACCCGATTGGGATGACAACTTTAATATTCGGTCAGGGCAAGAAGAGGCTCGGTCTGAGGGGGAGGGGAGTGCAAACACAACAATTGATGATGAAGTTCTAGATCCCACCTACTGTCAACCCACAGTCAGGCACTCGAGGAGGTCAACAGAGGTGGTGGAGGAGGATGCAACTGATGACGAAGTTACCTTGCGCCTTCCTGGACACAGTCGGAGTACTGGTAGCACGTCTACAACTGCATCCTCAGCCACCACTCTGCCTCTGAGCATTATTCGGGGTGGATCAACAGGTCGCATGGCCTCTAAGCCTTGCCTAGCCTGGTCCTTTTTTGACATAGAAAAAGATCGCCCAAATTATGTGATCTGTAAAATTTGTCATGGTTCTCTTAGTAGAGGTCAAAACCTCAGCAGTTTGACAACTTTTTCCATGAATCGTCACATGAATAAATATCATATGGCCCGGTGGGAAGCTCACCGTGCTGCAATGTGGCCTAGCGGAGCGAACCATCCACCGCCTGCCCCTTCCAGTGCATCCGCGCGCTCGTTATCTTCTAGGACTGTAGGGACAGCTGTCACACCTGTTTTTCCACCCACAACTTCCACCACTGTAACCGCAACAGGCAGTTTGCTTGGTAGGTCGTCAGTTGGTTTGGAAGGGGAAACAAGTGAGTGTGTACAGCTCTCTCAGACATCGATAGCACCAACGTTGGATGAAGGCAACATCATGTCTCCGCCTGCACTTTCCTCACAAACCTGCATTTTTCCAGGGACACCCTACTCAACACCGTCTACACACAGCAGCCAGATCTCTGTCCCTCAGATGTGGTCAAATTAAAGGCCACTTCCTGCGACCCATGACAAAGCTAAGAGGTTGACTCTATCCCTCTGTAAGCTGTTGGCTACCGAAATGCTGCCTTTCCGCCTAGTGGACACACAGGATTTTAGAGACCTTATGTCTGTCGCTGTGCCCCAGTACCAGATGCCTAGTCGCCACTACTTCTCTAAGAAAAGTGTGCCCGCGCTACACCAGCATGTCGCACACAACATCACCGCTTCCTTGAGAAACTCTGTGTGTGAATGGGTGCATTTCACCACCGATACTTGGACCAGTAAGCATGGACAGGGACGTTACATGTCGCTGATTGGGCACTGGGTAACTATGGTGATAGATGGTGAAGGGTCTGCTGCACAAGTCTTGCCGTCCCCACGACTTGTGTGTCAATCCTCTGTCTGTCCAAGTTCCGCCACTGCTTCTGCATCCTCCACCTCATCTGGGTCCTCCACCTCCGCCCCAAGCCTGCCTGGTCAGGCCACCAGCGTTCTCACTGCGCAGAAGGAATCATGCACCCCCCATTACTATGCTGGCAGCAGAGCGCAACGGCATCAGGCGGTCTTTAGCTTGACATGTCTTGGGAATAAGAGTCACACAGCTGAGTTGTTGTGGTCAGCTCTGCAGTCCGAGTTTAATAAATGGTTGTCTCCACTCAACCTGCAGCCTGGTAAGGCCGTGTGCGACAATGCTGCAAACCTGGGTGCGGCCCTTCGCCTGGGCAAGGTGACACACGTACCTTGTATGGCTCACGTGTTGAACCTTGTCGTCCAGCAATTTTTAACACACTATCCTGGCCTAGATGGCCTTCTGAACAGGGCACGAAAACTGTCTGCTCACTTCCGCCGTTCAAGCGCCGCAGCTGAGCGACTTGCATCGCTCCAGAAGTCTTTCGGCCTGCCGGTTCATCGCCTGAAATGCGATGAGGCGACACGCTGGAATTCAACTCTCCACATGTTACAGCGACTGTGGCAGCACCGCCGAGCCCTGGTGCAATACGTCATGACGTATAGCCTGGGCCAACGAGATGCAGAGGTGGGTCAGATCACCCTGATGGAGTGGTCTCAGATCAAGGACCTATGCACCCTTCTGCACAGTTTCGACATGGCGACGAATATGTTTAGCGCTGACAATGCCATTATCAGCATGACGATTCCAGTCATTTACATGCTGAAGCACACGCTAAACACTATTCGGAGTCAGGGGGTGGGACAACAGGAAGGGGATGAACTACAGGAGGATTCATATGCGCAAGACACAAGAACATCACCAAGGTCCAGACGTTCATCATCACCAAGGCGCCAGGCATGGGACCATGGGGGACAGGGATCAACAAGGGCGCATGGTAGAAGGCGAGATGTTGAGGAAGGTGCAGGAGAACATGAAGAAATGGAGGACGAACTGTCCATGGACATGGAAGACTCAGCAGATGAGGGAGACCTTGGTCAAATTTCAGTTGAAAGAGGTTGGGGGGAGATGTCAGAGGAAGAAAGAACGGTTAGCACCTCTATGCCACAAACACAGCGTGGACTTAGTCCGCATGGCTGCGCAAGACACATGAATGCACTACCTCCAACATGACCCTCGTATTGTCAAAATTAGAAGTGATGATGACTACTGGCTTGCCACACTATTAGATCCCCGGTACAAGTCCAAATTTTGTGACATAATTCCAGCCATAGAAAGGGACGCACGTATGCAGGAGTATCAGCAGAAGCTGTTACTCGATCTTAGCTCGGCTTTTCCACCAAACAACCGTGCAGGTGCAGGGAGTGAATCTCACAGTTGTAACTTGACAAACATGGGACGGTCTCGTCATCTTCAACAGTCTACCCGTACCAGTAGGACCGTATATGTTGCTGGTAACAGCAATTTTATGGAATCTTTTCAAAATTTTTTTAGACCCTCTTTTGCAAGGCCACCAGAGACAACAAGTCTGACACATATTCAACGGCTGGAGAGGATGATACAGGAGTATCTCCAAATGAACATCGATGCCATGACTTTGCAAATGGAGCCTTGCTCCTTTTGGGCTTCAAATCTAGAAAAATGGCCAGAGCTCTCCAGTTACGCCTTGGAGATTTTGTCGTGTCCAGCTGCCAGCGTTGTCTCTGAACGTGTCTTCAGTGCTGCTGGGTGTGTGCTGACAGATAAGCGCACGCGTCTGTCCAGTGACAATGTGGACAGACTGACGTTCATCAAAATGAACAAGTCATGGATCCAGAAGGAATTTACTACCCCTGTGTCATCCTGGGGAGAGTAAATGCTTTTGGATTTGGAATGTGCTTGATGCAAATCAAAACATCCTGTTTGCAACTAGGGCACAAGTGCTGCCACTGAAGGGGTGGGTGTGTGTGGGGCCCAATTTTTTGAAAAAAGGGAGACTCTGCTTGGAGTAACCCTTGCTTACATTGTTTTTAAAAGAAGCCAAGATGAACAGAGCTGGGATCAGGAAATATTTTGCTACCTACCCTGGTGTCATCCTGGGGACGGTTAATTATGGCGTATTTTTGAATGTGCTTGATGCAAATCTAGCTGTGAAGTGTACAACTGGGGCACAACTGCTGCCACTGAAGGGATGGGTGTGTGTGGGGCCCAATTTTTGGAAAAAAGGGAGATTCCGCTTGGAGTAACCCTTGCTTACATTGTTTTTAAAAGAAGCCAAGATGAACAGAGCTGGGATCAGGAAAGACTTTGCTACCTACCCTGGTGTCATCCTGGGGACAGTTAATTATGGCGTATTTTTGAATGTGCTTGATGCAAATCTAGCTGTGAAGTGTACAACTGGGGCACAACTGCTGCCACTGAAGGGGTGGGTGTGTGTGGGGCCCAATTTTTGGAAAAAAGGGAGATTCCACTTGGAGTAACCCTTGCTTACATTGTTTTTAAAAGAAGCCAAGATGAACAGAGCTGGGATCAGGAAAGACTTTGCTACCTACCCTGGTGTCATCCTGGGGACGGTTAATTATGGCGTATTTTTGAATGTGCTTGATGCAAATCTAGCTGTGAAGTGTACAACTGGGGCACAACTGCTGCCACTGAAGTGGTGGGTGTGTGTGGGGCCCAATTTTTTGAAAAAAAGGAGACTCCGCTTGGAGTAACCCTTGCTTGCTGTGTTTTTTAAAAGGAGCCAAGATGAACAGAGCTGGGATCAGGAAAGACTTTGCTACCTACCCTGGTGTCATCCTGGGGACGGTTAATTATGGGGTATTTTTGAATGTGCTTGATGCAAATCTAGCTGTGAAGTGTACAACTGGGGCACAACTGCTGCCACTGAAGGGGTGGGTGTGTGTGGGGCCCAATTTTTTGAAAAAACGGAGACTCCGCTTGGAGTAACCCTTGCTTACATTGTTTTTAAAAGAAGCCAAGATGAACAGAGCTGGGATCAGGAAAGACTTTGCTACCTACCCTGGTGTCATCCTAGGGACAGTTAATTATGGCGTATTTTTGAATGTGCTTGATGCAAATCTAGCTGTGAAGTGTACAACTGGGGCACAACTGCTGCCACTGAAGGGGTGGGTGTGTGTGGGGCCCAATTTTTGGAAAAAAGGGAGATTCCACTTGGAGTAACCCTTGCTTGCTGTGTTTTTTAAAAGGAGCCAAGATGAACAGAGCTGGGATCAGGAAAGACTTTGCTACCTAACCTGGTGTCATCCTGGGGACGGTTAATTATGGCGTATTTTTGAATGTGCTTGATGCAAATCTAGCTATGAAGTGTACAACTGGGGCACAACTGCTGCCACTGAAGGGGTGGGTGTGTGTGGGGCCCAATTTTTGGAAAAAAAGGGAGATTCCGCTTGGAGTAACCCTTGCTTACATTGTTTTTAAAAGAAGCCAAGATGAACAGAGCTGGGATCAGGAAAGACTTTGCTACCTACCCTGGTGTCATCCTGGGGACGGTTAATTATGGCGTATTTTTGAATGTGCTTGATGCAAATCTAGCTGTGAAGTGTACAACTGGGGCACAACTGCTGCCACTGAAGGGGTGGGTGTGTGTGGGGCCCAATTTTTGGAAAAAAGGGAGACTCCGCTTGGAGTAACCCTTGCTTACATTGTTTTTAAAAGAAGCCAAGATGAACAGAGCTGGGATCAGGAAAGACTTTGCTACCTACCCTGGTGTCATCCTGGGGACGGTTAATTATGGCGTATTTTTGAATGTGCTTGATGCAAATCTAGCTGTGAAGTGTACAACTGGGGCACAACTGCTGCCACTGAAGGGGTGGGTGTGTGTGGGGCCCAATTTTTGGAAAAAAGAGAGACTCCGCTTGGAGTAACCCTTGCTTACATTGTTTTTAAAAGAAGCCAAGATGAACAGAGCTGGGATCAGGAAAGACTTTGCTACCTACCCTGGTGTCATCCTGGGGACGGTTAATTATGGCGTATTTTTGAATGTGCTTGATGCAAATCTAGCAGTGAAGTGTACAACTGGGGCACAACTGCTGCCACTGAAGGGGTAAGTGTGTGTGGGGCCCAATTTTTTGAAAAAAGGGGAACTCCGCTTGGAGTAACCCTTGCTTGCTGTGTTTTTTAAAAGGAGCCAAGATGAACAGAGCTGGGATCAGGAAAGACTTTGCTACCTACCCTGGTGTCATCCTGGGGACGGTTAATTATGGCGTATTTTTGAATGTGCTTGATGCAAATCTAGCTGTGAAGTGTACAACTGGGGCACAACTGCTGCCACTGAAGGGGTGGGTGTGTGTGGGGCCCAATTTTTGGAAAAAAGGGAGACTCCGCTTGGAGTAACCCTTGCTTGCTGTGTTTTTTAAAAGGAGCCAAGATGAACAGAGCTGGGATCAGGAAAGACTTTGCTACCTACCCTGGTGTCATCCTGGGGACGGTTAATTATGGCGTATTTTTGAATGTGCTTGATGCAAATCTAGCTGTGAAGTGTACAACTGGGGCACAACTGCTGCCACTGAAGGGGTGGGTGTGTGTGGGGCCCATTTTTTTGAAAAAAGGTAGACTCCGCTTGGAGTAACCCTTGCTTACATTGTTTTTAAAAGAAGCCAAGATGAACAGAGCTGGGATCAGAAAAGACTTTGCTACCTACCCTGGTGTCATCCTGGGGACGGTTAATTATGGCGTACTTTTGAATGTGCTTGATGCAAATCTAGCTGTGAAGTGTACAACTGGAGCACAACTGCTGCCACTGAAGGGGTGTGTGTGTGTGGGGCCCAATTTTTTGAAAAAAGGGAGACTCCGCTTGGAGTAACCCTTGCTTGCTGTGTTTTTTAAAAGGAGCCAAGATGAACAGAGCTGGGATCAGGAAAGACTTTGCTACCTACCCTGGTGTCATCCTGGGGACGGTTAATTATGGCGTATTTTTGAATGTGCTTGATGCAAACCTAGCTGTGAATTGTACAACTGGGGCACAACTGCTGCCACTGAATGGGTGGGTGTGTGTGTGGCCCAATTTTTGGAAAAAAGGAAGACTCCGCTTGGAGTTACCTTGCGGTGTTTTACATGATTTTAGAAGGGCGTGCCATGCCTATATCTGTGTCTCCTCCTATTTTTCCTTGTCCTGCTCTTTTGTTTTCACATGAGTATATGTACTTGTCACTTTCTCTTGTGTTTGTGTTGTGTTGTGAGTTGTTTGTCACCTTTTGGACACCTTTGAGGATGTTTTCTATGTGTTTTTATGTGTTTGTGAATGCCTGCCATTGTTTCCTAAGCGGTTCGAGTTCGGTTCGTCGAACGTTCGATGAACCGAACTCGAACGGGACCTCCGTTCGGTGAACCGACTTCGAGCCGAACCGGGACCGGTTCGCTCATCTCTAGTTGGGGGGAGATGTCAGAGGAAGAAAGAACGGTTAGCACCTCTATGCCACAAACACAGCGTGGACTTGGTCCGCATGGCTGCGCAAGACACATGAGCGCCTTCTTGCTGCACTACCTGCAACATGACCCTCGTATTGTCAAAATTAGAAGTGATGATGAGTACTGGCTTGTCACACTATTAGATATCCGGTACAAGTCCAAATTTTGTGACATAATTCCAGCCATAGAAAGGGACGCACGTATGCAGGAGTATCAGCAAAAGCTGTTACTCGATCTTAACTCGGCTTTTCACCAAACACCCGTGGTGCACGGAGTGAATTTCCCAGTTGTAAATTGACAAACATGGGACGGTCTCGTCATCTTCAACAGTCTACCCGTACCAGCAGCACCGTATCTGGTGCTGGTAACAGCAATTTTATTGAATCTTTTCATTTTTAGACTATCCTTTGCAAGGCCACCAGAGACAACAAGTCTGACACATAGTCAACGGCTGGAGAGGATGATACAGGAGTATCTCCAAATGAACATCGATGCCATGACTTTGCAAATAGAGCCTTGCTCATTTTGGGCTTCAAATCTTGAAAAATGGCCAGAGCTCTCCACTTACGCCTTGGAGATTTTGTCGTGTCCAGCTGCCAGCGTTGTCTCTGAACGTGTCTTCAGTGCTGCTGGGTGTGTGCTGACAGATAAGCAATGTGACAATGTGGACAGACTAACGTTTATCAAAATGAACAAGTCATGGATCCACAAGGAATTTACTACCCCTGTGTCATCCTGGGGAGAGTAAATGCTTGTGGATTTGGAATGTGCTTGATGCAAATCAAAACATCCTGTTTGCAACTAGGGCACAAGTGCTGCCACTGATGGGGTGTCTGTGTGGCCCAATTTTTGGAAAAAAGGGAGACTCCACTTGGAGTAACCCTTGCTTACAGTGTTTTTAAAAATGATCCAAGATGAACAGAGCTGGGATCAGGAAAGACTTTGCTACCTACCCCGGGGTCATCCTGGGAACGGTTAAGGATGGCGTAATTTTGAATGTGCTTGATGCAAATCTACCTGTAAAGTGTACAACTGGGGCACAAGTGCTGCCACTGAAGGGGTGGGTGTCTGTGTGGCCCAATTTTTGGAAAAAAGGGAGACTCCGCTTGGAGTAACCCTTGCTGTGGATTTTAAAAAGGAGCCAAGATGAACAGATCTGGGATCAGCAAAGACTTTGCCACCTACCCTGGTGTTGTCTTGGGGACGGTTAAGTATGGCTTATTTTTGAATGTGCTTGATGCAAATCTAGCTGTGAAGTGTACAACTGGGGCATGGGGCACAACTGCTGCCACTGAAGGGGTGGGTGTCTGTGTTGCCCAATTTTTGGAAAAAAGGGAGACTCCGCTTGGAGTCACCTAGCGGTGTTTTACATGATTTTTCAAAGGGCATGCCATGCCTATGTCTGTGTCTCATCCTCTTTTCCTTGTAACGCTGTTTTGTTTAAGCATGAGAATTTGTTCTTGTCACTTTCCCATGTGTTTGTGTTGTGTTGTGAGTTGTTTCTCACCTTTTGGACACCTTTGAGGGTGTTTTCCAGGTGTTCTTATGTGTTTGTGATTGCCTCCCATTGTTTCCTATGCGGTTCGAGCAGTTTGCTGAACCGGTTCGCCAAACCAAACTCGAACGAGACCTCCGTTCGGCGAACCGAACTCAAGCCGAACCACGACCGGTTCGCTCATCTCTAGTCTGCATAAGTGATGAAAGCCTTATTCCCACAGTCACAGAAAGGAAGAATGTCACATTAGGAATGGCTAAATAGTAGAATTAGCATTGAATATAAAGCATTTTATGTAAGAACGTAATTGCCGTTCCCCACCGTCGGCTTCTTCTGACTGTGGTTGCTCAAATATTTGTGCATCACCGCACACAACCGCCTCGTGTCCCTCTTGAAATATGCACTGTGAGAGGAAAGAGGAAGAATAATCAGGCTAAGAATTTTGTTGTCCATACTTGGCTAGAGACTGGAACATGTCTAAGACAGGGTGGTGCTAGGAAATAGACTGGAAGCATTATCTTTCATCTAACCCATCACCTGTTCACACTGTTCTGGCTACAACAATGGTGTCCCACATCCTCTGCAAAGTGGAACAGGAAGATCGGTCAAGATGATGAGTATGTTTGCTGTGATCCGGTGCAGGCACAGTTTTACCTGGCCCATGGCCACTACCTTTGCATGTACGCACATCAGCGAGAGGTCCACTTCACCGTTCTTTACCGCACATCTTTGGCATTTTAAATTAAGTATGCATCTAAAAGCATTCATAATATTGACCAGAACAGAATAGATGTAAGCCTGAAAGTACTTTTAGTTTTGTGTTGCAGCAGCAATGACTGTAAGGCTATAATCCCTGCCTAGATGCCTTTAGTACAGTATCCTTTCTCCAGCAGCTAGCCCTACACTAAATGCAGCTATCAGTGTTATTATTAGAGAATGCAATAGATTTTGTAATGCTGCAGCAGCTAGATGCCTCTAATACACCATGCCTTCTCCAGCAGCTAGCCCTACACTAAATTCAGCTAAAAATGGTATTATTATAGAATAGAATCAATTTTTTACATTGCAGCAGCAAGAAGTGTAAGGCAATAATCACTATAATACACTATCCCTTCTCCAGCAGCTCTCTACACTAAATGCAGTTAAGAGCAGTATAAGTAGTGAAAAGGATTGCTTAGACTTTGCCATGAAAAGTATGGTAAGGCTATATCCTTAATGTCCTTAATGCCTCTAATACACTATCCCTTCTCCAGAAGTCAGCCCTAAACTAAATTCAGCTAACAGTGGTATTATTAGAGAATAGAATTTTGTTCTTTTACATTGGAGCAACAAGGAGTGTATGGCAATAATCACTGTAATACACTATCTCTTCTGCAGCAGCTTTCCCTACACAAAATGCACTTTTCAGTTGTATTAGCTGACAATAGAACAAACTTTGTATCTTGCAGCAGCAAGGAGTATAAGGCCTTAATCACTCTAAGGCCCCCTTCACACGTCCGTGAAAATCACGCACGTGTGTTACGGGCCGTTTTTCGGGTCCGTGTCCCGTTTTTGTGTCTGTTTTTATGGTCCGTGTGGCACCTGTGTGAATTGCGTATGCTAGCCGTGTTTGTGTGTAGAACGTCCGTGTGTGCGTGTGGAATTAACGTGTATGTGTACATGGAATGTCCGTGTGGAATGTCCGTGTGTGTGATGCACAATGTCGTTTATAAATGTCGGCTGACAGCAGACAGAGTTGCGCGATGAGAATGAACTCGGGTGAACTTCACCCGACTTTATCCTCATACCGCGGCTCTGTCTGTGTCGAGTACTGATTAGCGGTCACCTGTGAAGGATTCACCGGTGACCGCTAATCCCCCGAGTGACTGAAGTTTCCCCCCCTCTCTCATACTCACCGTTCCTCGATCCCCGGCGCGGCGCTGCACGGCATTCACACTGCTGCGGCGGCTTTTACTATTTTGAAAAAGCCGGCCACTCATTAAACAATCTCCTATTCCCTGCTTTCCCCGCCCACCGGCGCCTATGATTGGTTGCAGTGAGACACGCCCCCACACTGAGTGACAGGTGCCTCACTGCACCCAATCACAGCAGCCGGTGGGCGTGTCTATACTGTGCAGTAAAATAAATAAATAAATAATTAAAAAAAAAACGGCGTGCGGTCCCCCCAATTTTAATGCCAGCCAGATAAAGCCATACGGCTGAAGGCTGGTATTCTTAGGATGGGGAGCTCCACGTTATGGGGAGCCGCCCACCCTAACAATATCAGTCAGCAGCCGCCCAGAATTGCCGCATACATTATATGCGACAGTTCTGGAACTGTACCCGGCTCTTCCCGATTTGCCCTGGTGCTTTGGCAAATCGGGGTAATAAGGAGTTAATGGCAGCCCATAGCTGCCACTAAATCCTAGATTAATCATGTCAGGCGTCTCCCCGAGATTCCTTTCATGATTAATCTCTAAATTACAGTAAATAAACACACACACCAGAAAAAATCCTTTATTAGAAATAAAAAACACACACATATACCCTGGTTCACCACTTTAATCAGCCCGAAAAAGCCCTCCATGTCCGGCGTAATCCAGGATGGTCCAGCGTCGCATCCAGCGCTGCTGCATGGAGGTGACCGGAGCAGCAGAAGACACCGCCGCTCCGGTCACTTCCACGCAGCAACTGAGGTGAGAAGCGCGATCAGCTGAGCTGTCACTGAGGTTACCCGCTGTCACTGGATCCAGTAACAGCAAGTAACCTCAGTGACAGCTCAGCTGATCGCGCGGCTGTTTTCATTTGCTGTGTGGAGGTGACCGGAGCAGCGGCGGTGTCTTCTGCTGCTCCGGTCACCTCCATGCAGCTGCGCTGGAAGCGACGCTGGACCATCCTGGATTACATGGAGGGCTTTTTCGGGCTGATTAAAGTGGTGAACCAGGGTATATGTGTGTGTTTTTTATTTCTAATAAAGGATTTTTTCTGGTGTGTGTGTTTATTTACTGTAATTTACAGATTAAACATGAAAGGAATTTCGGGGAGACGCCTGACATGATTAATCTAGGATTTAGTGGCAGCTATGGGCTGCCATTAACTCCTTATTACCCCGATTTGCCAAAGCACCAGGGCAAATCGGGAAGAGCCGGGTACAGTTCCAGAACTGTCGCATATAATGTATGCGGCAATTCTGGGCAGCTGCTGACTGATATTGTTAGGGTGGGGGGCTCCCCATAACGTGGAGCTCCCCATCCTGAGAATACCAGCCTTCAGCCGTATGGCTTTATCTGGCTGGCATTAAAATTGGGGGGGACCGCACGCCGTTTTTTTTAATTATTTATTTATTTATTTTACTGCACAGTATAGACACGCCCACCGGCTGCTGTGATTGGGTGCAGTGAGGCACCTGTCACTCAGTGTGGGGGCGTGTCTCAGTGCAACCAATCATAGGCGCCGGTGGGCGGAGAAATCAGGGAATAGGAGATTGTTTAATGAGCGGCCGGCTTTTTCAAAATAGTAAAAGCCGCCGCAGCAGTGTGAATGCCGTGCAGCGCCGCGCCGGTGATCGGGGAACGGTAAGTATGAGAGAGGGGGGGAAACTGACCGACAGACTGTGAGAGAGGGACAGACAGACAGAGAGACCGACAGAGAGACAGAGAGACCGACCAACGGACTCAGGGAGATTGACCGACATACACAGAAATAGAAAGAATAGCCGACATCACTAGAAATAAAAACACCAAACGGACACGGACTATAGGTAGATGCATACATGTTTACTAACGTGTGTGCATATACCCATAGACTTTCATTGTGTCCACATGTGCGTGCTCCGTGCAGATAACGGACATGCATCCGTGCAAAACGCAAACACATACGGATCACGGACACGTACACACGGACATAATGAAATAACGCACGTGTGACCACAATCATAGATTAACATTGGTGCACGTTTGGCCGTGTCTCCGGTATATACGGAAACGGACCAAACATGCACGTGTATCACGGACGTGTGAAGGGGGCCTAATACACATTGCATTATTCAGCAGCCCCCCCCTCCCAATGTTTCCTGGGTAGAGTGAACCAAGCGTCGCATCACCAGGTCTTAC
This sequence comes from Anomaloglossus baeobatrachus, assembly GCF_048569485.1. NCBI lineage: Eukaryota > Metazoa > Chordata > Amphibia > Anura > Aromobatidae > Anomaloglossus > Anomaloglossus baeobatrachus. The sequence continues at coordinate 597,473,026 of NC_134354.1, read as the reverse complement.
ATTGATCCAATGCCACAATGCAGCCAGCCAGTCATAGTAATACTCAGCTATTAGCTTCCTAGACTATTACCATAGGAAATATTGAGGTGGATGAGTGACAGGTGTGGGCATGGTGAGCTGGAATCTCTCACACCTCATGCAACAGCTCAGACTGCTTATCTGCTCAGCCACACTCAGGTGGCACCAATATTTGCTTCATAGACTGTTAGTGCTAGACACCTTTAAGAATAGTAAGAGAGGTAGATGAGTAAAAGGTAGGTGCATACCTGCCAGTCTGGGAGTCCTACTGCTACAGGCAACACACAAAAGGAAACCCAACTAGGAGTCTTCATCACCATTTCCCAAAATTAGGGGCAGATACCAGGAAGGTGTCATTAATTGCCACAGATTACCCATATTGTTGTGGCATGGCAGTCAGGCATGGGCCATGCATGAGAATGGGTCTGGGCCAGCATTTATAACTTTCAAATTAAGCTAAAATTAAGAGTGAGTGACCGGTGTAGTCCAGCTGTGTCCTGGAGCCCTCATACCTCATGCAACAGCTCAAACTGCTTTTGTGCTCAGCAGCACTCAGGTGGCAATAATATTAGCTTCATGGACTTATATTGCTAGACACATTTTAAGGATAGCAAGAAAGGTAGATGAATTACATAGTTACATAGCTACATAGGTTGAAAAATGATCTATGTCCATCTAGTTCAACCTTCCTGCACCAATTATATATTTTGTCAATAAATCATTTATACCTGACAATGTTGTGTGTAAGTGAAAGGGAGGTGAATGTCTGCCAGTCTGAGAGCTCTACTGCTACAGGCAAGACACAACAAGGAGACCCAACTAGGAGTTCCCATCCCAATCACCCAAAATTAGGAAGGAACTAGAAAAAGCAGCATCAATTGCCCCACAGTACAAATAGTATGATGGTGCAGCATGCATGCAGGGGACAGGGACCATCAATTTTACCTTGAACATTGCTCAGTAAGAGGTGGATTGGTGTATACCTGCTACCATTAGAAGCAACGCACAAGGATTCTCAACTTGGAGTCTCCACATTTCAAAAAAATTAGGGGCAGACACCAGGAAAAGTGGTATCAATTGCCCCACAGTAGAAATAGTCTAATAGTGCTGCATGGATGCATGGGAAAGAGCCTGGGAAAGGCCTAGGCCAGCACCTTAAATATTTTTCAGTAACAGGTGGATGAGTGACAGGTGTAGGCCTAAGACTCATAGACTCCTGCCACTATAGGCAACACACAACAAAGAGACCTGAAAAGAGTATCCACACAAAAATTGGCTTGTCGTGACTCATTAAAAAAAGTCAAATTGTAAAAGCAGCAGCAGTGGACACACATTTTAGTTATTGCAACATCAAGGCAACAACAAGAAACTTGTTATTAACATCAGCAACAATAGCCACAGAAGCCATGACAAAGGTGTCACAGACTGCAATATCGTGAGATCAATACAGCACATTAAAAACTATACTATAGTCTAGTCTGCACAGTCTGTGACTGGGGTGGAAAAGTCATTGGAGTTCAATGACTTGTTCATCTTGATTAAAGACATCACTAGCAGCACTGCAGACACTTTCTGAGAAAATTCTGGCTGCTGCACATGACAAGACCTCCAAGTCGTAACTGACAAGCTCAGGTCACTTCCATTTTTAAAAACCAAAATGCAAAAAGGGTTCAACTCCCCCCATGATGGCATCAATATACAGCTCTAGATACTCCTGAACCATCCTCTCCAGTCATTCATTATGAGTTAGACTTGTTCTCTGTTCTGAAGGCGCACGGGATGGTCTAAAAAATGTGTGCCACAACTAACAGAAATTGCTTTTGCCACTTAACTGCTCCTGCTAATGTTTCCATGATGACGACTTGATATTCCTTGGGTTGGAAGTCTAGAACAAGGAGAAAAGCTATTGCACATGGAAAACAAGCACAACTGGGGTACAATAAAGAAAACAAAACCTGTATTACAATTACAGGATTAAAAACAATTAAAATGGTATGTCACAATGCATGAAAACCAACACCACAAAAACCTTAATTTTCATATAAATGTTATATAATATAATTAAATAAATAAGTACATAAATACAGTCTCACAACCACAGAAATAATGTAACCCGTTGTAGATGCACAGGGGAAAAAAAACAATTATCCACAATGGTCATAGCAATACATATAAACCTATATTCATACATAAGGCGCATGGAAAATGCATGATATCCTAGCAAAAGAATGGTGCTAGCAAAGCAACTGATGAAAAATCCCCAATATGCACAAACACAGACGACAGCAGCGATCTGCCTGGTATGATAACAGCTGGTGAACCCTATGCTCAGAAAAGGGAATGAGAGACTATAATCTATAGTCAATTGATCCCAAGGGCAAGGAAACCCCAAATAGCTACAAACGCATTGTTAGATAAAGCAATCCAAGGCACAATGAAAACAAACCCAGGAAAGTGCTGCAAAAGAAGCTGCTGAGAAAAATCACAAGGTCTGTGGATGTTGCCTAGTTGTTAACTGAGCACCCAGAGGTAGGAATCCAGTGGCAGGAGAAAGTAAGGGGCTGGATCATGAATAGAAGCACGTGAAGAAGTTGGAAGTCTGTGATGCACACTGTGTGCCTCACTGCTGTGTTGGGAACAACCACTGTTATGATTGTGTACAAGCTTGTTTCCATATTCCAGCACATGCCTTCCCAGGGGGGGTGGTAGCATCTGGCAAAATTTACTCTTGTACCGTGAATCTAAATGAGTGTCAATCCAGTAGTCATCACTAATTTTAATCATAACAATACGGAAATCATGATGCAGATAGTGGAGCAAGAAGGCAATAATGTGCCGGGCACTTCCATGAGGTCCAGGTCCATGGTGTGTTGGTGGCAGGGTAAAACTAAACCTTTCTTCATTCATCCCCTCCTACAAACCACGGACAACAGAGAGGGGATCCATAATGCTCTTCATTTCCTGACTTTTGAGTATCCATCATCTTTTTCTCCTAGTCTTCCTCAATTTGTTCCTCAGCTCCTGCATTTTCACTAAGAGTTTGTCTGGTATCATGAGCCTATGAGCCCCCCTCAATCGCTGTACTCTACCCTCCCATGACACCTAACTGTGCAAAGACAGTCAGGACCTTAGAGATATTGGTATCCCTTCCGCATCCTTCTGTGCTTCCCCCTCTTCCTCTGGCAAAAAACACCTTCTCCCCCAGACTATACAAAGTTTGCTCCAGGATGTAGATGACCAGAATATTGATGCTGATGACCTAATCATCAGCACCAATTCTCTTAGTAGCCATTTTTAAACTATGCAGAAGGGTGCAGAGGTATTTTATCTGTGCACAGTCCGCAAACATGATTTGCCACATGAACGGACTGCGTGGGCCAAGCATCATGAAATACTGCACCATGGCTCGTCGCTGCTGCTACAGTCACTGCAACATGTGCAGAGTGGAATTTCACTGTGTCGGCACATTACATATTCACCGTCTAACCAATAGGCCGAAAGACCTCTGTAGAGTTGAAAGTCGATGAGCTGCGGGGTGCGAACGGCGGAAATGAGCACAAAGCGAATGTGTCTTATGCAGCAGCTGTTCCTGGCTGGGATAGTGGTCTAGAAATTGCTGTACAAACAGGCTGATAACATGAGCAACACAAGGCACGTGTAAGAGGTTGCCCCAGGATAGGGCCGCCACCAGGTTTGCACTGCTATAGCACATGGCATTTCCTGGCTCCAGGTTCATTGGAGACAGCCATTGCTCAAACTCAGCCTGTATAGCTGTCCACAAGTCTCCGGCTGTGTGACTTCATTCTCCAATGCTTTTTCATTTCAACACTGCCTGATAATGGTGAGCTATGGCAGCGCAGTACGGAGGCAGGGGGGATTCTCTCTTCACTGCTAGAACCAGTATCAGGGGAGAGGTTGAGGGCACTGGTGGAAGTCCTAAAGGAGGTGGAGGAGGCCGCAGCAGTAGAAGTAATAGATACTGAGGTTTGTCCTTCAAGCCTTGGGGATTTCAAGACTTATAGAGCAGCCTCTTCCTCGCCTGCACCTGCAGCCACCAGAGTTACCCAGTGTCCAGTCAGCAAGATTTAATGCCCTTGGCTATGCTTGCTCATCCTGGTGTCAGTGATAAAATGAATCCTGTCAGGCACAGAGTTTTTCAAGGAACAGGTGATGTCTGCAAAATGCTGGTATAGCAAAGGCACATCTTTATTATAGAAGTAATAATGATTGGGCAACTGGTACTGGAGGACTGAAATGACCATCAGCTTTTCGCAAACTGTAAGTATCAACCAAGCGGAAGGGCAGCATTTCCTTGGCCACCAGATTGAATATGGTGAAGTTAAAGCTCTTGGTTTTGGCATGTGTAGTAGAAAATAATATTTTATTTGACCATAAATACGGGACTTAGGGCTGGGTGGTGTGCGGAGAGAAGGTGGAGTGGGGTGTACACATAAAACTGGTGGACTGTGAGGGAGGTGCAGGCAGAGATGTCATGGTGCACTGAGAAAGATGTTAGAAACAGTAGGCATGTCCACTTCGTAACAGCTGATGGGCTCTCACTCACCACAACTGTAGTGGGTAAACCAATGGAGGTTCTGCTGCCAGAGAGCTGTGTGAGAACACCGGCCATGGTGTTGGAGGACAAAGAAGAGGTATATGGTGTTGATGGGCCACTGGTAGATGTTGAGGTCCGCTAGGCCACATTTTAGTGCAGTAAAATCTCCAAAATAATGCATGTTGCTTGCGCATGTGCCGGTTCCTACATGTATTAGTTAAATTATTTTTGAACTTTTGCCTTTACTGAGTAGTTGTTAAAAAGTTGGCAGATAACATGAGTTGGATCATCCTTTATGGACTCGACAAAGACCAAGGCTTGGCAACCTTTGAGCCCATGTGAATTACAGACCCATGACCTACAGGCAGAGATGTTACGGTTAACTGAAAAAGATGTGAGATTGGTTAAAAACAGTAGGCATGTCCACTTCTGTAACAGCTGATGAGCTCTGAACTGAAGGTTCTGCGGCCAGAGACCTGTGTGAGAACACTGGCCATGATATAAGAGGAGGATGTACCTAATGAGGTGACTGGTGGTTGGGTAGGCCCCATAGTCCACATTTTAGCACAGTAAGATTCCCAAAGTAATGCATGTTGCTTGTGTATGTGCTATTTCATGAATATTGTAGTCAAATTATTTAAATTCTTGCCTCTACTGAGTCGTTATTTACAAAGTTAGCAGATAACATTTGAGTGGAGGTATTCTTCATTGTCTCAAAAAAAGCGAAGGCTAGGCAAGCTTTGCTTCTCATGCGAACTGCAGACCTGTGACCTCTGCTGACAACATCCAGAGTTGTGGCAGTGGATGAAGTGCTTGTCATGGTTGCATAACTACAGTACATTTCTGTGCGGGAAGCTGCAATGTAACTTCTCCATCTTTCTCTTCCTCCACTTCCTCTGCTAAGCTATTCAGCTGCATGCCTCTGAGTTCACAACAAGTGGGATCTGGAACCTTGTCATCCTCTCTGTTGTCCCAGTCCTCATCCTGAAAATTACCCTACTCCTCCACCTGCCCTGACAGCATAGTACAGTACACATGCAACTCAGGTATATGCATTGCATCATGATCCCTGAAACCCCCTGGGGTAAACATCTAGGGACGAGGGTCTGGATTCTGCTTGGACTCTACTTCATCCAGCCACGGATCCATCTGACAAAGATTTTGTGAATTGATTCAGATGCTTTCCTCCTTATCAATATGAGAATCTTTGGAGCAGACCTCTGAAGCCCATTGAGTAGAATGTGTGAACAGCTCTGCAGACACACCCATCTGTGCTTCCCCACAGTCAGTTGGGTGGTTTGAGAATTGTGACGCAGGGGGAAGCAAGGGTAATTGTGGTTCCACCTCTAATGATTGTACTGTGTGTGATGTTGAGGTAGAGGAAAAGGAGGAGAGGCCACTTTATGCAGTGCTTGCCATCCACTGTAGCACATGCTCTTTCTAGGCGCCATCTACAAGTTGTACCACTGTGCGGCTGCTAAAGAAAGGTAGTCGAGTAGCCGGTCCAGTAATAGAAGTTGTGATTTTTTTTTGGGATAGTATAAGCTGGTGTTTTTTCAGTAGATCCTTCAGTAACATTAGCACCTACCCCACGTACATCTCAAACACCTTGCATTCCCCCTTCCACCATGATTTCAGGATTTCCCACTCATGTTTCATATACTACTTCCCTCTTCAAAGTGGCTGTTTCACAACCCAAGGTCCACACCTGTCACAGAATTAGCAATCAGTATTTATATGCTAAAATGTCTATTTGTGGTAGGACCAGATATTTAGAAATCAGCATTTATATGTTAAAATGTTTACATGTGCCAGGACACAAAGTATGGATTTATTTGCCACCAACACACACACACACACACATGCACATATATATATATATATATATACACTGTGTATATGTCGCGGGCGGAGGAGGGGACGCTGCGCTCACCCACTGCTCGGGTCCAGCTGCTGCTGCTGCTCGGTGGTGGCTCGAGCGGTGGGCCAGATCCCGGGGACTCGAGCGGCGTTCCTCGCCCGTGAGTGAAAGGGGGTGGTTTGGGTTTAGGGATATTGTCCGTGACGCCACCCACGGTTGTGGTGAGATTGGTGACACCACCGCTGCTCTGGACAGGGATCCTGGGAGCGATGACTGGGAGCAGCTTGGATGTTGGTTCTCCCCTCCGTGGGTAGGGGATTGGTTGTCCTGGGGCCCGGTGAGGGAGGTAGGGATGTATGGCAGGCGGGTTACGGGGCCTGGTGAGGTGCAGGGTCGCGGGGGCAGCGCTGTGCCGCACGGCACGGTGGTACTCACTCAGCCAATGACAAATGCAAAGTCTCCGGTAAAACAAACGGCTGGATGGACAGGACCCACAGACGGCTGCGGTGTTTCTCCTCCCGGCAGGTTGATGGTGACTGCCATTCCCTGAACCTGTGTTGTGTTACGGTTCCAATGGCTTCCCACCGGTAACGCATTCCCCAGCTTGGATGTAGGCTGAGGGAACCCCTTTTGCCCGCAGGCTCTGGCCCTAGGAACTGTAGCCTTGGCGGTGACTGTGTTTCCCTCTACGGTTTGAACAGTTGCCTTCTATCGGGTCTTGACTGCTGGGAAACCCCGGAGGTTCCCTTTGCTAACGGATTTGACAAATTTATCGGCGACTCCTAGCCTTGTCGGGGTCCGTAAGCCCTGCCGGATGGTGCTGGCTTCTCTTTACTCTCCGATCCGGTACCGCCGGGCCACCGCCCGTCCACGGTCCATACGGTTTGCTCCAATTAGCCTCTCCTGCAGACGGTCACCACCGTCTGCCAACCTTGCTGTTCCGTCCGGGCCACACACCCGGACCACCTTCAGACTGCTCCTCTACCACTTTACTTCCTCACTCCTCCAACTTCAAAACTCAACTCCCTCCCTTTTCCCGCCTCCAGGACTGTGAACTCCTCGGTGGGCGGGACCAACCGCCTGGCCCACCCCCTGGTGTGGACATTAGCCCCTGGAGGAAGGCAACAAGGATTTTGTGTTTGGCTTCGGTGTGCGTAACCGGGGTGTGGGGTGTGTTGGTGTAGTTCTGTGACGACCTGGCTTGTCCAGGGCGCCATATATATATATATATATATATATATATATATATATATATATTTATATATGTGTGTGTTGGAGGCCCATGCAAGTCCTACAATCTGTTTATCTCCCCTGAGATAGTGTGGCAGGAACACAGAGTTATCAATCAGCATTTATAGGCTAAAATGTCTATGTCTGGAAGGCTGCCAATGACTCAACCCATCACACACTGTACGCCCCTACACTTCCCTAGTGCACAATCTTCCATGTCTATCTGAAATAGCTAAAAATAAACCCACTAGCTATCTGTCTACAGCCGAGCTTGTGTGCTCTAAAATGTCTGTGAAAGGTCATAGTAAGAGCTAGGGGGCTGCAAAAGGAAAGAAAATGGGGGTAAGAGCAGGACAATTGCCTTGCAAATAAATGTGGACTGGAAATAAATAATAAAAAAATGAGATGAGCTCAATAGTTTTGATAATTTTTGCGGATCAAACAGCAGCTATGAGCTGTAACACTCAGATGTTAGCTTTACCTTTGGGTGGTTATCAAAAATAGGGGAAATCCCACATGGTTTTTAAAATCATTTAAATAAATAGTAACCTGCGCGCCACCCTACTTTTGATAGCAAGCCAGGATAAAGCAGACAGTTAGGGCCTGATATTATCAGGGTAGAAGGACCCATGTGATCAAATGAATCATTTTTGTGACTTTTCTTTTGAAAACTCAAGCAATGATGTCATTGCGATTCACAGTTTTCTGACCTTGTAACAGGTGCCCTCTGATTTCCTCCCAATCAGGGTTTCAAGTGAAGGTAATCAAAAGATCTGGGTGGCCATACTTTCTCACATAATTCATAGCATCTTGTGTGTATTCATGCATGTGTCGTGGGCTTCCAACGATAGTTGATGGAAGAATGACCATTTTACCCAACTCATTTGGATCAGCATCACTTGCGACAGCATCTCTAAGATGAATGTATTCCTCGGCACTAAGCTTATTTTTATTTAGTCGGCTATACAGAAGACGTTCACTCTCGATCTTTGCGAACATGTCAATGGTGAATTGGTGGAAGAGGTGTCTACATTTGAGAATGTGATTTTCCTCAGCAACCCTTGTCATGATCCTAGAGGCATAGAAGTCCATCGCCGACACTTTTTTCCTGAAGGGTTGCCTGTTGCAGGATCTGTCTGAAGTATTCCAAAGTGATAGCCTACCTGTCCCTGCCAAAAGATAATTGGATTTTGCAGTGCATCAAAGGACCTGTGAGTTTCTGCCACCAGTTGCAAACCATTGTTCTTTTTCTGAAGCACAATGTCATGGCTTTGAAACTTATTTCCCGCAATCAAGATCGCTACCTCATCAAATGTGGGAGCATTGAAATGTCGCTGATGCTCACCTTGTGGTGTTTTGTCAACTCTAATTAGAACTTTCAAATCATCACTTGGCATGCATTCAAGTGCAATCTTGAAAAGTTGAAGATATGGATTACTTAAGTGAAAGAACTGCTGCAAGCTAGTGACAATGTCAAGTCCAGTATTTGGAATTAAAGAGCATCTCTGCTGAGCTTCGGCTTCTACATTTCCCACGAAGTAGAGTTGAAGAAATGGAGGTTCTTTTCCTTGTATTGGAAGCCAATTGAGTAGTAAATCTGCCTATTAACTTTGAACATGGGCATAACTCCAGTTGTAAAAACTTCTCTTGTTGCACCAAATGATGTCATTTGGAAGTGGGAGTTGTACTTTCTGATGTTGTCCAAGAAATGGTTTGATATTGTAATGGTGCCTATCATCAGAGACTTCAGGGGATAAGGTGGTGACAGGAGAGGAAGACGTTTTACCTTGCCATTTGCACAGCATAAACCTGGCGGTTCATCTTTCCCCATCAGGGAATTGCAGTACATGCAGAACACGTCAATTTTTCATATGTTAACTATTGGATTATTCTGATAGTTTATGTCTGAATGGTACCAAATGGCAGTGTTTCAAATTTCCAATGTTGTTGTGTATCCTGGTGTCTATTAGGTCCTGTGCGCACGGTACATTTTTTGTCACGTTTTTGCACGTTTTACGTGTGCAGTCTTGGTCTTAAAACTGAATGAATTTCCTTCCCCAACAAAGTCTATGAGATTTCATTTTTGCTGTGGGCATAATGCAGTTTTTTTGGCTGCATCTTTGTGGTGACCAAAAAAATGCAGCATGTCAACTCTTTATGCATTTTTTGCCAACTTTTTTGAGCCCTTCCAGTCAATAGATTTGACTTAAGAAACGCATTGGGCATAAACGCGGTAAAAACGCATCAAAATTCATGCTTTTTTTAGATGCGTTTTTGCCAAAAATGCTGCATCCTTGTAGTCACAACAAAGATGCAGTGTACGCACTTAGCCTAAAGGCCGCTTTACATGCTGCGATATCGGTACCGATATCGCTAGCGTGGGTACCTGCCCCATCTGTTGTGCGACATGGGCAAATCGCTGCCTGTGCCGCACAATATTGCCCAGACCCGTCCCACTACTTACCTGCCCGGCGACGTCACTGTGACCGGCGAACCGCCTACTTCCTAAGGGGGTGGACCGTTCAGCGTCAAAGCGACGTCACAGCTGCGTCACTGAACCGCCGCCCAATAGAAGCGGAGGGGCGGAGATGAGCGGGATGTAACATCCTGCCCACCTCCTTCCTTCCGCATAGCGGCCGGGTGTTACGGGGGAACCGGCAGATTAGGACCAGGGGTATATATCCCAATCACCAGTCGGGGCCCACCGTGCTCCAGATGGTAATAGAGCTGCTGGCACCCTGTGGGTTAGGCGGAGACTATAGAGCTGGATGGCTCTGAGATAACTCAAGGAACCGGTCACGTGTGTAGGGACACGTCAGACCAGACGACAACCCAGTTAGCGTTTCGGTGGAGCGGACGCTACTCCGACCACGTGTGTAACAACACGTCAGGCCGGATGGTAACCAGTTAGCGTTGACCGAGAAGACCGCTGCGACAGCGCCCTGTCGGCCACGTGTGTAAGACATGTCAGGCCGAGCGGTCCTCCGATTAGCGTTTCTGGCCACCACTCGACTGGCCACATGTGTAAAGGACACGTCAGACCAGGTAGTCACACCAGTAGCATTTGACTGGGAAGCCGAGGAGGATAATAGAGTTCACACACCCAATCCAGGAACACCCTGTTAACTTCACAGGGGTTCTGGGGTGCGCTGTCCGTGTGCGTAGAGGGCACTCTCGGACAGGTGACGCAACAGGTATTCTGTCCGTGTGCGTAGGAGGCACAACTGAACAGGTGACGCAGCAGGTATTCTTTCCGTGTGCGTAGGAGGCACAACTGAACAGGTAACGCAGCAGCCGCAGCCCAGTTAATGCCACTGGACTGCTCTAGCACAACAGGAACGGTAGCAAGGAAGCACGGCGCCTGACCCTCATGTGCTGAGCCACGAATCTTGGCGTGACAGGGACTGTTCGCCTAGCCCTACCTACCGCTTCCTACAAGGCTTATGCCACCAAGAACTCTAAATGAAGACTGCGCACCTCCATGTTGTCTCCAGCCCCTTTTATAACCTGGGTCCGCCCCAAACCCAGGGTGGAACCACCAAGGTCCAATAGCAGAGTGCCATGTTATCAGTGACGTCACATGCGACCTATCCGGAACCGCCACGTCATTGATGACCTCATGGCAGCCACGCCCCAAACACTTCACCAGTCATCGTCTGACGACCAATGGTGAGGTGCCAGATCATAGGGGCGGGACTCCTCGAGCCAGTCCGGAGTTGCCACGTCATCAGGACACCTGACGCCCTCTGCCCTATCAGGGCCTGCCACCTCACGGACATGCTCAGTGAGGTCCTTACCGGACCTAACCTCTGATGCACTAAGTGCCTGAGCATGCTCGGTAGCCTGAGCAACAGGCTTAGAAAGCAGACTATCACTTTGAGCATGCTCAGTAGGCACATCCCAGAACTTAGACACAGCATGAAGTCAGAGTACCTGTGCAAAGAGGCTGTTAGGGTTAATTGTAAGAGCATGCCCAGTAGCCTGAACTGAGGACTTAGTCTCAGACATAACACAAACAGGCTGAGCATGCTCACTAGGCAAGACACCGGGCTTAAACTCTGGCTGGGGTAAATCGGTGCACACATGCGCACTAGCCGCCTCTCCACACTTAGACGTGGTGGAAGGAACAGCCAACTGGACGACCCGAGGCACGGCCAAGAACGGCAGCCGGCGCCTGGGCGCAACAGGAACCGCAGCAGGCTGCTTGCGGCTATGGCGCCGCCGGTTCGTAACAGTACCCCCCCTCTAGCGGCCCTCCCACTCGAATTGTCTATAGTCGCAACAGATACCACTGAGCGACGGGCGGAAGATGAAGACATGCAGTGGGAGCTACAAGACTCGCTCCACTGCGTAATCACCCCAAACGACCAGTCGATATGTGGGGAATGCCGCTTCAACCAAAGAATACCCAGCAGAATATCATCTGCACCCTTAGGGAGAACCAGAAATGAAATGGTCTCCCTATGCCCAGATGACATGGCAAGGGTAATGGGCACTGTCCGCTGGTGAATTACCTTGGGCAACAAGGACCCATCCACCACACAGACTCTCACTGGCCTTGGCATTTGCACCAGCAGGATGGCATGCCGCCGGGCAAAAGAGGAGGAGATGAAACTATCCCCAGCACCTGTGTCCACACTTGCCCTTGTGGACCATGTTGACCCCTTAAAGGAAATGGACGCGGGAAACGTCACCCTAATGGATGACGCAGAGTCCAGTCTACCTCCAGCTATGGTCACCAATCGTGGTCACTTACCCTGACGCTTTGGGCAACAGTTGGCATAATGACCATACTGCCCACAAGCGAAACAGGAAATGCCCTTGCGACTCGAAGACCTAGAAACACCAACCCTAGAGATGTCCATAGAGACAGAGATGTCCTCTAAGGGAGGTGCAGTAGGAGAGACCACTACAGTGGCTGAACGACCCTCTGACCTGCGCTCCAGCTGACGTTCAGAGGTCCGCAGGTCAATGCGGGTAGCCAGAGTCATGAGGCCCTCAAGGGTAGTTGGTACCTCACGCGACGCTAATGCGTCCTTCACGTGCGAGGCTAATCCCCTCCAGAACAGTGGAATGAGAGTCCTCTCTGACCACCCCAGTTCTGCAGCAAGTGTCCTGAAACTCACAGCATATTGACTTGAGGAGGTACGCCCCTGCTCCAAAGTCAGTAGCTGTAGGGCCGAGTCGTGAGTGACCTGAGGCCCCAGGAACACTTGTCGCAAGGACTCCAAAAACTCCTTAGAGTCCTGTACTACGGGGTCATTCCTCTCCCACAATGGTGTAGCCCACTCCAGTGCTCTATCAGAGAGCAAGAAGATGATAAACCCCACCTTCAACCTCTCTGTAGGAAACCGTGCAGCCAACAGCTCTAGATGGACTGAGCACTGGTTCACGAATCCCCTACATGCCTTGCTGTTCCCCGTAAACTTGTTGGACAGTGAGAGGTGAGGGAGGGTTGGAGTAGGCTTGGTGACGGACACCATTGCAGCCGCTTGAGCCACCACATCATCCATATCAGCAGCAAGAACAGACTTCTCCAGAGACCTCACTCAGGCATCAAGCTGCAGCATGAACTGACGTAGCTGCTCCATCTCCGCCATGCCAGCCAGACCCTGGCGCAGTCTTACTGTTACGGGGGAACCGGCAGATTAGGACCAGGGGTATATATCCCAATCGCCAGTCGGGGCCCACCGTGCTCCAGATGGTAATGGAGCTGCTGGCACCCTGTGGGTTAGGCGGAGACTATAGAGCTGGATGGCTCTGATATAACTCAAGGAACCGGTCACGTGTGTAGGGACACGTCAGACCAGACGACAACCCAGTTAGCGTTTCGGTGGAGCGGACGCTTCTCCGACCACGTGTGTAACAACACGTCAGGCCGGATGGTAACCAGTTAGCGTTGACCGAGAAGACCGCTGCGACAGCGCCCTGTCGGCCACGTGTGTAAGACACGTCAGGCCGAGCGGTCCTCCGATTAGCGTTTCTGGCCACCACTCGACTGGCCACGTGTGTAAAGGACACGTCAGACCAGGTAGTCACACCAGTAGCATTTGACTGGGAAGCCGAGGAGGATAATAGAGTTCACACACCCAAACCAGGAACACCCTTTTAACTTCACAGGGGTTCTGGGGTGCGCTGTCCGTGCGCGTAGAGGGCACAACCGGACAGGTGGCGCAGCAGGTACACTGTCCGTGTGCGTAGAGGGCACTCTCGAACAAGTGACGCAACAGGTATTCTGTAAGTGTGCGTAGGAGGCACAACTGAACAGGTGACGCAGCAGGTATTCTTTCCGTGTGCGTAGGAGGCACAACAGGTAACGCAGCAGCCGCAACCCAGCTAACGCCACTGGACTGCTCTAGCACAACAGGAACGGTAGCAAGGAAGCACAGCACCTGACCCTCATGTGCTGAGCCACGAATCTTGGCATGACAGGCACTGTTCGCATAGCCCTACATACCGCTTCCAACAAGGCTTATGCCACCAAGAACTCTAAATAAAGACTGCGCACCACCATGTTGGCTCCAGCCCCTTTTATAACCTGGGTCCGCCCCAATCCCAGGGTGGAACCACCAAGGTCCAATAGCAGAGTGCCATGTCATCAGTGACATCACATGTGACCTATCCGTAACCGCCACGTCATTGATGACCTCATGGCAGCCACGCCCCAAACACTTCACCAGTCATCGTCTGACGACCAATGGTGAGGTGCCAGATCATAGGGGCGGGACTCTGCGAGCCAGTCCGGAGTTGCCACGTCATCAGGACACCTGACACCGTCTGCCCTATCAGGGCCTGCCACCTCATGGACATGCTCAGTGAGGTCCTTACCAGACCTAGCCTCTGATGCACTAAGTGCCTGAGCATGCTCAGTAGCCTGAGCAACAGGCTTAGAAAGCAGACTATCACTTTGAGCATGCTCAGTAGGCACATCCCAGAACTTAGACACAGCACGAAGTCCAAGTACCTGTGCAAAGAGGCTGTTAGGGGTTAATTGTAAGAGCATGCCCAGTAGCCTGAACTGAGGACTTAGTCTCAGACATAACACAAACAGGCTGAGCATGCTCACTAGCCAAAACGCCGGGCTTAAACTCTGGCTGGGATAAATCGACGCACACATGCGCACTAGCCGCCTCTCCACACTTAGACGTGGTGGAAGGAACAGCCAATTGGATGACCCAAGGCACGGCCAAGAACGGCAGCCGGCGCCTGGGCGCAACAGGAACCGCAACAGGCTGCTTGCGGCTATGGCGGCCCTGGTTCGTAACACCGTGAGGCAGGTAAGGAGAGGTTCCTCGTTCCTGCGGTGTCACACGGAGCGATGTGTGCTCCCGCAGGAACGAGGAACAACCTCGTTACTGCTGCAGTAATGATTTTTGAGAATGGACCCCCATGTCACCGATGAGCGATTTTGCACGTTTTTACAACAATGCAAAATCGCTCATAGGTGTCACACGCAACAGCATCGCTAATGCGGCCGGATGTGCGTCACCAATTCCGTGACCCCAACGAGTTCGCATTAGCGATGTCGTATCGTGAAAAGCCCCCTTAAGTCTTGCTTCTGTATGTTTCACTGGCCCTTAAGGATGCAGCTCTTGTTCTCATGTATGTTCGTCTTGCTTCTCTCTGTTGAGATGTTTCAGTGGCCCTTGAGTAGAGATGAGCGAACCGGTCGCGGTTCGGCTCGAGGTTGGTTCGCCGAACGGACCTCCCGTTCGAGTTCGGTTCGTCGAACGTTCGACGAACCGAACTCGAACTGCATAGGAAACAATGGCAGGCAATCACAAACACAGAAAAACACCTAGAAAACACCCTCAAAGGAGTCCAAAAGGTCACAGACAACTCACAACACATGGGAAAGTGACAAGGACATATACTCATGCGAAAACAAAAGAGCTGGACAAGGAAAAAGAGGAGGACACACAGATATATGAGTATATGCAAGGAAACATGCCATTATTGTGCAACTTGAGCCCTGCTCATTCTTGGCTTCCAATCTTGATAAATTGCCTGAGCTCGCCACGTACGTCTTGGGGATCTTGTCGTGTCCTGCAGCCAGCGTTCTCTCGGAACCTGTCTTCAGTGCTGCTGTGGGTCTGCTGGCAGATAAGCACACGTGTCTGTCCACTGACAATGTGGACATGGCTCTCAGAGGACTTTTCTTCCCCGGGGTCAGCCAGGGGACGGGAAAGGCACGCGTATTTTTGAGAGTGCTTCATGCAAAGCATCTTTTTCTTTTTCAAAAGGGGGCTCAACCGATGCCAGTCAAGTGAGGTGTGTGTGGCCCAGTGAGTGACAACGAGGGAGACTGTGGTTGGAGTCCCCTCGCTGTGTTTCTAAAAGAACCAAGATGAACAAGTCATGGCTCTCAGAGGACTTTTCTTCCCCGGGGTCAGCCAGGGGACGGGAAAGGCACGCGTATTTTTGAGAGTGCTTCATGCAAAGCATCTTTTTCTTTTTCAAAAGGGGGCTCAACCGATGCCAGTCAAGTGGGGTGTGTGTGGCCCAGTGAGTGGCAACGAGGGAGACTGTGGTTGGAGTCCCCTCGCTGTGTTTCTAAAAGAACCAAGATGAACAAGTCATGGCTCTCAGAGGACTTTTCTTCCCCGGGGTCAGCCAGGGGACGGGAAAGGCACGCGTATTTTTGAGAGTGCTTCATGCAAAGCATCTTTTTCTTTTTCAAAAGGGGGCTCAACCGATGCCAGTCAAGTGGGGTGTGTGTGGCCCAGTGAGTGGCAACGAGGGAGACTGTGGTTGGAGTCCCCTCGCTGTGTTTCTAAAAGAACCAAGATGAACAAGTCATGGCTCTCAGAGGACTTTTCTTCCCCGGGGTCAGCCAGGGGACGGGAAAGGCACGCGTATTTTTGAGAGTGCTTCATGCAAAGCATCTTTTTCTTTTTCAAAAGGGGGCTCAACCGATGCCAGTCAAGTGGGGTGTGTGTGGCCCAGTGAGTGGCAACGAGGGAGACTGTGGTTGGAGTCCCCTCGCTGTGTTTCTAAAAGAACCAAGATGAACAAGTCATGGCTCTCAGAGGACTTTTCTTCCCCGGGGTCAGCCAGGGGACGGGAAAGGCACGCGTATTTTTGAGAGTGCTTCATGCAAAGCATCTTTTTCTTTTTCAAAAGGGGGCTCAACCGATGCCAGTCAAGTGGGGTGTGTGTGGCCCAGTGAGTGGCAACGAGGGAGACTGTGGTTAGAGTCCCCTCGCTGTGTTTCTAAAAGAACCAAGATGAACAAGTCATGGCTCTCAGAGGACTTTTCTTCCCTGGGGTCAGCCAGGGGACGGGAAAGGCACGCGTATTTTTGAGAGTGCTTCATGCAAAGCATCTTTTTCTTTTTCAAAAGGGGGCTCAACTGATGCCAGTCAAGTGGGGTGTTTGTGGCCCAGTGAGTGGCAACGAGGGAGACTGTGGTTGGAGTCCCCTCGCTGTGTTTCTAAAAGAACCAAGATGAACAAGTCATGGCTCTCAGAGGACTTTTCTTCCCCGGGGTCAGCCAGGGGACGGGAAAGGCACGCGTATTTTTGAGAGTGCTTCATGCAAAGCATCTTTTTCTTTTTCAAAAGGGGGCTCAACCGATGCCAGTCAAGTGGGGTGTGTGTGGCCCAGTGAGTGGCAACGAGGGAGACTGTGGTTGGAGTCCCCTCGCTGTGTTTCTAAAAGAACCAAGATGAACAAGTCATGGCTCTCAGAGGACTTTTCTTCCCCGGGGTCAGCCAGGGGACGGGAAAGGCACGCGTATTTTTGAGAGTGCTTCATGCAAAGCATCTTTTTCTTTTTCAAAAGGGGGCTCAACCGATGCCAGTCAAGTGGGGTGTGTGTGGCCCAGTGAGTGGCAACGAGGGAGACTGTGGTTGGAGTCCCCTCGCTGTGTTTCTAAAAGAACCAAGATGAACAAGTCATGGCTCTCAGAGGACTTTTCTTCCCCGGGGTCAGCCAGGGGACGGGAAAGGCACGCGTATTTTTGAGAGTGCTTCATGCAAAGCATCTTTTTCTTTTTCAAAAGGGGGCTCAACCGATGCCAGTCAAGTGGGGTGTGTGTGGCCCAGTGAGTGGCAACGAGGGAGACTGTGGTTGGAGTCCCCTCGCTGTGTTTCTAAAAGAACCAAGATGAACAAGTCATGGCTCTCAGAGGACTTTTCTTCCCCGGGGTCAGCCAGGGGACGGGAAAGGCACGCGTATTTTTGAGAGTGCTTCATGCAAAGCATCTTTTTCTTTTTCAAAAGGGGGCTCAACCGATGCCAGTCAAGTGGGGTGTGTGTGGCCCAGTGAGTGGCAACGAGGGAGACTGTGGTTGGAGTCCCCTCGCTGTGTTTCTAAAAGAACCAAGATGAACAAGTCATGGCTCTCAGAGGACTTTTCTTCCCCGGGGTCAGCCAGGGGACGGGAAAGGCACGCGTATTTTTGAGAGTGCTTCATGCAAAGCATCTTTTTTCTTTTTCAAAAGGGGGCTCAACCGATGCCAGTCAAGTGGGGTGTGTGTGGCCCAGTGAGTGGCAACGAGGGAGACTGTGGTTGGAGTCCCCTCGCTGTGTTTCTAAAAGAACCAAGATGAACAAGTCATGGCTCTCAGAGGACTTTTCTTCCCCGGGGTCAGCCAGGGGACGGGAAAGGCACGCGTATTTTTGAGAGTGCTTCATGCAAAGCATCTTTTTCTTTTTCAAAAGGGGGCTCAACCGATGCCAGTCAAGTGGGGTGTGTGTGGCCCAGTGAGTGGCAACGAGGGAGGCTGTGGTTGGAGTCCCCTCGCTGTGTTTCTAAAAGAACCAAGATGAACAAGTCATGGCTCTCAGAGGACTTTTCTTCCCCGGGGTCAGCCAGGGGACGGGAAAGGCACGCGTATTTTTGAGAGTGCTTCATGCAAAGCATCTTTTTCTTTTTCAAAAGGGGGCTCAACCGATGCCAGTCAAGTGGGGTGTGTGTAACCCAGTGAGTGGCAACGAGGGAGACTGTGGTTGGAGTCCCCTCGCTGTGTTTCTAAAAGAACCAAGATGAACAAGTCATGGCTCTCAGAGGACTTTTCTTCCCCGGGGTCAGCCAGGGGACGGGAAAGGCACGCGTATTTTTGAGAGTGCTTCATGCAAAGCATCTTTTTCTTTTTCAAAAGGGGGCTCAACCGATGCCAGTCAAGTGGGGTGTGTGTGGCTCAGTGAGTGGCAACGAGGGAGACTGTGGTTGGAGTCCCCTCGCTGTGTTATACATGCTTTTAGAAGGGCATGACATGGCTTGGAGGTTGACTTTCATAAAATGCAAACTGTTGGCTACCAAAATGCTGCCTTTCCAACAACTGTGGTTATAGGCAATGAGGAACATACTGATGAAGATGAGACGCAGATACCCGATTGGGATGACAACTTAAATTTTCGGTCAGGGCAAGAAGAAACTCGGTCTGAGGGGGAGGGGAGTGCAAACACAACAATTGATGATGAAGTTCTAGATCCCACCTACTGTCAACCCACAGTCAGACACTCGAGGAGGTCAATAGAGGCGGTGGAGGAGGATGCAACCGACGTCGAAGTAACCTGGCGCCTTCCTGGACACAGTCGGAGCACTGGTAGCACGTCTACAACTGCATCCTCAGCCACCACTCTGCCTCTGAGCATTATTCGGGGTGGATCAACAGGTCGCATGGCCTCTAAGCCTTGCCTAGCCTGGTCCTTTTTTGACATAAAAAAAGATCGGCCAAATTATGTGATCTGTAACATTTGCCATGGTTATCTTAGTAGAGGTCAAAACCTCAGCAGTTTGACAACTTCTTCCATGAATCGTCACATGAATAAATATCATATGGCCTGGTGGGAAGCTCACCGTGCTGCAATGCGGCCTAGTGGAGCCAACCATCCACCGCCTGCCCCTTCCAGGGCATCCGCGCGCTCGTCATCTTCTAGGACTGTGGGGACAGCTGTCACACCTGTTTTTCCACCCACAACTTCCACCACTGTAACCGCAACAGGCAGTTTGCTTGGTAGGTCGTCAGTTGGTTTGGAAGGGGAAACAAGTGAGTGTGTACAGCTCTCTCAGACATCGATAGCACCAACTTTGGATGAAGGCAACATCATGTCTCCGCCTGCACTTTCCTCCCAAAGCTGCATTTTTTCAGGGACACCCTACTCAACACCGTCTACACACAGCAGCCAGATCTCTGTCCCTCAGATGTGGTCAAATAAAAGGCCACTTCCTTCGACCCATGACAAAGCGAAGAGGTTGACTCTATCCCTCTGTAAGCTGTTGGCTACAGAAATGCTGCCTTTCCGCCTAGTGGACACACAGGATTTTAGAGACCTTATATCTGTCGCTGTGCCCCAGTACCAGATGCCTAGTCGCCACTACTTCTCTAAGAAAGGTGTGCCCGCGCTACACCAGCATGTCGCACACAATATCACCGCTTCCTTGAGAAACTCTGTGTGTGAACGGGTGAATTTCAGCACCGATACTTGGACCAGTAAGCATGGACAGGGACGTTACATGTCGCTGACTGGGCACTGGGTAACTATGGTGATAGATGGTGAAGGGTCTGCTGCACAAGTCTTGCCGTCCCCACGACTTGTGTGTCAATCCTCTGTCTGTCCAAGTTCCGCCACTGCTTCTGCATCCTCCACCTCATCTGGGTCCTCCACCTCCGCCCCAAGCCTGCCTGGTCAGGCCACCAGCGTTCTCACTGCGCAGAAGGAATCACGCACCCCTCAATACTATGCTGGCAGCAGAGCGCAACGGCATCAGGCGGTCTTTAGCTTGACATGTCTTGGGAATAAGAGTCACACAGCTGAGGAGTTGTGGTCAGCTCTGCGGTCCGAGTTTAATAAATGGTTGTCTCCACTCAACCTGCAGCCTGGTAAGGCCGTGTGCGACAATGCTGCAAACCTGGGTGCGGCCCTTCGCCTGGGCAAGGTGACACACGTGCCTTGTATGGCTCACGTGTTGAACCTTGTTTTCCAGCAATTTTTAACACACTATCCCGGCCTAGATGGCCTTCTGACCAGGGCACGGAAACTGTCTGCAGTGCTCACTTCCGCCGTTCAAGCGCCGCAGCTGAGCGACTTGCATCGCTCCAGAAGTCTTTCGGCCTGCCGGTTCATCGCCTGAAATGCGATGTGGCGACACGCTGGAATTCAACTCTCCACATGTTACAGCGACTGTGGCAGCACCGCAGAGCCCTGGTGCAATACGTCAT
Organism: Anomaloglossus baeobatrachus; assembly: GCF_048569485.1. Taxonomy (NCBI): domain Eukaryota; kingdom Metazoa; phylum Chordata; class Amphibia; order Anura; family Aromobatidae; genus Anomaloglossus; species Anomaloglossus baeobatrachus. Next base: position 597,452,194 of record NC_134354.1, on the reverse strand, counting down.
GACGTATAGCCTGGGCCAACGAGATGCAGAGGTGGGGCAGATCACCCTGATGGAGTGATCTCAGATCACGGACCTATGCACCCTTCTGCACAGTTTCGACATGGCGACGAATATGTTTAGCGCTGACAATGCCATTATCAGCATGACGATTACAGTCATTTACATGCTGGAGCACACGCTAAACACTATTCGGAGTCAGGGGGTGGGACAACAGGAAGGGGAGGAACTACAGGAGGATTCATATGCGCAAGACACAACAACATCACCAAGGTCCAGACGTTCATCATCACCAACGCGGCAGGCATGGGACCATGGGGGACAGGGATCAACAAGGGCGCATGGTAGCAGGCGAGATGTTGAGGAAGGTGCAGGAGGACATGAAGATATGGAGGACGAACTGTCCATGGACATGGAAGACTCAGCTGATGAGGGGGACCTTGGTCAAATTTAAGTTGAAAGAGGTTGGGGGGAGATGACAGAGGAAGAAAGAACGGTTAGCACCTCTATGCCACAAACACAGCGTGGACTTGGTCCGCATGGCTGCGCAAGACACATGAGTGCCTTCTTGTTGCACTACCTCCAACATGACCCTCGTATTGTCAAAATTAGAAGTGATGATGACTACTGGCTTGCCACACTATTAGATCCCCGGGACAAGTCCAAATTTTGTGACATAATTCCACCCATAGAAAGGGACGCACGTATGCAGGAGTATCAGCAGAAGCTGTTACTCGATCTTAGCTCGGCTTTTCCACCAAACAACCGTGCAGGTGAAGGGAGTGATTCTCCCAGTTGTAACTTGACAAACATGGGACGGCCTCGTCATCTTCAACAGTCTACCCGTACCAGTAGGACCGTATCTGGTGCTGGTAACAGCAATTTTATGGAATCTTTTCATAATTTTTTTAGACCCTCCTTTGCAAGGCCACCAGAGACATCAAGTGTGTCACATAGTCAACGGATGGAGAGGATGATACAGGAGTATCTCCAAATGAACATCGATGCAATGACTTTGCAAATGGAGCCTTGCTCCTTTTGTGCTTCAAATCTAGAAAAATGTCAAGAGCTCTCCAGTTACGCCTTGAAGATTTTGTCGTGTCCAGCTGCCAGCGTTGTCTCTGAACGTGTCTTCAGTGCTGCTGGGTGTGTGCTGACAGATAAGCGCACGCGTCTGTCCAGTGACAATGTGGACAGACTGACGTTCATCAAAATGAACAAGTCATGGATCCAGAAGGAATTTACTACCCCTGTGTCATCCTGGGGAGAGTAAATGCTTGTGGATTTGGAATGTGCTTGATGCAAATCAAAACATCCTGTTTGCAACTAGGGCACAAGTCCTGCCACTGATGGGGTGTCTGTGTGCCCAATTTGGGGAAAAAAGGTAGACTCCGCTTGGAGTAACCCTTGCTTGCTGTGTTTTTTAAAAATGATACAAGATGAACAGATCTGAAGGCAAGATGAAGGCAACATCATGTCTCCGCCTGCACTTTTCTCACAAACCTGCATTTTTCCAGGGACACCCTACTCAACACCGTCTACAGACAGCAGCCAGATCTCTGTCCCTCAGATGTGGTCAAATAAAAGGCCACTTACTGCGACCCATGACAAAGCTAAGTGGTTGACTCTATCCCTCTGTAAGCTGTTGGCTACCGAAATGCTGCCTTTACGCGTAGTGGACACACAGGATTTTACAGACCTTATGTCTGTCGCTGTGCCCCAGCACCAGATGCCCAATCACCACTGCTTCTCCAAGAAAAGCATGCCCGCGCTACACCAGCATGTCGCACACAACATCACCACTTCCTTGAGAAAATCTGTGTGCGACAGGGTGCATTTCAACACAGATACTTGGACCAGTAAGCATAGACAGGGTCATTACATGTCACTGACTGGGCACTGGCAAACTATGGTGAGAGATGGAGAAGGGTCTGCTGTACAAGTCTTGCCGTCCCCACGAGTTGTTTCAATCCTTGTTCTGTATGTAGAAGTTAATACACTGCTTCTGCCTCTTCAACCTCGTGTGGGTCCTCTACCTTGGCGCAAACCCTGTGTGGTCAGGCCACCCTTCCTTGCAACTGCGCACAAGGACTACCACAGACCTCCTTACTATGCTGGCAGCAGAGCTCAATGCCATCAGGCGGTCAAAGTTTTACTTTGAAATGTATGGGAAATGTGAGTCACACCGCTATTACAGAGAATAGTAGTCAGGCAGGGTCAAAACATTAATTGAGGAACAGGAACAGAATGGGACGGCCAGGAAAGAATCAGAAAACAAGCAGAGGTGAAATGCGTATCGGCCAACAAGGTACATAAACAGCAAGCAGGAAAAGTAGTCAGGTAACAAGCACACAAAATCATAAAACTGAACTGGGGGTAAAATTAACCAGAGGTTCATAGCTATGTCTGGCAGTGGTCTGCAGACAGGATGGGCATAAAAAAGGGTGTGGTGTCTTCCCATTGGTTGTAGCTGAATGATGGTATTTCATCTGTGAGATACCCACCAGCTACATTCAGCCAGAGATTCTGCATCTGTCAAGGTAATGCAGCCCAGTGGGTGAGCATAACCTGCGTCCACCTGCGCCGCTGGCATCGACTACTCTCCCATCATCAGCACTATTCATGAAAGGAACACGTTGTCACCTGGCGACCGGAGTACAAATTGACGGAGCGGACTCCGTTGGTGACTTAACAGCCGTGTGCGGCAATGATGCAAACCTGGCTGCGGGCCATCCTCAGGGCAATGTGACACACGTGCCTTTTAGGGCTCACGTGTTGAACCGAATTCGCCAGCAATTTTTAAAACACCATCACGGCCTACATGGCCTTGTGCAGTGGGCACGCTCGCTATGTGCTCACTTCCATCGTGCGCACACAGCAGCTCAACAACTTTCATCACTCCGGAAGTCTTAGGGTCTGGCAGTTAAACGCCGTAAATGCGATGTTTCGACACGCAGGAATTGGAATCTGCACATGTTGCAGCGTGTGTGGCAGCACCGCAGAGCCCTGCTGAAATACGGTAAGACATATAGCCTGGGATAACTTGATCCAGAGGTGGTGCAGATCACGCTGCTGGAGTGGTGTCAGATCAAGGACCTATGCACCCTGCTACACAGTTTTGAAATGTCGACGAAGATGTTTAGCACTGGCAATGTCATTCTCAGCGTGACAATTCTGGTCATCTACATGATGGAGCACACTGTAATTATTATTCGGAGTCAGGTGTTGGGACAAGAGGAAGGGGAGGAAGTACAGGAGGAGTCATATGCGGAAGGGATAACAAGATCTACGAGGTCCAGATGGTCAGCGGCACCTATGCGGCAGTCATGGTGAGGGAGAGGGATTAACAAGGGCGCATAGTATCAGCAAAAAGTGTTGATGAAAGTGCAGGAGCCCATGAAGAAATGGAGGACGAACTGGCGATGGGCATGGAAGACTCAGCAGATGAGTGAGAGCTTGCTCACATTTCGGTTGTGCGAGGTTGGGGGGAGAGGGCAGAGGAAGGATGCACGATTCTCACCTCTCTGCCACCAACACACCAAGGACTTGGTCCTCCTGGATGCACAAGACACATGAGCGCCTTCTTGCTGCACTACCTACATGACCCTCGGATTGTATGAATTTGAACTAATCCTGAATACTGGGTTGCCACACTGTTAGATCCCCGGTACAAGACAAAATTTGGCGAACTAATTCCTGCCATAGAAATAGACGCACGTATACAGGAGTATCTGCAGAATGTGGTACGCAATCTTAGATCTACTTGTCCACTAAACACCAGTGCTGCACAGAGTGAATCTCAACGCTTTGTCATGGATAGGAGGAAATGGTCTTTTACTTGTCCACATCGGAGGGACCGAGGGATGGCTGTTGTGCTGAGATGGCGTTGAGTACGGTGTCCCTGCACAGTTGCACTTTTGGTCATATCCCAAAATGAGTTGAAAAAGGACAGATGCTGTTGGAAAGGGGAACAGGTGTGTTGGAAAGGGGAAAAAAGTTTTGGTCCGTGGATTTGGTGGTTAAGCAACTGTAACATTTGCTGAAGAAACAACATCTGTTACAGTGGGACTGGCAGATTTGGATAAAGTGGTATATAATCTGTGACCGCTATATAACGAAAATTAATAAGAAAAGAAAGAGAAAGGTATATATCCCCATCAGCAGTCAGTGTCCACCGTGCTCCCAGTTGGAAAAGGAGAGGTTGGCAACTTGAAGGTTTGGTGGAGGATACAGAGCTGTGTGGCTATGAAACTAATAGTAGCCTGAACCGAGTTAGACGCCATTCGGATCTGGAGACTGTGAGCCCTGTTAGCGTCACAGGGTCCACATGCCCACCCAGCCCAGGAACTCCCTGTTAACAACACAGGGGCCATTGAGTACGCTGACCGTGTGCGTAGGGGCCACACCTGTGGACAGCAGGCGCATCAGCAGCAGCAGGCCTGTTAATGCCACTGGGCTGCACAAGCAGGACTGTTAGGACAGGAGCTGGTCTTAACCGTTCTGCGTTACCAACTGTGGTGGTGGCCTGCATCCACCACCCGATCCCTGCCTACCTCTGGCCTAAAGCCGCAATGGGTTCAACACATGGAGGTGTGCTCTTTCGGAGCATAATAGAAGACTGCGCACCTCCTTGTTGGCTCCAGCCCCTTTTATAACCTGGGTCCGCCCCAAACCAGGGTGAACCACAATGCACCTCCTGGAGACAAAAGTAGAGTGACACGTCATGAGTAGCATAACTAGCGTCCTATTTGGAAACGCAACTTCAATGATGACCTCATGGCTGCCATGACCCAAACACCTCACCAGTCATCGTCTGAGCATCAATAATGCGGTGACAAGTCATAGGTGTGGGCCTCTGCAAGCCATTTGGGAGGACACCTGATGCCCTGTGGTCTATATGGGACCCCCACATCAGGGCCAGGGCCAAAGAGTTCATTACCGGACCTAGTCTCTGATGCAGGAAGTGCCTGAGCATGCTCAGTAGCATGAAATACAGTCTCTGAAAAAAGACTATCAGCTTTAGCATGGTGTCTATGCCCAAAACAGGACTTATACCCGGCACGGAATGCAAGCACCTGTGCAAAGAGGCTTTTCACACTTAGTGTGGGAGCATGCGCTGTATCCCGAAATGAAAACTTAGCGTCAGGAATGGCACAGTCAGGCTGAGCATACTCACTAGGCGAAACACTGTAATTATGCTGCAGCTGGGGTACATCGGCACACGCATGCGCACTAGCTGCCTCTCCACACTTAGACGTGGAGGGGAAATTTGTCTTGGAGATGCTGTCTATGAACAGAAGGAAAAGATAAAGGAAGCCTGACTTTCTATCCCTCCGAATTATGAAATGCAGCAATGAATTCCATGAGTTTGCTATAACATTAGCGTAGCAAAATGTGCATGAGGGTGTGATGTAGAGGTGCTAGAAATAGCTTGTCACCAGTGGGGCACTAATGGAATACAACAGCCAGTTCTATGATGCCACAAAATGGCAGTATTTTGTGCTATCATTATAGCTTATTAAAAACAGAGCACGAGGTTGTCATGCAGAGGTGCTGCACATAGATTTGCAGTAGTGTGAATTGACAAAAGTACAATAGCCACGTTTAGGATACAACTAGGTACAGTGAGTGTTTGCTAGTATAATGGCTGAGTTTAAAAAAGTTTGAGTGTGCAATGCAGGCAGACGTGCTGCAAATAACGTTCCAATACTGTGAATTGACAAAAGTACAATAGCCACGTTTAGGATACAACTAGGTACAGTGAGTGTTTGCTAGTATAATGGCTGAGTTTAAAAAAGTTTGAGTGTGCAATGCAGGCAGACGTGCTGCAAATAACGTTCCAATACTGTGAATTGACAAAAGTACAATAGCCACGTTTAGGATACAACTAGGTACAGTGAGTGTTTGCTAGTATAATGGCTGAGTTTAAAAAAGTTTGAGTGTGCAAGGCAGGCAGATGTCCTGCAAATAACGTTCCAATACTGTGAATTGACAAAAGTACAATAGCCACGTTTACGATACAACTAGGTACAGTGAGTGTTTGCTAGTATAATGGCTGAGTTTAAAAAAGTTTGAGTGTGCAATGCAGGCAGACGTGCTGCAAATAACGTTCCAATACTGTGAATTGACAAAAGTACAATAGCCACGTTTAGGATACAACTAGGTACAGTGAGTGTTTGCTAGTAGAATGGCTGAGTTTAAAAAAGTTTGAGTGTGCAATGCAGGCAGACGTGCTGCAAATAACGTTCCAATACTGTGAATTGACAAAAGTACAATAGCCACGTTTAGGATACAACTAGGTACAGTGAGTGTTTGCTAGTATAATGGCTGAGTTTAAAAAAGTTTGAGTGTGCAATGCAGGCAGATGTCCTGCAAATAACGTTCCAATACTGTGAATTGACAAAAGTACAATAGCCACGTTTAGGATACAACTAGGTACAGTGAGTGTTTGCTAGTATAATGGCTGAGTTTAAAAAAGTTTGAGTGTGCAATGCAGGCAGACGTGCTGCAAATAACGTTCCAATACTGTGAATTGACAAAAGTACAATAGCCACGTTTAGGATACAACTAGGTACAGTGAGTGTTTGCTAGTATAATGGCTGAGTTTAAAAAAGTTTGAGTGTGCAATGCAGGCAGACGTGCTGCAAATAACGTTCCAATACTGTGAATTGACAAAAGTACAATAGCCACGTTTAGGATACAACTAGGTACAGTGAGTGTTTGCTAGTATAATGGCTGAGTTTAAAAAAGTTTGAGTGTGCAATGCAGGCAGATGTCCTGCAAATAACGTTCCAATACTGTGAATTGACAAAAGTACAATAGCCACGTTTAGGATACAACTAGGTACAGTGAGTGTTTGCTAGTATAATGGCTGAGTTTAAAAAAGTTTGAGTGTGCAATGCAGGCAGACGTGCTGCAAATAACGTTCCAATACTGTGAATTGACAAAAGTACAATAGCCACGTTTAGGATACAACTAGGTACAGTGAGTGTTTGCTAGTATAATGGCTGAGTTTAAAAAAGATTGAGTGTGCAAAGCAGGCAGACGTCCTGCAAATAACGTTCCAATACTGTGAATTGACAAAAGTACAATAGCCACGTTTAGGATACAACTAGGTACAGTGAGTGTTTGCTAGTATAATGGCTGAGTTTAAAAAAGTTTGAGTGTGCAATGCAGGCAGACGTGCTGCAAATAACGTTCCAATACTGTGAATTGACAAAAGTACAATAGCCACGTTTACGATACAACTAGGTACAGTGAGTGTTTGCTAGTATAATGGCTGAGTTTAAAAAAGTTTGAGTGTGCAATGCAGGCAGACGTCCTGCAAATAACGTTCCAATACTGTGAATTGACAAAAGTACAATAGCCACGTTTAGGATACAACTAGGTACAGTGAGTGTTTGCTAGTATAATGGCTGAGTTTAAAAAAGTTTGAGTGTGCAAGGCAGGCAGATGTCCTGCAAATAACGTTCCAATACTGTGAATTGACAAAAGTACAATAGCCACGTTTAGGATACAACTAGGTACAGTGAGTGTTTGCTAGTATAATGGCTGAGTTTAAAAAGTTTGAGTGTGCAATGCAGGCAGACGTGCTGCAAATAACGTTCCAATACTGTGAATTGACAAAAGTACAATAGCCACGTTTAGGATACAACTAGGTACAGTGAGTGTTTGCTAGTATAATGGCTGAGTTTAAAAAAGTTTGAGTGTGCAATGCAGGCAGACGTGCTGCAAATAACGTTCCAATACTGTGAATTGACAAAAGTACAATAGCCACGTTTAGGATACAACTAGGTACAGTGAGTGTTTGCTAGTATAATGGCTGAGTTTAAAAAAGTTTGAGTGTGCAAGGCAGGCAGATGTCCTGCAAATAACGTTCCAATACTGTGAATTGACAAAAGTACAATAGCCACGTTTAGGATACAACTAGGTACAGTGAGTGTTTGCTAGTATAATGGCTGAGTTTAAAAAAGTTTGAGTGTGCAATGCAGGCAGACGTGCTGCAAATAACGTTCCAATACTGTGAATTGACAAAAGTACAATAGCCACGTTTAGGATACAACTAGGTACAGTGAGTGTTTGCTAGTATAATGGCTGAGTTTAAAAAAGTTTGAGTGTGCAATGCAGGCAGACGTGCTGCAAATAACGTTCCAATACTGTGAATTGACAAAAGTACAATAGCCACGTTTAGGATACAACTAGGTACAGTGAGTGTTTGCTAGTATAATGGCTGAGTTTAAAAAAGTTTGAGTGTGCAATGCAGGCAGACGTCCTGCAAATAACGTTCCAATACTGTGAATTGACAAAAGTACAATAGCCACGTTTAGGATACAACTAGGTACAGTGAGTGTTTGCTAGTATAATGGCTGAGTTTAAAAAAGTTTGAGTGTGCAAGGCAGGCAGATGTCCTGCAAATAACGTTCCAATACTGTGAATTGACAAAAGTACAATAGCCACGTTTAGGATACAACTAGGTACAGTGAGTGTTTGCTAGTATAATGGCTGAGTTTAAAAAAGTTTGAGTGTGCAATGCAGGCAGACGTGCTGCAAATAACGTTCCAATACTGTGAATTGACAAAAGTACAATAGCCACGTTTAGGATACAACTAGGTACAGTGAGTGTTTGCTAGTATAATGGCTGAGTTTAAAAAAGTTTGAGTGTGCAATGCAGGCAGACGTCCTGCAAATAACGTTCCAATACTGTGAATTGACAAAAGTACAATAGCCACGTTTAGGATACAACTAGGTACAGTGAGTGTTTGCTAGTATAATGGCTGAGTTTAAAAAAGTTTGAGTGTGCAATGCAGGCAGACGTGCTGCAAATAACGTTCCAATACTGTGAATTGACAAAAGTACAATAGCCACGTTTAGGATACAACTAGGTACAGTGAGTGTTTGCTAGTATAATGGCTGAGTTTAAAAAAGTTTGAGTGTGCAATGCAGGCAGACGTCCTGCAAATAACGTTCCAATACTGTGAATTGACAAAAGTACAATAGCCACGTTTAGGATACAACTAGGTACAGTGAGTGTTTGCTAGTATAATGGCTGAGTTTAAAAAAGTTTGAGTGTGCAAGGCAGGCAGATGTCCTGCAAATAACGTTCCAATACTGTGAATTGACAAAAGTACAATAGCCACGTTTAGGATACAACTAGGTACAGTGAGTGTTTGCTAGTATAATGGCTGAGTTTAAAAAAGTTTGAGTGTGCAATGCAGGCAGATGTCCTGCAAATAACGTTCCAATACTGTGAATTGACAAAAGTACAATAGCCACGTTTAGGATACAACTAGGTACAGTGAGTGTTTGCTAGTATAATGGCTGAGTTTAAAAAAGTTTGAGTGTGCAAGGCAGGCAGATGTCCTGCAAATAACGTTCCAATACTGTGAATTGACAAAAGTACAATAGCCACGTTTAGGATACAACTAGGTACAGTGAGTGTTTGCTAGTATAATGGCTGAGTTTAAAAAAGTTTGAGTGTGCAATGCAGGCAGATGTCCTGCAAATAACGTTCCAATACTGTGAATTGACAAAAGTACAATAGCCACGTTTAGGATACAACTAGGTACAGTGAGTGTTTGCTAGTATAATGGCTGAGTTTAAAAAAGTTTGAGTGTGCAAGGCAGGCAGACGTGCTGCAAATAACGTTCCAATACTGTGAATTGACAAAAGTACAATAGCCACGTTTAGGATACAACTAGGTACAGTGAGTGTTTGCTAGTATAATGGCTGAGTTTAAAAAAGTTTGAGTGTGCAATGCAGGCAGATGTCCTGCAAATAACGTTCCAATACTGTGAATTGACAAAAGTACAATAGCCACGTTTAGGATACAACTAGGTACAGTGAGTGTTTGCTAGTATAATGGCTGAGTTTAAAAAAGTTAGAGTGTGCAATGCAGGCAGATGTCATGCAAATAACGTTCCAATACTGTGAATTGACAAAAGTCCAATAGCCACGTATAGGATGCCACTAGGTACACTGAGTGTTTGCTAGTATAATGGCTTCGTTATAATTAGTTGGAGTGTGCAACGCAGGCAGATGCGCTCTGCAAATGTCTTGGCACTAGTGGGACTATAGCAAAGTCCAATAGCCACGTATAGGATGCCACTAGGTACACTGAGTGTTTGCTAGTAAAATTGCTTAGTTTAAAAAAGTTGTAGTGTGCAATGCAGGCAGACGTGCTCTGCAAATGTCTTTGCACTAGTGGGACTATAGCAAAGTCCAATAGCCACGTATAGGATGCCACTAGGTACACTGAGTGTTTGCTAGTAAAATTGCTTAGTTTAAAAAAGTTGTAGTGTGCAATGCAGGCAGACGTGCTCTGCAAATGTCTTTGCACTAGTGGGACTATAGCAAAGTCCAATAGCCACGTATAGGATGCCACTAGGTACACTGAGTGTTTGCTAGTAAAATTGCTTAGTTTAAAAAACTTGGAGTGTGCAATGCAGGCAGATGTGCTCTGCTAATGTCTTTGCACTAGTGGGACTATAGCAAAGTCCAATAGCCACGTTTAGGATGCCACTAGGTACACTGAGTGTTTGCTAGTAAAATTGATTAGTTTAAAAAAGTTGTAGTGTGCAATGCAGGCAGACGTGCTCTGCAAATGTCTTTGCACTAGTGGGACTATAGCAAAGTCCAATAGCCACGTATAGGATGCCACTAGGTACACTGAGTGTTTGCTAGTATAATGGCTTCGTTATAATTAGTTGGAGTGTGCAACGCAGGCAGATGCGCTCTGCAAATGTCTTGGCACTAGTGGGACTATAGCAAAGTCCAATAGCCACGTATAGGATGCCACTAGGTACACTGAGTGTTTGCTAGTAAAATTGCTTAGTTTAAAAAAGTTGTAGTGTGCAATGCAGGCAGACGTGCTCTGCAAATGTCTTTGCACTAGTGGGACTATAGCAAAGTCCAATAGCCACGTATAGGATGCCACTAGGTACACTGAGTGTTTGCTAGTAAAATTGCTTAGTTTAAAAAAGTTGTAGTGTGCAATGCAGGCAGACGTGCTCTGCAAATGTCTTTGCACTAGTGGGACTATAGCAAAGTCCAATAGCCACGTATAGGATGCCACTAGGTACACTGAGTGTTTGCTAGTAAAATTGCTTAGTTTAAAAAACTTGGAGTGTGCAATGCAGGCAGATGTGCTCTGCTAATGTCTTTGCACTAGTGGGACTATAGCAAAGTCCAATAGCCACGTATAGGATGCCACTAGGTACACTGAGTGTTTGCTAGTATAATGGCTTCGTTATAATTAGTTGGAGTGTGCAACGCAGGCAGATGCGCTCTGCAAATGTCTTGGCACTAGTGGGACTATAGCAAAGTCCAATAGCCACGTATAGGATGCCACTAGGTACACTGAGTGTTTGCTAGTAAAATTGCTTAGTTTAAAAAAGTTGTAGTGTGCAATGCAGGCAGACGTGCTCTGAAAATGTCTTTGCACTAGTGGGACTATAGCAAAGTCCAATAGCCACGTATAGGATGCCACTAGGTACACTGAGTGTTTGCTAGTAAAATTGCTTAGTTTAAAAAAGTTGTAGTGTGCAATGCAGGCAGACGTGCTCTGCAAATGTCTTTGCACTAGTGGGACTATAGCAAAGTCCAATAGCCACGTATAGGATGCCACTAGGTACACTGAGTGTTTGCTAGTAAAATTGCTTAGTTTAAAAAACTTGGAGTGTGCAATGCAGGCAGATGTGCTCTGCTAATGTCTTTGCACTAGTGGGACTATAGCAAAGTCCAATAGCCACGTATAGGATGCCACTAGGTACACTGAGTGTTTGCTAGTATAATGGCTTCGTTATAATTAGTTGGAGTGTGCAACGCAGGCAGATGCGCTCTGCAAATGTCTTGGCACTAGTGGGACTATAGCAAAGTCCAATAGCCACGTATAGGATGCCACTAGGTACACTGAGTGTTTGCTAGTAAAATTGCTTAGTTTAAAAAAGTTGTAGTGTGCAATGCAGGCAGACGTGCTCTGAAAATGTCTTTGCACTAGTGGGACTATAGCAAAGTCCAATAGCCACGTATAGGATGCCACTAGGTACACTGAGTGTTTGCTAGTAAAATTGCTTAGTTTAAAAAAGTTGTAGTGTGCAATGCAGGCAGACGTGCTCTGCAAATGTCTTTGCACTAGTGGGAATATAGCAAAGTCCAAAAGCCACGTATAGGATGCCACTAGGTACACTGAGTGTTTGCTAGTAAAATTGCTTAGTTTAAAAAACTTGGAGTGTGCAATGCAGGCAGATGTGCTCTGCTAATGTCTTTGCACTAGTGGGACTATAGCAAAGTCCAATAGCCACGTTTAGGATGCCACTAGGTACACTGAGTGTTTGCTAGTAAAATTGATTAGTTTAAAAAAGTTGTAGTGTGCAATGCAGGCAGACGTGCTCTGCAAATGTCTTTGCACTAGTGGGACTATAGCAAAGTCCAATAGCCACGTATAGGATGCCACTAGGTACACTGAGTGTTTGCTAGTAAAATTGCTTAGTTTAAAAAAGTTGTAGTGTGCAATGCAGGCAGACGTGCTCTGCAAATGTCTTTGCACTAGTGGGACTATAGCAAAGTCCAATAGCCACGTATAGGATGCCACTAGGTACACTGAGTGTTTGCTAGTAAAATTGCTTAGTTTAAAAAACTTGGAGTGTGCAATGCAGGCAGATGTGCTCTGCTAATGTCTTTGCACTAGTGGGACTATAGCAAAGTCCAATAGCCACGTATAGGATGCCACTAGGTACACTGAGTGTTTGCTAGTATAATGGCTTCGTTATAATTAGTTGGAGTGTGCAACGCAGGCAGATGCGCTCTGCAAATGTCTTGGCACTAGTGGGACTATAGCAAAGTCCAATATCCACGTATAGGATGCCACTAGGTACACTGAGTGTTTGCTAGTAAAATTGCTTAGTTTAAAAAAGTTGTAGTGTGCAATGCAGGCAGACGTGCTCTGCAAATGTCTTTGCACTAGTGGGACTATAGCAAAGTCCAATAGCCACGTATAGGATGCCACTAGGTACACTGAGTGTTTGCTAGTAAAATTGCTTAGTTTAAAAAAGTTGTAGTGTGCAATGCAGGCAGACGTGCTCTGCAAATGTCTTTGCACTAGTGGGACTATAGCAAAGTCCAATAGCCACGTATAGGATGCCACTAGGTACACTGAGTGTTTGCTAGTAAAATTGCTTAGTTTAAAAAACTTGGAGTGTGCAATGCAGGCAGATGTGCTCTGCTAATGTCTTTGCACTAGTGGGACTATAGCAAAGTCCAATAGCCACGTTTAGGATGCCACTAGGTACACTGAGTGTTTGCTAGTATAATGGCTTACTTAGAATGAGTTGGAGTGTGCAGAGGAAAAGAGGGTACAGTGGCAGGATTGTGGTGCTCTGGGTAGAGGAATGGAAGCCTGCCTTTCTATTCCCTCCTAATGGTGAAATGCAGGGAGGAAATCCCTGACCTGGGCTACACAGACGCTGTTGCTGTTTGCAGGACCTGTCACTTATGGCTCTCTGACCCTGCCGCTTTGAGCCCTTAAAAGGACTGCTAGAATGTGCTCTCCCTAAGCTGTCTAGCGCTGTGTATGCAGCGCATACAGCTGTATCGGCTATAGGACTCAGGAGGACGGAGCTGCGACACTGATGTCTGACACCAAAGACGCAGAAGGCAGATAATGGCGTTCGTGAAGAAAATGTCCGGTTTTATAATGCAGGGACATGTGACATGCAGATCCTATCACACATGCCGTTGCTTCTCTGGCTCAAAGTCCACTTAGGTGTGTGTGTGTCTGTGATTGGCTGACATGCTGGCCCGCCCCACAAGACGCGCGCGCTTAGGGAAGGAAGACAAGAAAAAAAAAAAAAAAATGGCGATCGCCATTATAGAAACAGCAGTGATCTGAAGGCGCTGTTCACGCACACTATACACTGAAATGTGATAATAGTTTGATTCACAGAGTGACTTACACTATTACAGCAGAAACCAAGCTAGGATTTAGCTGTTTTTTGGCTGCTAGAACCGTTCTCGAACGTTTCTAGAACTATCGAGCTTTTGCAAAAAGCTCGAGTTCTAGTTCGATCTAGAACATGCCCCAAAATCACTCGAGCCGCGAACTGGAGAACCACGAACCACGAACCGCGCTCAACTCTACCCTTGAGAAAGCAGCTCTTTTTCTCATGTTTGTCAGCCTTGCTTCCCTTTCTTCAAGTTGGTCATTGAGCCGTAATACAGCTTTTCTTTTAGCATCTGACAACAATCATTCAATCAATATTAATTTTGTACAGAGCATTATTGTATGTAATTTACACAATTAGTATACAGGTGTGGTCACGGGACTTACATCAGCCTCTACAGCAACGTTAGCTAAGCGTCACCACAGAAATCATACAGTTAGGTCCAGAAATATTTGGACAGTGACACAATTTTCGCGAGTTGGGCTCTGCATGCCACCACATTGGATTTGAAATGAAACCTCTACAACAGAATTCAAGTGCAGATTGTAACGTTTAATTTGAAGGTTTGAACAAAAATATCTGATAGAAATTGTAGGAATTGTACACATTTCTTTACAAACATTGCACATTTTAGGAGGTCAAAAGTAATTGGACAAATAAACCAAACCCAAACAAAATATTTTTATTTTCAATATTTTGTTGCGAATCCTTTGGAGGCAATCACTGCCTTAAGTCTGGAACCCATGGACATCACCAAACGCTGGGTTTCCTCCTTCTTAATGCTTTTACAGGCCTTTACAGTCGCAGCCTTCAGGTCTTGCTTGTTTGTGGGTCTTTCCGTCTTAAGTCTGGATTTGAGCAAGTGAAATGCATGCTCAATTGGGTTAAGATCTGGTGATTGACTTGGCAATTGCAGAATGTTCCACTTGTTTGCACTCATGAACTCCTGGGTAGCTTTGGCTGTATGCTTGGGGTCATTGTCCATCTGTACTATGAAGCGCCGTCCGATCAACTTTGAGGCATTTGGCTGAATCTGGGCTGAAAGTATATCCCGGTACACTTCAGAATTCATCCGGCTACTCTTGTCTGCTGTTATGTCATCAATAAACACAAGTGACCCAGTGCCATTGAAAGCCATGCATGCCCATGCCATCACGTTGCCTCCACCATGTTTTACAGAGGATGTGGTGTGCCTTGGATCATGTGCCATTTCCTTTCTTCTCCAAACTTTTTTCTTCCCATAATTCTGGTACAGGTTGATCTTTTTCTCATCTGTCCATAGAATACTTTTCCAGAACTGAGCTGGCTTCATGAGGTGTTTTTCAGCAAATTTAACTCTGGCCTGTCTATTTTTGGAATTGATGAATGGTTTGCATCTAGATGTGAACCCTTTGTATTTACTTTCATGGAGTCTTCTCTTTACTGTTGACTTAGAGACAGATACACCTACTTCACTGAGAGTGTTCTGGACTTCAGTTGATGTTGTGAACGGGTTCTTCTTCACCAAAGAAAGTATGCGGCGATCATCCACCACTGTTGTCATCCGTGGACGCCCAGGCCGTGGAGTTCCCAAGCTCACCAGTCAATTCCTTTTTTCTCAGAATGTACCCGACTGTTAATTTTGCTACTCCAAGCATGTCTGCTATCTCTCTGATGGATTTTTTTCTTTTTTGTCAGCCTCAGGATGTTCTGCTTCCCCTCAATTGAGAGTTCCTTAGACCGCATGTTGTCTGGTCACAGCAACAGCTTCCAAATGCAAAACCACACACCTGTAATCAACCCCAGACCTTTTAACTACTTCATTGATTACAGGTTAACGAGGGAGACGCCTTCACAGTTAATTGCAGCCCTTAGAGTCCCTTGTCCAATTACTTTTGGTCCCTTGAAAAAGAGGAGGCTATGCATTACAGAGCTATGATTCCTAAACCCTTTCTCCGATTTAGATGTGAAAACTCTCATATTGCAGCTGGGAGTGTGCACTTTCAGCCCATATTATATATATATATATATATATATATATATAATTGTATTTCTGAACATGTTTTTGTATACAGCTAAAATAACAAAACTTGTGTCACTGTCCAAATATTTCTGGCCCTGACTGTATTACCTCATGCATAAGCTGTCTTATACTAAGAATGTCCTTCATTGCCTATAGCAACCAATCAGAGATCTTATGAAAATAGAAGCAGAGCTGTGATTGGTTGCTATAGGCCACATGATAAATATCCAGGTTAAATGTCAAAACAGCCAATATATTGCCTCATAAAACCCCACACAATTAATATACAGGTAAGGTCATGTAACTTAAATCAGCCTCTACAACAGCGCTGGCAAAGCATCACCACCGAAATCATTAACTCACACATATGCTGTCCTATACTAACAATGTCCTTTGTTACCTATATAACCAATCAGAGCTCCTTGACCTCTACCAAAATAGAAGTAGAGCTTTAATTGGTTGCTCTAGGCCACCTTATAAATATCCAGGGTAACTGTCAAAACAGCCAATATATTACCTCAAACATCCAAACAGTTTCTGTGTGTGTGTCTTTCTGTGTGTGTGTCTCTTCCTGTGTATGTCTCTTTCTGTGTGTGTTTCTTTCTGTGTGTGTCCATTTCTGTGTGTGTCTCTTTTTGTGTGTGTCTTTCAGTGTGTGTATTTTTCTTTGTAAGTGTTACTTTCTGTGTATGTGTGTGTCTCTTTCTGTATATGTGGGTCTCTTTGTGTGCCTCTTTCTCTGTCCATAATAGGCGTCTATAATAACAGATCCGTTCCAATCTCCATTGACTTTAATGTAAGCAAGATTTTTGGCAAATAACTGTAAAGCACAGGGTTACATTTTCCGCTCAAAATATAGTCTATGATGTTCGCTGAGTCAAATGAGGTGGCAGTGATTTTACATGAATGCATGGATTTCTTTAGCAGACATACACACTCACATACACACATACATGCACTCAACTTTGTATGTTAGATTGTGAACACGGGAGTTTTGGGGAGTTTTTGTGCAAACAATCTTTTTTTTCCTGTGTGATATTTTTTAATATACTTGCTGTGTTAGTATTACTAACCCCTGATCAGGATGTGAGAAGTCAATTCCCAGCTAACACCAATCACAAAAGTATTATCCCGATTGCGACCACACCCAGGCAATTGGTAAGAGCCGGGTAAAGCACCAGAACTAGCTTATCTAATAGAAGTGCCACTTCTGGGGTGGCTGTGGGCTGTTAGTTTTAAGCTGGGAAGGTATAAGTTACCAAGGCCCTTCCCACCCTTATAGTAGAAGCCAACGGCTGTCTGTTTTACCTTTGTTGGTTATCAAAAATAGGGTGGACCACATTCCACATTTATAAACTATATACTGTAAATGATTAAAAAAAATATTTTTGATAACCAGCCAAGGTAATGCTTACAACTGAGGGTAGCAGCCCCAAGCTGTCTATTTTACCTGTTCTGGTTATTAAAAATAAGCAGGAGCAAGCTGCATTTTTTTAATCTTTAATGTTCAAAGCAGCAGACAAGCAAATGTTGCTTGCAATAAAATGTGTTAATTGGCTGCACTGGAGCCTTTCAACAAACTTTACTAACATACAAACAGGACTCGAACACTGAACTCGGACAAGGAATTTTTTTACAAGTCCGTGTTGGGGTCTGAAACGTGAAAACCCGGTGTCCGATATGAACCCTCCACTTTACCATTGGGGTTCACTCATCCTTAGTTTTGAACCATTGCTTGCCAAAAAGCTGCTGCTCATTCCATGTACTCTGCTTGCTTATAAAATTTGGCAAAGTAGGCATAATTACCCTCAGAAAAAAAAAATGTTTAAACAATTTTAAATTGTGAAAAGTATAGGTAGTGTTCTAGTACAGTTTTATTGAACAGACTGCTGGCTGATTTATCCCATATTCACCACACAACAATAACTTTTCAACTGACAGAACACATGCTTTATAGTAAATTGATTGCTCTGATTCCAAATATGAACTCCGAATTAGCCTGACTCATCTAGATTTTAAGTTATAAAGCCTATTCACTTAGAATATTATTAATATAAACTACAGTTCAAACGTTTGGGGTCACCCAGACAATGTTGTCTTTTCCATGAAAAATCATACTTTTATTTATCAAATGAGTTGCATGATGAATAGAAAATATCGTCCAAACATTGACGAGGTTAGAAATAATGATTTTTACTTGAAATAATAATTTTCTCCTTTGCAGCAATTACAGCTTTGCAGACCTTTGGCATTCTAGCTGTTAATTTGATGAGGTAATCTGGAGATATGTCACCCCATGCTTCCAGAAGCCCCCCAACAAGTTGGATTGGCTTGATGGGCATTTTCTGTGTACCATACGGTCAAGCTGCTCCCACAACAGCTCAATAGGGTTGAGTTCTGGTGACTGGGCTGGCCACTCCATTACAGATAGAATACCAACTGCCTGTGTCTTCCCTAAATAGTTCATGCATAATTTGGAGGTGTGTTTTGGGTCATTGTCCTGTTGTAGGATGACTTTGGCTTCAATCAAGCGCTGTCCACAGGGTATGGCATGGCGTTGCAACATGGAGTGATAGTCTTACTTATTCAAAATCCCTTTTTTCATTGTACAAATCTCCTACTTTACCACCACCAAAACAACCCCAGATATCACATTACCTCCACCATACTTGACAGATGGCATTAGGCACTCTTCCAGCATCTTTTCAGTAGTTCTACATCTTACAAATGTTCTTCTGTGTGATCCAAACACCTCAAACTTTGATTCGTCTGTCCATAACACTTTTTTCCAATCTTCCTCTATCCAATGTTTGTGTTTTTTTGCCCATATTAATCTTTTCCTTTTATTAGTCAGTCTCAGATATGGCTTTTTTTTTGTCACTCTGCCCTGAAGGCCAGCATCCCGCATTCGTCTCTTCACTGTAGGCATTGACACTGGCATTTTGCGGGTACTATTTAAAGAAGCTGCCAGTTGAGGATCTATGAGGCATCGCTTTCTCAAACTAGAGACTCTAATGTACTTGTTGCTCAGTTGTTCAGCGGGGCCTCCCACTTCTACTCTGGTTAGAGCCTGTTCATACTCTTCTCTGAAGGGAGTAGTACACACCGTTATAGGAAATCTTCAGTTTCTTGGCAATTTCTTGCATGAAATATCCTTCATTTCTAAGAACATGAATAGACTGTCGAGTTTCACATGAAAGTTTTCTTTTTCTGGCCATTATGAGATTTTAAAGGAATCAACAAATGTAACGCTCCAGATTCTCAACTAGCTCAAAGGAAGGTCAGTTTTATAGCTTCTCTAATCAGCAAAACTGTTTTCAGCTGTGCTAACATACCTGCACAATGGTTTTCAACTGATTTCTAAACATCCATTAGCCTTTTAACATAGTTAGCAAACACAATGTACCATTAGAACATTGGAGTGGTGGTTGTTGGAAATGGGCCTCTATACACCTATGTAGATATTGCATTTAAAACCAGACGTTTGCAGCTGGAATTGTCATTGACCATATTAACAATGTATAGAGTGTATTTCTGTTTAATTTAATGTTAGTTTCATTTAAAAAATAATGTGCTTTGCTTTCAAAAATAAAGAAATATCTAAGTGACCCTAAACTTTTGAACTGTAGTGTATAATGCATTAATATTATAACTAACATGCCGAGAACTGTCCGAATGTGTCTCAGACAGGTCTATAGACTAATGTCAGCAGTAAATTTCTAAGGCAAGCTAGACAGTGTTCGATAAAGGGATCTGTTATAGTGCATTGCTCTGCGCTAACAAAGTGGCTGAATAATAAAATTAAAGGAATGGCTTTTTCAGTGGAGATACTTTGGCATGAACAGAAGAATCACATTTCAGACTATTACATTTGCATAACTAAAATCACAGGATATTCAAAGAGAAATAAATCACTAGTTGTGTGTCTTGACTGTAAAGGGGGCTTTACACGCTACGATATCGTTAACGTTTTATCGTCAGGGTCACGTTGTTAGTGACGCACATCCGGCGTCATTAACGATATCGCAGTGTGTGATACTTACCAGCGACCTTAAGCGACCGCAAAAATGGTGAAAATCGTTCACCATGGAGAGGTCGTCCCAAACTCAAAAATCGGTAAGGGTTGTTTATCCATGTTGTTCATCGCTCTTGCGGCAGCACAGATCGCTATGTGTGACACCGCAGGAGCGAGGAACGTCTCCTTACCTGCCACCGGCCAAAATGCGGAAGGAAGGAGGTGGGTGGGATGTTACGTCCCGCTCATCTCCGCCCCTCCGCTTTGATTGGCCGGCCGCTTAGTGACGTCATGGTGACGCCGAACGTCCCTCCTCCTTGAGGGAGGGATTGTTTGGCAGTCACAACAACGCCGCCGACCAGGTAAGTGCATGTGACGCAGCCGTAGCGATAATGTTCGCTGCGGCAGCGATCACACGATATAGCATGTGCGACGGGAGCGGGTACTTACACGCTCGATATTGCTAGAAATTGCTAGTGATATCGCTACCATGTAAAGCCCCCTTAAGTCTGCTTTTAAACCAGAATCCCATGACGTAGGCAATCCTGGTGCCTTTCCTTTCCCCAGCAGGAATAGCAATTGAAACTGACGATTTTGATCCTGACGAAGAAAAAGATTTTGATTGGCATGATGCATTTATTGATGCAGAACAACTGGAGGATCAACTACATTTGCTGAACCAATCAGACTTAGAAAATCTGGTAAGAAATCTGTCATTATTTAAAGAAAAGTCAGAACTTCTAGCTCATAGACGTCGGTAATGGAATTTGCTACAATGAGGCATCTCAACATCACACTTTTTTCATTGACACATTACTTTAGCTGCCTACCATGCAATGGAAAGCAATGTCTTTTTCTGTACTAATATAAATTGCCTTAAGGTGGAATAAGATGGTTTATGTGTTCCCGATGAATGGAGGCTTTTATGGACTCTAGCAAAACGAGTGTGAAAGCTGACTTGATGCAAAATAGTAACAAAAAACCTTTGTTCTTTTCACTCATGAGGTTGGAATGAAAGAGATCCATGCTTCTATGGAGTTAATTTTGAAAAGGATCAAAAACTCACAGTATAAATGGAAAAGGGCTGATCTGAAAGTGGTAGCACTGCTGCTTGGCATACAGTTAGGGTACATAAAGGCTATGTGTTTTTATTGCCTATAGAACAGTTGTGATGACAATCTTCATTACAAAATTGACAGTGGCCTCTCAAAATCACGCACACAGTTGGTCAATGTATAACACAAATAAGTGGTCAATCAACTTGAAGTTTATCTTCCACCACTTCACATTAAACCTGGTGTAATAAAAAATGTTGTAGTTGCAATTGATAGTGATGGAATTGGTTTCCAGTGTTTGAAGGAGCTTAGTGCACTGAAAAATGAGGCAAAAATAAAGAACATCATTGTTTTTGGACCTGAAATCAAAATCATAATGCGTGATGACAAATTCAGAACAAAATTCAAAACTCTAGAGTTTGCAGCTTGGAATGCATTGTGCTAATAGTGCAGAACATTTTTGGGAACAGTTGAACTTAAAACTATGCTGAAACCATATGAACACCTTGGCTGCCGAATGTAATTGAAAATTTCTTACATTCCCATCTTGTTTTTTTCCACAGAATTTGGGATATGTATAGTAAGTGAGGAACATGGGGAGATATTCTATAAAGATAATTCTACACTGGGGAACAGATATCAAGGCTCCTGGAATACCAACATGATGGGGGAATACTGCTGTTTCTTGCAATGTCTAAATTGGACCGCACAGAAGTTCAAAAGCAGATGGCTGATGCACAGTACTTGGTCTTGCTCAAGTAAGATTTTTGAACTGGAATACAAGACCTTTTAAATTTTGTTACTCCTTCATATTTTCATATACCCTTTACAAGAAAACATTTTTGTAGATCAGGTAATTGTTTGAGTAAAGCTCGTTCTGTACGAAATTAAATGTTTTCCAAGTGCCTATTTCATTTGGACAAACTTATGCTCAAAAAATGTAATGACGTGTTATACGGCTGTGTTTGCATTAAAGAGCACAATTGGGGTTTGAAACACTCATAACAGACATAGTGATACACATAATTCCTGGGCAACTGATGGCTTTGCTGTATAACAAATCACAGCTTATGAATCAGATTTTATATATATATATATATATATAAAATGTGTGTGAAAAAGAACAGTTGCACACTGCAAAACCACAAAAATACTCTACCTAATGAAAAAGTTTTTGCAGGGATTTAGAATATTAGAATGGCCATTGTAATACTAGCCCAGTGCCACTTCACGGCACTCTCCTTTGCTGGGTCCTACTCTAAACTGCAACTTTCTGGGCTTCTTAACAACCTACACAAGATCAGCAGGTGACCACAAAAGGCTAATGAAACTGGCGGGGGCTACAGTGCAATTCCAGCAAAACAGAGCATCTCTCCCTGTCAAATATAATATATAATGAAAAAGAATGAAAACAGGGATTCCCTTGCCGGTATCCCATGCTGGTACTAACCTGACTTCAAACTGGACTGGCAGCACCTACCAATGTGAACAGGTGCGTATCTGTACATGATGCAAAATATATGTGAAAAAGAACAGTCACACACTGCAAAACCACAAAAATACTCTACCTAATGAAATTGTTTTTGGAGGTATTTAGAATATTAGAATGGCCATTGTAATACTAGCCCAGCACCACTTCACGGCATCCTCCTTTGCTGGATCCTACTCTAAACTGCATCTTTCTGGGCTTCTTAAAAACCTACACAAGATCAGCAGGTGACCACAAAAGGCATTCTTTTTCATTACTGTATATATAATATGTAACAAGATATGGTGCTCTGTTTTGCTGGATTTGCACTCTAGCCCCTGCCAGTTTCATTAGGTTTTTGTGGTCACCTACTGATCTTGTGTAGATTTTTAAGAAGCACAGAAAGATGCAGTGTAGAGTAGGACCCAGCAAAGGAGAGTGCCGTGAAGCGCTGCTTGTCTAGTATTATAATGGCCACTCTAATATTCTAAATACCTCCAAAAATGTTTTCATTAGGTAGAGTATTTTTGTGGTTTTGCAGTGTGCGACTGTTTTTTCTTTTTCACACACACACACATATATATGTATATATATATATATATATATATATATATATATATATATACATTTATTTATTTTTACTAATCTGATGTATTTGAAAGGATTTGCTCATCGCTAGTGTGTAATACAGGGACAGATCCAGTCATTCTAAAGAGCAAAAGAACAACAATTTGCATAGTGCTTATCACTGTTTTGAATGTGGAGTTCCATCCTTCTATGCTATTGTCATGTTACTGTCCCTTGAATACGTTAAGGATTTTTCAAGATTTCTAAGGATCTTTTTTGCCATAAACAATTGCTAAATAATCATATTCAGTTTAGAAATGATGTAATTGTATTTTTTTTTATAAATGTTGTTTAGAATAGCAGAGTAGCTACCACATACATGTAATATGTACACTAACAAAGTTATTCTGCTCTCTAATACCTTTTACTTTTTCTATTTACAGTGCTTTGCATATACTTATGTTAAAAGCTCAATGCAAAAGATTGTAACATTATTGAAGAACAGCAAACACTGTTCATAACTCAAATCCCTTGTGTAGGATTTACAATGCTTAAATATACAGTCAAATGCTAACCTAAAACAATCACTTGCAACCTTCTATCAAGAGCACAGTGATATTTCTTTAATCCCAAAGATGGCTGTCAATTGAAAGAGCAGCTTCAAGGTAAAATACAAAAGTAAACAAGTTGTTTCCTTTTATAAAGGTGAAATTAGCAAAGGAAATTGTGAAACTGAATCTTCTGGTTACGTGACAAGCATCTTCTTAGTTAATCAATAATTTACTAAGAATAAATGAGCTTTTGCAGTTCACCTTGTCTAGATAAGATCACCAAAGACATTTTACAAATATTGTAACAGAGGAATAGCCAAATAACAAGGATGTATGGTTTGGGGTTTTTTTAGAAAGTTTTGGCGAAAATACAGTTTTTTTCCCTTTTATTTTCAAATAAAGATGGGCACATTTTTGGAGTAAAATGAATTCTACTAAAATTTTACAAAAAATCTGTATTCTCCAGAATATTGATTTTTTTACATTCACGAAGTGCAAGTTCAGCAAAATTGTGACCAACTGTGGCCACCATGTTGCAGGACTGTAAAGGCTTAGTAAAAAGTTTTAAACAATAAAACACCAACACTTAACTCTCTGCTTTCGTGTCCCAGCACCCCTGCAGCCTTTTTTTATAAGGGAAAACACTAGCTGTGTCCCCGAGACCTGCTTTGGTCTAATGGATATGGATCAAGTGCATGCATGAAAGAATTGACAAAAGAAAGAGTCAGATGTGAATCTCTCTTTGATCAGAGAATGTCACGGCTTCAACTCCCTTTATTTTAACAGAGCTCCTGCTTTCATAATAAAGGAAAAAGGGCGTATTTAGCTCTACAGTGAGCATGCTCAAATGTTTTCACTATCAGTGGGTTGGTCCATGAGGTCATCAGTGGGTTGGTCTATGAGGTAATCAGTGAGTTGGTCCATGAGGTCATCAGTGGGTTGGTCTATGAGGTCATCAGTGGGTTGGTCCATGATGTCATCAATGTGTTGGTCCATGAGGTCATCAGTGGCTTGGTACATGAGGTCATCTATCTGGACATTCCATGCATTCCTTGCATACCAGGACAAGGTGTAGAGGACAGGAAGTGGCAGCCGTCTTTACATCTGTGTCACGTGTATTATCTAAACAGACTTATGTAAGGAAAAACTATTTCATCTGACATTTTCCCACAATCCCCTACGGCTCAAGGTTAATTAAGTATTTGATCCTATGGTCCTCCTTAACAGAGTGCCCAAAAATTAACATTATCATTATGTGGAGTAGAATGTAGAAGAAAAACATTATTAAAACCTATGCAAAATTATAGCTTGTAATTGACATCAGTACGAATTTGAAATGGAAAAAAAAACCTAGTGTTAATATTGCAGCAATAGATCAATATAACTCATCAAGGTTACTGAGGATAGCAAAGAATCAACCAGTTGAGAACAGACAGTAATTGAACAAGTTTAGTTGCATGAAAGGCATTGTGAATATGATCAGTAGAGATGAGCGATGTTCGAGTTGAACGGTTCGCCAATTTCATGTTCGAGTGATTTTGGGGGGTGTTCGAGTCGTTCGACGAACTCGAAAGATTTGCTAAAAGTTCGGTTGTTCGAGTTACGTTCGAGAACGGTTCGATCACCAAGAAGCGTAGCTAGTTACTAGCTGGCTTTTCACTGTAATAGTGTGAGTCACTGTGAATCATGATATTATCAAAATTCAGCGTATAGTGTGCGGGGGGAACGGGGTTTAGATCAGTGCTGCTGCTGAGTGCTGAAAGAATGGCAATCGCAATTTTTTTTTTTTTCCTAACCGCGCATACAATGGGGCATGCCAGGCTGTCAGCAAATCACAGACTCACACACAGCAAAGTGGATTTTTGCCAGACAAACAAGGGCATGTGTCATAGGCTGTGCATGTCACATGTCCTTGCCTTATAAGACACGGCCATTTCCCCATCGCCGCCATTATCTCTCTATTGTGGGTGGGTGACAGTCACCGCTCCCGCTCCCGCTACTAGTGCTGCTGTGTGTGCTATAGACATACAGTGAAATCTACACAACGCTTTAGGGATTGGGGACTACTTGTAATTTCAGCCCTTTTCAGGGCTGCATTACAGCCGTTCATAGCCATTGTTGCTAGGCAGATCTGTGCCAACGCTGTGCAGGGGTTTATATAACAGTGTCTGGCTACATCAGCTCAGGTAATTCTTTGGTGCATTTTTTCATTGGCAGGGATAGAAAGTGAGGTTTCCTTTGCTGTCCAGCTACCTACAGCACCTGTGAATTCTACACACCTGCCCATTTTTGCTACGCTATTTTAATTGAAAACAGTGCTGACACTTTTAGTGGCATACTAAAATTGTCTGGGATACTAACTTAGTGTTCCTTTGCTGTCCAGCTACCTACAGCACCTGTGCATTCTACACACCTGCCCATTTTTGCTATGCAATTCTTATTGCAAACAGTGCTGACACTTTTAGTGACATACTAAAATTGTCTGGGATACTAACTTAGTGTTTCTTTGCTGACCAGCTACCTACAGCACCTGTGCATTCTACACATCTGCCCATTTTTGCTATGCAATTCTTATTGCAAACAGTGCTGACACTTTTAGTGGCATACTAAAATTGTCTGGGATACTAACTTAGTGTTCCTTTGCTGTCCAGCTACCTACAGAACCTGTGCATTCTACAGACCTGCCCATTTGTGCTACGCAATTTTATTTACCAAAAGTGCTGCCATTTTTAGGGGCATATTTTCATTGTCTGGGATACTATGTTAGGGTTGCTCTGCTAACAATTTAGCTATACCACCTCTGCATTGTACAGCACCTGTCCATTTGTGCTACGCAATTTTAATTGCCAAAATTGCTGCCATTTTTAGGGGCATACTTTCATTGTCTGGGATACTACGTTAGGGTTACTCTGCTGACAATTTAGCTATACCACCTCTGCATTGAAAAGCACCTGTCCATTTGTGCTATGCAATTTTAATTGCCAAAAGTGCTGCCACTTTTAGGGCTATAACTCACAGCAAGTTGGGCTGCAGTGTGTACATCGCCCAGGCCAAAAGCTAATGCTCTACCAGGATACAGCTAAACCCCCACTAATGTGGAAGCATCACAGGTGCAGGAGAAGCATGTGAACAGCGCTCTATGCAAGCCACTTGTGTGCAGTTTTATCATCTAGCATTTGCTTCCCCTCCATTCCATGGAGGTGTGTGTGTGATCTGCTTCTCCTGCACCTGTGATGCTTCCACATTAGTGGGGGTTTAGCTGTATCCTGGTGGAGCATTAGCTTTTGGCCTCAGTTGTAGGGCTATAGTTTCGTTGTCAGGGATAGTCAGTGTTGGTTCTTCAGCTGTCAATAAAGCTAGACCACCTCTCATTGTACACCACCTCTCCATTTTTGCTACGACATTTTAAGTGTCCAATCTGGTCACAAACAAAATGAGTGGCAAAAGGACAGATGCTGCTGGAAAGGGGATTAGATTGACTGGGACACTACCTTAGTGTTCCTTTGCTGCCACTCACGGTACAGCACCTGTGCATGCTACACACCTGCCCATTTTTGCTACGCAATTCTAATTGCAAACTGTGCTGCCACTGTTAGGGGCATACTAAAATTGACTGGGATAGTCAGCTATAATAAAGCTAGACCACCTCTGCAATATACACCACCTCTCCATTTTTGCTACCACATTTTAAGTGTCCAATCTTGGTGCTAACAAAATGAGTGGCAAAAGGACAGATTCTGGTGGAAAGGGGAACAGGCATGTTGGAAAAAGAAAAAAAAAAGTTTGTGCCCGTGCAGTAGGTGGTAAAGCTACAGTAACATCTGCTGAAGAAAAGCCATCTTCCAGCAAAAGTAAGATGTCTACTACTTTCCGTGGACAATCTGATGTGCTCCCTTTTTTACGGAGCCGAACAACTCTACCAAAGGTAGATGATGCACAAAAAAAGAACATGCTTAAATTGATCTCAAGTGCTCAAACAAGTGGCCTCTCCTCCACCTCAACTTCAACATCCGAAAAACAATAGTCCTCTCAGTTGTCACCCCAATCGCACTTGCTTTCTACCAGCTCTCAAGTTTCCACCCGCCCTGCAGAGTATGTTGTAACAGAGATGGGTGAGTCTGCAGAGCTGTTCAGTCACATTATAGCCTGGGAATCAGAGGTCTGCTCCCAAGCTACAGTAAATATAGATCAGGAAATGATTTGCAGTGATGCCCAGAAGCTTTGTGAGTCAGATTCAGGCCCTGATGACCACATTTTTGAGCATAATGTAGACCCTCATTCCCAAACTGTAACACCTCTTGGTGGAAA
This sequence comes from Anomaloglossus baeobatrachus, assembly GCF_048569485.1. Lineage (NCBI taxonomy): Eukaryota > Metazoa > Chordata > Amphibia > Anura > Aromobatidae > Anomaloglossus > Anomaloglossus baeobatrachus. Next base: position 597,424,294 of record NC_134354.1, on the reverse strand, counting down.
CATACTGATGACGATGAGACTCAGATACCTGATTGGAATGACAACTTAACTATTCAGTGAGGGCAGAAAGAGGTTAGGTTTGAGGGTGAGGGGAGTGCAAACACACAGGTTGATGATGAGGTTGTAGATCCCACTTACTGTCAACCCACAGTCAGGCACTCGAGGAGGTCAGCAGAGGTGGTGAAGGAGGATGCGACTGACGATGAGGTTAGCTTGCGCCTTCCTGGACAAAGACGGAGTACTGGAACCACGTCAACAACTGCATCCTCAGCCACAACTGCCTCTGAGCACAAGTCGGGGTGGCTCTGCAGGTCGCATGAGCTCTAATAGTTGCATAGTCTGGTCCTTTTTTGACATCGCAAAGGATCACCCGACTCAAGTGATCTGTAAAATTTGTCGCCAATATGTAAGTAGAGGAGAAAAACTCATTAGTTTGACTACTTCGTCCATGAGCCATCACATGAATAACAAGCATAAGTCCCAGTGGGAATCTCACTGTGCTACAATGCGGCCTAGCGGAGCGGGCCAACCACCGTCTGCCCCTTCAAGTGCATCCGCGCTCTCTTCTTCCTCTATGACTGTGGGGACAGATTTCACACATGCTTTTTGATGCAGACCTTCTACCTCTTTAACCGCAAAAGGCAGTTTGATTGGCAGGTCGTCAGTTGTTTTGGAAGGAGAAACAGGTGCTGGTGTCGAGCTCTCTCAGACATCGAGAGCACCAACTTTGGATGAAGGCAACATCATGTCTCCGCCTGCGCTTTCCTCACAGACCAGCAGTTTTCCAGGGGCACCCTACTTTATGCCATCTCCACACAGCAGCCAGATCTCGGTCCCTCAGATGTGGACAATTAAAAGACCATTTCCTCCTAGTCATGACAAAGCTTAGAGGTTGACTTTCACCCTCTGCAAGCCGTTTATTACAGAAATGCTGCCTTTCCGCCTGGTGGACACAGAGGATTTTCGAGACCTTATGACTGTCGCTGTGCCCCAGTACCAGATGCCCAGTCGCCACTACTTCTCCAAGAAAGGCGTGCCTGCGCTACACCAGCATGTCGCACACAACATCACCGCTTCCTTGAGAAACTCTGTGTGACAGGGTGCATTTCACCACCGATACTTGGACCAGTAAGCATGGACAGGGGCGCTACATTTCGCTGACTGGGCACTGGGTAACTATGGTCAGAGATGAAGAAGTGTCTGCTGTACAAGTCTTGCCGTCCCCAATAGTTGTGCGTCAATCCTCTGTATGTCGAAGTTCCTCTACTGCTTCTGCCTCCTCAACCTTGTCTGGGTCCTCAACCTCCACCCAAAGCCTGTCTGGTCAGGCCACCCGCATTGTAACTTAGCACAAGGAATCCCGCACACCTCCTTACTATGCTAGCAGCAGAGCTCAATGGCATCAGGCTGTCTTTATGTTGAAATGTCTGGGAAATAAGAGTCAGACAGCCGAGGAGTTGTGGTCAGCTCTGGAGAGTGATTTTAGTAAATGGTTGTCTCCACTCAACTTGCAGCCAGGGAAGGCCGTGTGCGACAAGGCTGCTAACCTGGGTGTGGCCCTTCGCCGGGGCAAGGTGACACACGTGCCTTGTATGGCTCACGTGTTGAACCTTGTTGTCCAGCAATTTTAAACCCACTATCCTGGCCTAGATGGGCTTCTGCACAGGGCACGGTCACTCTCTGCTCACATCCGCCGTTCAACCGGCGCAGCTGACCGACTTGCATCTCTCCAGAAGTCTTTCGGCCTGCCGGATCACCGCCTGAAATGCGATGTGGCGACACGCTGGAATTCGACTCTCCACATGTTGCAACGACTGCGACAGCACCACTGCCCTCGTTCAATACGTTATGACGTATAGCCTGGGCCAATGAGATGCAGAGGTGGGGCAGATCCCGCTGATGGAGTGGTCTCAGATCAAGGACCTATGCACCCTTCTGCACAGTTTCGACATGGCGACGAATATGTTTAGCGCTGACAATGCCATTATTAGCATGACAACTGCAGTCATTTACATGCTGGAACAAACACTATTCGCAGTCAGGGGGTGGGACAAGAGGAAGGGGAGGAAGTACAGCAGGATTCATATGCGGAAGAGATACCAAGATCTACAAGGTCCAGACGTTCAGCATCATCAAGGCGGCAGGCATGGGATGGTGGGGGAGAGGGATTAACAAGGGCGCATGGTAGCAGCTAAATTGTTGAGGAAGGTGCAGGAGCCCAGGAAGAAATGGAGGACGAATTGTTGATGGGCATGGAAGACTCAGCTGATGATGGGGACCTTGGTCAAATTTCGGTTGTTCGATGTTGGGGGGAGATGTCAGAGGAAGAAAGCACGGTTATCACCTCGCTGCCACAAACACAGCAAGGACTTGGTCCGCATGGATGTGCAAGACACATGAGCACCTTCTTGCTGCACTAACTACAACATGACCCTCGGATTGTCAGAATTAGAAGTAATGATGACTACTGGGTTGCCACACTCTTAGATCCCCGGTACAAGTCTAAATTTGTCGAAATAATTCCAGCCATAGAAAGGGACAAACATATGCAGGAGTATCAGCAGAAGCTGTTCTGCAATCTTAGCTCGGCTTTTTGCCCAAACACCAGTGGTGCACAGAGTGAATCTCCCAGTTGTAACTTGCCAAGCATGGGACTGTCTCGTCATCATCAGTCAAACTGTACCAGCAACACCGTTTCTGGTTGTAACAGCAAGTTTATGGAATCGTTTCATAATTTTTTTAGACCATCCAATGCAAGGCCACAAGAGACAAGAAGTCTGACACATAGTCAACGGCTGTAGAGGATGATACAGGAGTATCTCCAAATGAATATCGATGCTATGACTGTGCAACTGGAGCCTTACTCATTTTGGGCTTCAAATCTTGAAAAATGGCCTGAGCTTGCTACTTACGCCTTGGAGATTTTGTCGTGTCCCACAGCCAGCGTTGTCTCTGAACGTGTCTTCAGTGCTGCTGGGTGTGTGCTGACAGATAAGCGCACGCGTCTGTCCATTGACAATGTGGACAGACTAACGATCATCAAGATGAACAAGTCATGGATCAGCAAGGACTTTGCTATCCCGGTATCATCCTGGGGAAAGTTAAGGCTGGCATATTTTTGAATGTGCTTGATGCAAATCAACATGTCCAGTTTGCAACTGGGGCATAAGTGATGCCACTGAAGTGGTGTGTGTGGCCCAATTTTTGGAAAAAAGGGAGACTCTGCTTGGAGTCCGCTTGCTGTGTTTTTACAAATGATCCACGATGAACAAGTCATGGATCAGCAAGGACTTTGCTACCCCGGTGTCATCCTGAGGGGGGGGGGGAAATGCTTGTGGATTTTTGAATGTGCTTCATGCAAATCAACCTGTCAAGTTTGCAACTGGGGGACAACTGATGCCACTGAAGTGGTGTCTGTGGCCCAATTTTTGGAAAAAAGGGAGACTGGTTGGAGTTCCCTTGCTGTGTTTTTTAAAATGATCCAACATGAACAAGTCATGGATCAGCAAGGACTTTGTCATCCTAGGGAAAGTTAAGGCTGGCATATTTTTGAATGTGCTTGCTGCAAATCAACATGTCCAGTTTGCAACTGGGGCACAAGTGATGCCACTGAAGAGGTGTGTGTGGCCCAATTTTTGGAAAAAAAGGGAGACTCTGCTTGGAGTCCCCTTGCTGTGTTTTACATGATTTTAGAAGGGCATGAAATGCCTATGTGTGTGTCTCCTCCTCTTTTTACTTGTCCAGCTCTTTTGTTTTCGCATGAGTATATGTCCTTGTGACTTTCCCATGTGTTTGTGGTGTCTTGGGAGTTGTTTGTCACCTTTTGGACACCTTTGAAGGTGTTTTCTATGTGTTTGTATGTGTTTGTGTTTGCCTGCCATTGTTTTCAATTCAAGTTGGTTCGTTGAACGTTCGACGAACTTGTCCTCCGTTCGACGAATCGAACTCGAACTCTAGGGGGGGGGCTCATCTCTAATGATCAGTAACAAGATATATTGAACTATCTACTACACTTTTTATAGACCCCAAAATAAATATTTTCTATATATACAGATGAAAATACAGATGTATCTTTTAGTTAAACTACACATTCATGACATTATTCAATTGCTCTTCAGACAATAGAAAGCAACATTGAAATGGGACTTTTCAAATAGGGAAATATGATAAAGCTATTTTGTGTGATTATTCTTTGTATTTATTATCTTGTGATAACTATAAATCAGTCTAAAGCACACAGAGCTCTTAATAATAGTGTTCACTCATAAGACGTAAAAATAACACATTATGTGGAAGTTCATCTAAACGGAAATCAAAAGTGGTTATTTTAACTGCAATTTATGTGGTGGGTAAGGCATTGGTTATTGGGTTGCTGCTGAAAGTATAATGTAAAAGTATAAAAGCACAGAACAGATTTTACTGGGATGTCAAGAAAGTCTTGTGGTTTCATGCAGACAACAATGTTTTTATATTGTGGCCTGGTCTGCTTTTTGCATCTTACATATTCTTAAATGGTTTAAATATTTATATCATTTTGATTTGATGTACCAATAAAGGATTTTTACATTACTCATTGGAGAAGCGGGTCTTTTTGTTCCATCAGATCTATAGATAGACAATACAAAGAAATAGATATAGATAAATGTAGACAGATAGACCGTGATAGACAAGGTGACACAGCAAAGACTGAAGGGGGCTTTACACGGTACGACCGATTGTGCAATTTCACAATCGATCGTACCCACCCCCGTCGTTTGTGCATCACGGGCAAATCTCTGCCCGTGGCGCACAAAGTCTGTAACCCCCGTCACACATACTTACCTCTCGACCTTGCTGTGGGCGGCGAACGTCCACTTCCTGGAGTGGGAGGGACGTGCGGCGTTTCAGCGACGTCACACTGCCGCCGGCCAATGGAAGCGGAGGGGCGGAGATGAGCGGGACCTAAACATCCTGCCCACCTCCTTCCTTCAAATAGCCAGCGGCGGCCGCGTGACACAGGTGAGCTGCTGTTTATCGTTCCCGGGGTGTCACACGGAGCGGCGTGTGCTACCACGGAAACGATGAGCAACTAAATTAAATGATATTATGGAAACTAGCGAGCAGTACACGACTCACGATTTGTGAGCGATACTGTGTCGCTAGGAGGTGTCACACAGGCCGGCATCGCCAGCGATGCCGGTTGTGCGTCACAAAAACCGTGACCCCGACGATCTATCGCACGATAGATTGTCTGGTGTAAAGCAGCCTTTACAGAGAGAGCAGCAGAGAAACACACAGTCATGTAGACAGAGCAATAGACAAGGACAGAGCGACAGACAGTGATGCACATATAGACAAAGCAACAAACAGAGCAACAGACATAAAGACAATGAGACAGAAAGGGCAAGTGAGTGATAGACATATAGACAGAGCGACAGACAGAGTGGCAGATAGAGCAACAGAGTGATAGACATATAGACAGGTTGACAGAGCGACAGAACGAAAGACAGAGCGACAGAAATATAGACAGAAAAATAGACAGAGCAACAGACAGAGTGACAGACATATAGCCAGAATGACAGATATATAATAAAATGCAACCCATGGAGCTTATTGAACAACTTTTTATGATTAACTAAATAAATGAATGAATGAAAAAAAAACTATGTTTGGTTTTTTTTTCATCCAGAAATGGTAAAGGAGACAGGTCCCTTTACTGGCTACAAAATTTTGGGGAGAACCACTCCTTTTTTTAATTTATTTATTTAATTATAAAAAGCTATCCAATACGTTTCACAGGGTCCTATATTATTATATGTCGGGGAATTGTTCAAATATTTGTCTATCTATATGTCTGTCTGTATGTCTATATATCTGTCTATATCTATTTATCTATCTAATATTTATTTCTATAGTATTCATTGCTGCCCTAACACACTAGAAAAATGCAGGTGAAAAACGCATGTAAAAATGCAAAGTGATGCTTGATACAGTGCTGTAAACAAAATTTGATAATAATACAAATAAAATATACTAATCAACATTTAGACCATTAACCCTTTCACGACCGGGCGATTTTCCGCTTTCCGTTTTTTTTTTCACCATTCTTTTTCTGAGAGACGTAACTTTTTTATTTTTAAGTCAATATGGTCATATGAGGGCTCATTTTTTGTCAAATGAGCTGTACATTTAAATGAAACCATGAGTTTTACCATATAGTGTACTGGAAAAAGGCAAAAAAATTCCAAATGCAGAAAAATTGCAAAAAAAGTGCGATAGCACTATGGTTTTTGAGATATTTTATTCACTGTGTTCACTATATGGTAAAACTGATGTGTAGGTGTGATGCCTCAGGTCAGTGCGAGTTCGTAGACACCAAACATGTATAGGTTTACTTTTATATAAGGGGTTAAAATAAAATCTGAAGTTTGTCCGAAAAAAGTGGAGCACGTTTTACGCCATATTCCGTGACCCGTAGCGTTCTCATATTTCGGGATCTATGGCTCAATGATGGCTTATTTTTTGCATCTCGAGCTGATGTTTTTAACGGTACTATTTTTGCGCAGATGCTACGTTTCTATCGCCTCTTATTGCATTTTGCGCAAACGTTGTGGCGACAAAAAAATGTCATTTTGGCGTTTGGAATTTTTTTGCCGCTACGCCGTATACTGATCAGATTAATTGATTTTATATTTTGATAGATCAGGCATTTCTGAACTCGGCGATACCAAATGTGTGTATATTTTTTATTTTTTTATCCCTTTAATTTTCATTGGGGCGAATGGGGGGTGATTTGAACTTTTAGTTTTTTTTTAATTTTTTAAAACTTTTTTTTACTTTTTTTTTATTTTACTAGTCCCCCTAGGGGGCTATTGCGATCAGCAGTCTGATCGCTCTGCACTATCTGCTAATCACAGCTACATAGCTGTAAACAGCAGATACGCTCACTTTCTTTTTCACTGTGCCGCGGGCACAGCGAAAGTGAAAGCAATTAATGTGTAGTACAGGAGTCATCACATGACCCTGTGCTACCATGACAACTACCGGACGCCACGTGATTGCGTCACGTGACTTCCGGTATCGGGTGGTAAGTAAAGGTTTACCGCGATCACGCTTATAATGGCGCTGTCACATATTGACAGCGCCATTTAAGGGGTTAAACGGCACGAGCAGATAACAATTCTGCTCGTGCCTAGCAGGCACACATCTCAGCTGTGAAAATCAGCTGAGATGTGCGCCGATCACAGCATGCTGCCGCCGGTAGACCGCGGGCAGTAACGTTATGACCGCTAGGATGTAATTTTACTGCCCGCGGCCGTTAAGGGGTTAAGTAATTCATTTTTCCCCATAAAATGATGGACTCCAATAAATTGAATTGAAAAGACTGCAGAGTGAACAAGGAAAAACAAGGAAGAGAGATTATGTATAAAATAAAAAAAAATAAAGCAGTATAATGAGATAAGTATAAAGCACATTGGTTAATAAACAAATACATATATCATAAAGAAGGATGTATAAGCCAAGTACGTTTGATAATAATAATTGTCTTTGGCAACCTGTTTGTGGGTTTTATGGTGCATCAGTTTAAGGCGAGGCTTCATTCTGGGAAAACAGCCATGCAGACCAATTTGGTGTAGTGTGTGGCATATGGTTTGAGCACTGACAGGCTGACCTCCACCTTGTGCTCTCTGCAGCAATGCTGGAAGCACGAATATGTTTATTTTGAAAAGACAACCTCTAGTTATGATGCTCTGCATGTGCATTCAACATTGAGTGGAACCTGTCTTTTGTTAAACCATTATATGGTCTTGGCCACCATGCTGCAGCTTAGTTTGACAGTGTTGGCAACTAGGCCATCTTTATGTAGAGCAACTTTTTTTTCAGATCCCTAGATAATTCTTTGCTATGAGGTGCTATGCAGAACTTCCAGTGGCCAGTATGAGGGAATGTGTGAGCGATAACAGCAAATTTAACACACACATGCTTCCTATTCACACCTGAGACGTTGTAACACTTATGAGTCACTTAGCGGGTTTACTCAATTTTTTTTATCTCAGTTTAGACATTAGTGGCTGTGTTTTGAGGTATGTAGAGGGCACATCAAATTTACACTGTTATACAAGTTTTACACTGACTATTTACATTGAGTCAAAGTGTCAGATCTTCAGTGCTCTTCTATGAAAGGATCTGTTAAAATATTTTCAAAATTGTTATGGGGTGTACTCTTTTGTGAATATAGATAAAGATATATATACAGTACAGACCAAAAGCTTTGACACACATTCTCATCTCTAGAAGAACTTTTAAGAGGAGACTTTGTGCAGCTGGCCTTCATGGTAAAATAGCTGCTAGGAAACCACTGCTAAGGAAAGGTAACAAGCAGAAGAGACTTGTTTGGGCTAAAGAACACAAGGAATGGACATTAGACCAGTGGAAATCTGTGCTTTGGTCTTATGAGTCCAAATTTGAGATCTTTGGATCCAACCACCGTGTCTTTGTAGAAAAGGGGAATGGATGGACTCTACATGCCTGGTTCCCACCGTGAAGCATGGAGGAGGAGGTGTGATGGTGTGAGGGTGCTTTGCTGGTGACACTGTTGGGGATTTATTCAAAATTGAAGGCATACTAAACCAGCATGGCTACCACAGCATTTTGCAGTGGCATGCTATTCCATCCGGTTTGCTTTTAGTTGGACCATCATTTATTTTTTAACAGGACAATGACCCCAAACACACATCCAGGCTGTGTAAGGGCTATTTGAGTAAGAAGGAGAGTGATGGGGTGCTATGCCAGATGACATGGCCTACACAGTCACCAGACCTGAACCCAATCGAGATGGCTTGGGGTGAGCTGGACCGCAGAGTGAAGGCAAAAGGGCCAACAAGTGCTAACCATTTCTGGGAACTCCTTCAAGACTGTTGGAAAACTATTTCCGGTGACTACCTCTTTAAGCTCCTCAAAAGAATGCCAAGAGTGTGCAAAGCAGTAATCAAAGCAAAAGTGGTTACTTTGAAGAACGTAGAATATAAGACATATTTTAAGTTGTTTCACACTTTAAGTATTTCATTCCACATGTTTTCATTCATAGTTTTGATGCCTTCAATGTGAATCTACAATTTTTAGAGTCATGAAAATAAAGAAAACTCTTTGAATGAGGTGTGTCCAAACCTTTGGTCTGCACTGTGTATGTATATATATATATATATATATATATATATATATATATATATACATATATATGTGTATATATATATTTATAGTATACATACTGTATATATATAGCCACACAGTTGAAACCGGAAGTTTACATACACTATCTAACAAAACACAAACACATGTTTTTTTCCACTATCTGACATGAAAAAAGAATAAATCTTTCCTGTTTTAGGTCAAATAGGATTGCCAAAATTATTTATATTTGCCAAATGCCAGAATAATAAGAGAGAGAATGCTTTAAGGCATTTTTATTACTTTCTGCGGAGTCAACAGTTTAGATACATTTTATTTGTATTTTGTATCATTACCCTTAAACGGTTTGACTTGGGTCAAATGTTTTGGATATCCTTTCCCGAGCTTCTCAAAATAACTGGTAGGATTTTGGGTCCATTCCTCCTGACAAAACTGGTGTAACTGAGCCATGTCTGTAGGTCGCCTTGCTTGTACATGCCATTTCACTTTTGCTCAAATATTTACAATAGGTTTGAGATCAGGTGATGGCCACACCAAAACATAGACTTTGTTATCCATAAGCCGCTTTGTAAGCAGTTTGGTAGTATGCTTTGGTCACTGTCCATTTGGAAAACCCATTTGTGCCTAAGTTTTAAGTTCCTGGCTGATGTCTTGAGATGTTTCTTCAGTATTGCCACATAATCTTTTTTCCTCATGATGCCATCTATTTTGTGAAGTGCACCAGTCTCTCCTGCAGCAAAACAACACCATAACATGATACTGCCCCCCCCCCCAGTGTTTCACAGTTGGGATTGTTTTCTTAGGCTTCAAAGCTACTCCCTTTTTCCTCCAAATGTAACAATAGTCATTATGGCCAAACAGTTCAATTTTAATTTCGGCAGACCACGGGACCTGTCTCCATAAATTAAGGTCTTTGTTGCTGTGTACTTTTGCAAACATTAATCTGACTTTTTATTTTTTTTTTTTAAATAATGGCTTCTTCCTGACAGAGTGGCCTTTCCGCCCATGGTGATACAGTACACGTTTTACTGTGAAAAATTACACAATCTGATAAGCTTTTGCCAGCATCTTAACAAGGTATTTTGCTTTTGTTCTTGGGTTAATATGCACATGTCTGACCAAAGCACGTTCATCTCTGTTACACAGAACCTGTCTCGTTCCTAAGCAGTATGATGACTGGACATTCACATCTTGTTTGCAATGGTATATAATTGTTTGTACAGATGAATGAGTCACCTTCAGGTATCTGGAAAATGCATCCAAGGATGAACCAGCCGTGTAAGTTCACAAGTCTCTTCCTGAGATCTTGGCTGATTTCTTTTGATTTTCCCATGAGGCTACTCAAAGAAGCAGTGTGTTTCAAGTGTGCATTAAAATACATCCATAGGTTTGTCCCTAACTAACTCAGATGTTGCCCAATAATCAGAAGCTTTCAAAGACATGACATCATGATATGGACTTTTCCATATTGTTTAAAGGCATATTACTCTAAAGGCCCATTTACACGCTACGATATTGCTAGCAATATCGTTAGCGAGCGTACCTGCCCCCGTTGTTTGTGCATCATGGGCAAATTGCTGCCCGTGGTGCACAATATCACTAACACCCATCACACATACTTACCTTCCTAGCGACGTCGCTGTGGGCGGTGAACAACCTCTTTGTTAAGGGGGAGGTTCGTGTGCCATCACAAAGACGTCACACAGCGGCCGACCAATAGAAGCAGAGGGGCGGAGACCAGCCGCATTAACGACACACCCACCTCGTTGCCAGAGGACGCAGGTAAGCTGTTTTTCATCGTTCCCAGGGTGTCACACATAGCGATGTGTGCTGCCTCAGGAACGACGAACAACCTACGTCCACAACGACCAATGAGATTTTGAAAATGACCGACGTGTCAACGATCAACGATTAGGTGGGTATTTTTGATCGTTAACACTCGCTCGGAGCTGTTACACTCAAGGACGTCGCTAACGATGCCGAATGAGCGTCATGAATTCCGTGACCCCAACGACATATCGTTAGTGATATCGTTGTGTGTAAATGGGCCTTTAGTGTATGTAAGCATTTGACTTTTTCAGAAAGTAATAAAAATGCCTTAAAACATTCTCTCTCTCATTTTTCTGGCACTTGGAAATATAAATAATTTTAACAATCCTAATCGATCTAAAACCGGAAAAATGTATTCTGATTTCATGGCCAGATAATGAGAAAAACATGCCTATGCGTCTTTAGATAGTGTATGTAAATTTCTGATTTCAACTGTCTATCTATATATATATATATATATATATATATATATATGGATAGTATGTGACTGTCTTTTGATATTTATGTTAATGCTAGCTATGGTATAGATGAAGAACACCCTTTGCGTACTTCAAGTCATATCTAAAGTGTTTGATACCTGTATGTTTTAATATGGATATTTGAAAATTACCCAACATTATAGCTAAATGGAAATCCTTGAATATCAGCTATTTTGCAATGTATATAATTAAATTGTCCTTTTCTAATCTTTGTATATTAAGCTTGGGATAAATGGTTTTTGAGTATAAGCCCTACTTAGCGGTTTGTATTATTACTTTTTTATTGATAATTTCTGATGGTGAATGATATAATCAGGCATAAATAAATAGTGTTTATTTTCGTAACTTTAAAATACAAATCTGTTAATCCAAGTTTGCCTAGTACCATGGTAATGTCTTGCTTTGTCTAGTTATAATGATAAATAGACTCTTAGGCTGTGCATGCACATTTTAATTACTAGTAATGAAAACTGATGAAATTGAAATATTGAACTTGGCCAAAGCTATTAATGCTGAAGTGACCCATTTAATAATGACCCACAGCCTCAAAGTATGGATTTAAATTGGTAACTAATAAATTCCATTTTACAAAATGCTAACAGAAGCATTTAATAAATATGCAAAGTAGCTTTCAAATATCACAGGCAGGTTATTGACACTGTATTATGTATTGTTATAAGTGACCACATTTGTAGGTATAGAGGAATAAATGACAGGTCATGACAATGATTGCCCTGTTCTGAAACCTTTTAATAGATCAGAGCTAAAGTTAGAAGACCCATCTAACTCACTTTCATAGTTTTAATCCTGTTTTATAATAGAAAAACACAGCGTGATTTCGTATTGAAGCAGCAATATACAAAATGAGTCCTTTATCTCACACTGCAGAGAACAAGGTTTCTGATTAAATAATAAGTGGGGCTCATCATGCTTCATTTGTTATGTCCAAGATAGAGAAGAAATGTGCAACTTACCATGCAATCTTTTAGAAAAATGAATACTCTTACACTCAAATGATGCATGGTTTTTTGGTTCAATTACTCTACTGTGGGCTAATAAAAATGTCTGATACTGAACTCATTTGCTTTTGTAGAAATTCTAAAATGTTAAGCTAATATTGAGATGAAGTCAGGGCAGCAATCATTGTGCAAGGACACATCCAACATTTTGCCTACCTAGAAATTGTTGATAACAGCATAATTGTATTCTTTTAAAAAGTAAATGAAATAGAAAGATATACATTTATCTTTCTTAAGCCTTAATTTGTGAATAGGAGAAGTAAAATCTAAATATGTTATAGTTGAAGTCAGAGATTAAGAAACATAAAGGGCATTAAAACATAAAAACGTAAAAAGTTTAGAATTATGTTTTTTGCACAGTTATTAAATATATAAAATACCTGCATCTTAAGAAAAAGTTTTCCTTTGGATGAAATAAGTTGAAAGGAGGCTGCAAAAATAAATGGGTTTTGCCCTATTATGCTATTGGAGGTATACTATGGTATATTAAGGCTCCACAGGGTTTGAAGTTGTAATAGACTTTGCAGATAAGAAACATGCAAATTTAATAAAAACAATAGAGATGAAAGAATCATTTGAAATTTAAGATCAACAGATTTGCCAAATTTTCCTAACAAGTTTAACTAACAACAATTAAATGGGTCAAATACTGCAAAGCCTGTAATTGCCCTAAAAATAGATGTAACACACGTGAACTTTATCGAGCTCAAATTGAGGTCCAATTGACCTTATTCTAACTAGCTAAGTGAAAATGGATAACTATTGATGATCGATCACCAAAATACTCAAGAGCTCAGTACATGAATTGAGCAGGTTGGACACTCTGAAGTGCTTGGCTCGAGTACAGAGCATAATAGAGGTCAAAAGGAGACTCTAGCATTTTTTTCGGAGGAGAAAGATAGAGAGACAGAACAGGGAGCCGAGCATGTCGCGCACTCACAAGATACTCAATCGAGTACCAAGCATCTTGAGCACCCTAATGCTTGATCGAGTATCAAGAAATGGAGAGCACGCTTGCTCATCACTATTGATAACCATTTGTAAATAGGCTATTTAACAAAACACCCTAGTATTAAACTTGTTAGACTGAACTGAATTAGTTAATTTAATTTATACAAGTGGTTAAAACATTATCATTAATTAACATTAATTTAAATTATACAAGTGGTTAAAACATTATCTCTTTATGGGGACAGATTCTCACATTGTTGGCTAAATAAGCTGTTCAAATTGATGCCATAGCTTTTTTGCACACAGAATGCTACAAAAAATATCCTTGTTTGGAGAGTTTCAATAGCTTCTTTGCTAAATGAATAAGCAAAAATTTTTCATCAAGGTTTCCAAAAAGTAACCCTTTATTCAGGGCAGAAAAACAGTTGTGCTCAGCTCAAAATATTTCTTTATCAGGGAACAAGATGGGGCTGGTTGTTTTCAAGGTGAAGAAGCAATGGTTTGTTGTCAACAATGTTTTAAAAAAATTAGCCCTATTTTATGAGCTGTTTGATGTCTTTCTATGCCACAATGGGTATATTTCCCATTATTAGTACAATCTATCACTATTGCATACAGTGTGCAGCCATTAGATGTGTGGCTAGGCAGTGGCAGCAGTGGAAGTCACAATGTAGATAATTAGAATGGGGCATACATCAAGATGTCTTGCAGTACAGAGCTGGTAATGGCAGCCCTAACAGCATAGGTACAATGTAGCACTATAAGACACAGTATGCAGGCTGCCAGAAGATATGTGGCCGGCATGGTTGTGCCCTGGCAGGGGTGGCAACAAAAACTGCATAGTGGAATGTTAGGTTAAGCAGGTAAGGATATGTCTGAAAAGATAGGGTCAGCAATGACAGCCTTAGCAGTCCTGGCAGCAACAGAAATACAGTATAGATTACATAATGGACACAGAGTAGATGCCTGACTGAACATGGACAACTGACATTGGGGAAGTAGGACTATTTAGAACACAGGCAACGGCCAGTCTAGAACAGTGATGGCGAACCTATGGCACGCATGCCAGCAGGGGCACGCAGAGCCCATTCTGCTGGCACCCACGCTGTGTCCTCATCCTGCTGCTTTGAATTGTTGGTGTGATCGCGCCGGCAGTTCAAAGCGGTGTTGGAGCAGAGGGACATTTCTCCTTGCTTTGACACTCCTCCTCTCCCAGGAGCATCAGTAAGCGGCGCCAGCGTAATGGCGTCTTCTGGCCGCATGGGAACTGAGGACCCAGTGGCGCGCAGTGGTGGAGCGGGTGCTGGAAGGTGAGTTGTGTGTTGTTTGATTTGTTTTTTTATATAACTTGTGTGCGGCTGTGCCAAGGTGGGGATGGGGGGGCCAGTGCCAGCATGGCATGGGGAGAACATATATGCCAGGATAGGGGGGGCAGCGTCAGCATGGGGGGGGAAACACACATGCCAGCATAGGGGGAGAACATACATGCCAGCATAGGGGGGCAGCACCAGCATGGGGGGGAGAACACACATGCCAGCATGGGGGGAGAACATACATGCCAGCATGGGGGGGGGGGAACATACATGCCAGCATGGGGGGAGACATGAATTCCAGCATGGGGGGACCAGTGCCAGCATGGGGGGGAAACATACATGCCATCATGTGGGGGGAGAACATACATGCCAGCATGGGGGGAGAACATACATGCCAGCATGTGGGGGAGAACATACATGCCAGCATGTGGGGGAGAACATACATGCCAGCGTGGGGGGAGAACATACATGCCAGCATGGGGGGAAACATACATGCCAGCATGTGTGGGGAGAACATACATGCCAGCATGGGGGGAGAACATACATGCCAGCATGTGGGGGAGAACATACGTGCCAGCATGTGGGGGAGAACATACATGCTAGCATGTGGGGGACAACACACATGCCAGCATGGGGGGAGAACACACATGCCAGCATGGAGGGAGAACACACATGCCAGCATGGGGGGAGAACATACATGCCAGCATGTGGGAGGAAACATACATGCCAGCATGGGGGGAAACATACATGCCAGCATGGGGGGGATATACATGCCAGCATGGGGGGAAACATGCATGCCAGCATGTGGGGGAGAACATACATGCCAGCATGAAGGGGAAAACATACATGCCAGCATGGGGGGGGTGACATGCATGCCAGCATGGGGGGGAAACATGCATTCCAGGATAGAGGAAACATACATGACAGGATGGGAAAAACATGCATGCCAGGATGGGGAAAACATGCATACCAGGATGGAGGAAACATAAATGCCAGGATGGGGAAAACATGCGTGCCAGGATGGGGAAAACATGCATGCCAGGTTGGGGAAAACATGCATGCTTGGATGGGGGGAAACATGCATGCCAGGATGGGGGAAACATGCATGCCAGGATGGGGAAAACATAGATGCTAGAATGGAGGAAGCATACATGCCAGCATGGGTAAACAAACATGCCAGGATGGGGAACAATGCATGCCAGAATGGGAAAACATGCATGGCAGGATGGGGAAACATGCATGCCAGGATGGGGAAAACATACATGCCAAGACGGATGAAACATTCATAGCAGGATTGGGAAAACATACATGCCAGGATGGAGGAAATATGCATGCCAGGATTGGGAAAACATGCATGCCAGGATGGGGAAAACGGAAAACATACATGCCAGGATGGGGGAAACATGCATGCCAGGATGGGGAAACTATGCATGCCAGGAAGGAGGAAACATGCATGCCAGGATGGGGGAAACATGCATGCCAGGATGGGGAAAACATAGATGCCAAAATGGAGGAAGCATACATGCCAGCATGGGTAAACAAACATGCCAGGATGGGGAACAATGCATGCCAGAATGGGAAAACATGCATGGCAGGATGGGGAAACATGCATGCCAGGATGGGGAAAACATACATGCCAAGATGGATGAAACATTCATAGCAGGATGGGGAAAACATACATGCCAAGATGGAGGAAATATGCATGCCAGGATTGGGAAAACATACATGCCAGGATGGAGGAAACATACATGCCAGGATGGGGAAAACATGCATGCCAGGATGGGGAAAATGGAAAACATACATGCCAGGATGGGGGAAACATGCATGCCAGCATGGGGGAAACAGGCATGCCAGGATGGGGAAAACATAGATGCATGGATGGAGGAAATATACATGCCAGTATGGGTAAACAAACATGCCACAATGGAGGAAGCATACATGCCAGTATGGGTAAACAAACATGCCAGGATGGGGAAACATGCATGCCAGGATGGGGAAAACATACATGCCAAGATGGATGAAACATGCATAGCCGGATGGGGAAAACATACATGCCAAGATGGAGGAAACATACATGCCAGGATGGAGGAAACATTCATGCCAGGATGGAGGAAACATTCATGCCAGGATGGGGAAAACATGCATGCCAGGATGGGAGAACCATGCATTCCAGGAAGGGGGAAACATGCATGTCAGGATGGGGGAAACATGCATGCCAGGATGGGGAAAACATACATGCCAGGATGAAGGAAGCATACATGCCAGCATGGGTAAACAAACATGCCAGGATGGGGAACAATGAATGGCAGGATGGGGAAACATGCATGGCAGGATGGGGAAAATATACATGCCAGGAAGGAGAAAACATACATGCCAGGATGGTTGAAACATGCATGGCAGGATGGGGAAAACATACATGTCAAGATGGAGGAAACATGCATGCCAGGATGGGGAAAACATACATGCCAGAATGGAGGAAACATACATGCCAGGATGGAGGAAACATTCATGCCAGGATGGGGAAAACATGCATGCCAGGATGGGGAAAACGGAAAACATACATGCCAGGATGGGGGGAAACATGCATGCCAAGATGGGGGAACCATGCATGCCAGGAAGGGGGAAACATGCATGTCAGGATGGGGGAAACATGCATGCCAGGATGGGGAAAACATACATACCAGGATGAAGGAAGCATACATGCCAGCATGGGTAAACAAACATGCCAGGATGAGGAACAATGAATGGCAGGATGGGGAAACATGCATGGCAGGATGGGCAAAATATACATGCCAGGAAGGAGAAAACATACATGCCAGGATGGTTGAAACATGCATGGCAGGATGGGGAAAACATACATGTCAAGATGGAGGAAACATGCATGCCAGGATGGGGAAAACATACATGCCAGGATGGAGGAAACATACATGCCAGGATGGGGAAAACATGCATGCCAGGATGGGGAAACATACATGCCAGGATGGAGGAAACATGCATGCCAGCATGGGGAAAACATACATGCCAGGATGGAGGAAACATGCCACGATAGGGTACATTTACCAGGAAGGGGAACATTTACCAGGATGGGGAACATGTTAAGATGGGGGAACATTTACCAGGAAAGAGAACATGGCAGGAAGGTGGACATTTACCAGGATGGGGAACATGTTAAGATGGGGTAACATTTACCAGGAAGGGGAACATACCAGGAAGATGGACATTTACCTGGATGGGGGTACATGCTAGGAAGGGGGACCTTTACCTGGATGGGGGTACATTTACCTGGATGGGGGTACATTAACCAGGAATGGGGTACATGCCGGGATGGGGGAACATTTACAAGGATGGGCAATATGTCAGGATGGGGTACATTTACCAGGATGGAGGACATTTACCAGGATGAGGTATATTTACCAGGATGGGGCCATGATGGGGGCAAATATACCAGAATGTAGGAAATATATATCAGGAAAGGGGACATGTTTACCAAGAAGTGGCCCAGGAAGGGGGACACAACTACACAATGAAAGGGGAGGGGAGCAACTCGTAGGTCTTTATAGGATTTCAAGATGTTCAGACTTTGAAATGTAGATGTGGATTACAGGGTGAAATCTGATTGCATTCCATGCTAAAATCTCTGTCTAATATGCTGCAATTTTTCCAGAAAGATCAATCCAACTGCTGTGTCTGAAAAGGGCAGGGGCTCAGCTTCAATGTGTGGTAAGCAGACATGCGCGTGATGCCCCCTGCTGAAGAGAAGAGAAGACTGCAAAGGTAAGATTAAAATCAATTATTTACATAATAGGATTGGTTGGCACTTCGGAAAAAAAATTGGGTTTAGGGCTACAGTGTGGGCACTCATCCTGTAAAAGGTTCTCCATGACTGGTCTAGAAGATAGTATGGATGAATTAATCATTGGCATCAGATGTTGATGAATGAGCGTTGGTGCTGATCCATGCCTAATTCATTTTTTACAAATATAAGGTTTGCCATGGTTTCATGGTTAAAATTGATCATTTTGATTCTGACACAGCCCGCTGCCATTTTGATTCACCTTTCTGACAGTACACAGGAGGCAGAACATGCTAGTGAATGGGGAAAGTTCAATCCACTTGCCCAATTTAGTGAGCAAAAAATCCACACATAACACTACCAATATTAATAACTCCTCTCATGCATCATAATGATGATTCACTACTATTCTCACCTCTCAATTTATTTAAAAAATATCAGTTGTAATCCTGCAGTTTATCTTTTGAGGCTTCACTGCATCCCCCTTTAGCTCAAATGACTTGTAACATCTTTTAAATGTTAAAATGTTGTGCTGTTGTCTCAGTCATTCATTTATAAACTACCTGATGAAGGAGCCTCTGAGATTAAATAGTTTGCAAGAAGACATTTTCTGGTTAGCCAGTAAAGGTGTCACTCTTAGAATACTTTTGTTGCACAAAAATATTCACAATAATAATAGTTCTATGAAAAACACAGTACCACAATGGGTTTTTTTTATTGTACATTGACAGATAAAGAAAAATTCTGCTTGATTCTCCTCCTTGCAAAAATGCCTTCCCTTGGTTATATCTAATATTAAAGGGAAGTATGAGCTTAGAACTACAGTAAGGGTACCGTCACACTTTAGCGACGCTCCAGCAATCCCACCAGCGATCTGACCTGGTCAGGATCGCTGGTGCGTCACTACATGGTCGCTGGTAAGCTGTCAATCAGGTAGATCTCACCAGCAACCAGTGACCAGCCCCCAGCCAGCAGCGACACGTGGAAGCGATGCCGCGCTTGGTAACTAAGGTAAATATCGGGTAACCAAGCACTTGGTTACCCAATATTTACCTTGGTTACCAGCGCACACCGCTTAGCGCTGGCTCCCTGCACTCCTAGCCAGAGTACACATCGGGTTAATAAGCAAATAGCTTTGCCTATTTACCCGATGTGTACTCCGGCTATGTGTGCAGGGAGCAGGGAGCCGGCACTGGCAGCCTGAGAGCGGCGGACGCTAGTAACCAAGGTAAATATTGGGTAACCAGGGAAAGGGCTTTGCTTGGTTACCCGATATTTGCCTTGGTTACAGCTTACCGCAGGCTGCCAGACGCCAGCTCCCTGCTCCCTGCACATTTAGATCGTTGCTCTCTCGCTGTCAAACACAGAGATGTGTGCTTCACAGCGGGAGAGCAACGTCCAAAAAATGAACCAGCGCTGTGTGTAACGAGCAGCGATCTCACAGCAGGGGCCAGATCGCTGCTCAGTGTCACACACAGCAAGATCGCTAATGAGGTCACTGGTGCGTCACAAAAAACGTGACTCAGCAGCGTTCTCGCTAGCGATCTTGCTATGTGAGAAGTACCCCTAAGTCTCATTTCACTCACTAAACAAATATTCAAGTGATTAAGAGAAAGATAAAATATACAGAGATAAAAGATTTGCTTCCAAAACTGCATACATTTCCTTCCCTGGCAAAGTTTGAGATTTCATTTTTCTTGTGCACACATTGCAGCTTTATTTTGGCTGTCTCTTTGTGGTGACCACAAAGATGCTGCATGTCAATTCTTTCTGTGTTTTTGCCAGCATTTTTGAGCCCTTCCAGACAGTAGATTTGACTGACAAAATGCACTGGGCAAAAAGACTAAAAAAAACCCCGCAGTAAAACGTGGCAAAAAATGCATGCCGAAGGAACGTTTTTTTTGAACCAAAAACATGCATCTTTGTAGTCACCAAAAAGATGAAGCATGCACACATAGCCTAACATGACAATATACCATCAAAATCAAGTCTTCAGAGGTCAAATTGATGGTTCAGGTGTTACAAGACCAAAATCAGGTTTTTAGATGTTTTTAATGATATGTTTGCCAAAAATATATCTGCAGGACAATTTTGATTTATATTTGTTTACAGAGTGAGGTATCATGCAGATAAAAATGGGCACATACAATAAGAGACGATTGGAGATGCAGGTATACACATATTTTTTTTTGCTTTATTAGAGATGAGCAAACCTTTCAAAGTTTCCAAACAAACGTCATGTTCGCAGAACTGCTCTCCGAACCATTCCATGAACCTTCTCAAACCTCTTTGGATTAAATGGGAGGTTAAACCTAAGGCAGAAAACACCTTTAGAGGGTTGAAAAGCTTCCAAAAAAACAAAAATATGTTTGACAATGCAGCCCCACTCATTTGACATAGCCATTAGCTTACTAGACTATTGACATAAGAAATATAGAGGTGGATGAGAGACAGGTGTAGGGCTGGTGCTCCCATACCCATGCCAGTACAGACAAGACACAATCTTGAAGTCTTGACATTTAAAACCCTTTCAGGCAAACAGCAGGAATGTGGCATCAGTTGCTCCCCTCATTTCCCCAGAGTGTCTTTGCACAACAGTGAGGCATGGTCCATGCAACACACAGGATGTGGTCTGGCATTTTCATTTTAAAATTCAAGAGATGCATGATTGACAGGCGTAGGCCTCTTGCTCCCAGAACCGTGGAACTACAGACAAGACACAACTTCTAGACCCATCTTGGAGCCTTGAGATTGAAAAACCTTTCAGGCAGAAAGCAGGACAGCAGGAGAGTGACATTAATTGCCCCTCTATTTGCAAATAGTGTGTTTTCACAGCAGGGATGTATGTTTCATGCAGCACACAGAATATGGCCTGGCATTTTCATTTTAAAAAGCAAGTATGCATGAGTGATAGGTGTAGGTCTCTTGTTCCCAGAACCCTGGCACTACAGACAAGTTGGAGACCCATCTTGGATTCTTTAAATTTAAACCTTTCAGGCAGAGAGCAGGACAGCAGTACAGTGGCATCAATTCCCCTCATTTCCTAATAGTGTGTTTGCACAGCAGGGAGGTATGGTCCATGCAACACAGGATGTGGCCTGGCATTTTCATTTTAAAAATTAATAGATGCCTCAGTGACAGACATAGTTCTCTTTCTCCTAGAACCCTGGCACTACAGAAAAGACACAACTTGGAGACCTATCTTGGAATCTTGAGATTTAAAAATCTTCCAGGCAGACAGAAGGACAGTGGCATCAATTGTCCCTCCCCATTTCCCCATAGTGTGTTTCCACAGAGGGAGCTTTGGTCCATGCAACACATAGGATGTGGCTTGGCATTTTCATTCTAAAAATCAAGAGATGCATAAGTGACAAGAGTAAGCCTCTTGCTCCAAGAACCCTTGCACTACAGACAAGACAACTTGGAGACCTATCTTAGAGTCTTTTGATTTAAAAACCTTTCAGGCAGACAGCAGGACAGTGGCATCAATTGCCCCACACCCCATTTTCCCATAGTGTCATTGCACAGCATGGTATGTATGGTCCATGCAACACACAGGATGTGCCCTGGCATTTCCATTTTACTCCGTCATCCAGGCCAGAATAGTGCCCTAGAAATTTCTGTTAAACCATGCTGAGCATGTGAGCTATGTATTGCACATTTGATGTCACCCAGGTGTAGTGCCACCACCAGGTTTGCACCATTAATACACGTGGCTTTCCTTGGCTCCATGTTCAATGGAGAGAGCCATTGGACAAACTGGGCCTGGATAGTGGTCCGCAAGTCTGCAGCTGGGTGACTGCATTCTCCAATTCATAATAATTTAAGCACTGCCTAATTGCGCTGACTTACACACAAGATGTGTTCTGGCATTTTCATTTTAAAAATTAAGAGATGCATGAGGCAGTAATGGCAGATACAGCTTTAAAAAACGGGCTGGATGATTTCCTCAGAATACACAACATTGTTGGTTATAAGTGACTTAGTGACAGAATGAATAATTAGTGCAGGAAAGTTGAACTACACTGTCTGCAGAATTATTACACATATAAGTATTTTGATCACATTATAATTTTTATACATGTTGTCCTACTCCAAGTTGTATAGGCTTGAAAGCCAACTACCAATTAAGTAAATCAGGTGATGTGCATCTCTGTAATGAGGAGTGGTGTGGTGTAATGACATCAACACCCTACATAAGGTGTGCTTAATTATTAGGCAACTTCCTTTCCTTTGGAAAAATGGACCAGAAGACAGATTTGACGGGCTCTGAAATGTCCAAAATTGTGAGATGTCTTGCAGAGGGATGCAGCAGTCTTAAAATTGCCAAACTTTTGAAGCGTGATCACCGAATAATCAAGCATTTCATAGCAAAAAGCCAACAGGGTCGCAAGAAGCGTGTTGGGCAAAAAGGCAAAATCAAGCGTGAAGCTGCCAAGATGCCATTTGCCACCAGTTTGGCCATATTTCAGAGCTTCAACATTACTGGAGTATCAAATAGCACAAGGTGTGCCATACTCAGGGACATGGCTAAGGTAAGGAAGGCTGAAAAACAACCACCTTTGAACAAGAAACATAAGATAAAACGTCAAGACTGGGCCAAGAAATATCTTAAGACTGATTTTTCAAAGGTTTTATGGACTGATGAAATGAGAGTGACTCTTGATGGGCCAGATGGATGGGCCAGAAGCTGGATCAGTAAAGGACAGAGAGCTCAACTCTGACACAGACGCCAGCAAGGTGGAGGTGGGGTACTGGTATGGTCTGGTATCATGAAAGATAAACTTGTGGGACCTTTTCGGGTTGAGAATGGAGTGAAGCCCAACTCCCAGACCTACATTCGGTAAAGGTGGCAAGGCGATAAAATGTCATTTTGACAAACCTGTAAACCACAACAAAAATAACTGTATTACCAGCAGAAAGAGGAAGATCTGTAATTAAATCCATAGAAATATCCATTCAAGGTTTGCTAGGCACACGTAATGGCAGCAGACAACCAGATGGATGAGAGTGCGGTGGTTAGAACATGCACAGATGGTTAAAGAAGACACATAAGACTACATCCCTCAAGATTTTTGGCCACCAAAAATGATGTGACTGGAGATCTAACATGCCCTTCAACCCAGGATGACCAGCCAGAAACCTTAAGGCGAATCTTCAGGGGAATAAATGACTTATCAGCTGGAATTACCAGATGGTGCCTCATCCTGGGCCTCAGCATTCTCAGACTCAACTTTTGTACTGAGTGCTGACACCACCATTCTCTTGTGCAGGATGGGCACCAGTTCCTCATAAGGTTCCCCATCTGAATAACTGCTGGACAATTCATCTGCCTTAGTGTTTTTAGAACCAGGAAGGTAGGTAACTGAAAGTGTAAACCTGTTAAAGGACAATGACACCCAGGCTTGTCTCAAAGAAAGGCATTTTGCTGAGGTACAGGAAATTTTTATGGTCCATATTTCCAGAGACAGGATGTATAGCTCCCTCCAAAAAGTTTCACCATTCATCAAATGGCAATTTGATGGCAAGTAATTCCCTATTTCTAACGTCATAATTACTTTCGGTCGGCTATATCTCCTTAGAAAAGAAAGCACATGGTCAAAATTCACAAACCGACTGACCCTAAGACAGCCCCACCTCTACCTCAAGCGTCAGTCTTCACAGTAAAGGGAAGTGAAACATCGAGTTGCATCAGTACAGGTGATGATGCAAAACATTTTTCAGACATTCAAATGCATGTAAAGCACTTTCAGACCAGTTATAAAAGTCTGTACCTTTCTTCGTCATGTCAGTCAAAGGTTTAGTTTTGGCAAAAAATAATTTTATAAGCTTTCTGTAATAATTAGCAAAACCCAAAAATCACTGCATCGAACTAAGATTCTAAAGATGGTCATATTTTAGAACAGCCTGCAGCTTGGAGGGATTCATCCTAAAACCAGAGGCGAAAAAAAATGTAACACAGAAATGCCAGTTCTTGAACGGCAAATACACATGTCTCTAATTTAGCATACAACTTGTTTGCGCTGAGTATCTGCAAAACCTGTTTAATATGTTTCACGTGTAACCTAAAATCTAGAGAATAAATTATAATATTATCTAAAAATATAATTACAAATTTTCCCCAACAGGTGAGAAAATACTTAATTTACACAGTGTTTAAATACTACAGGCGCATTGGTTACACCAAATGGCATCACCAGATTTTCAAAGTGATCCCCAAGTGTATTAAAGACCATTTTCCACTCATCCCTCTATCAGACCCACAATGAAATTATAGGATCACCTGAGGTTGAGCTTGGAGAACCATTTTGCACTGTAAATCTGCTTAAATAGATCCGGAATCAGTGGCGTAGGATACAAATCACAAATCATAATCTGGTTAAGTTCCCAGATATCCAGACACGGACTATCATCTTTCTTTTTTATAAAGAAAAATCTTGTACCGGGGAAAAAGATGGCCTAATGTGACCATTGGCCAAACTCTCAGTGTATTCCTTGTTACCTTGTCTCTCAGACCGGGACAGAGTATACATCCTGCACTTAGGCAACTTTGTCCCTGGCTTCAACTTTTTGGTGCAGTCATAAGGTATGTGCAGTGCCAGCTCCTGACAACACTTTTCAGAAAACATATCAGTAAATTCTGACAAATGCACAGGAATAAAAGTTGTTGTGATTGAGACACAGGTCCCCAGAAAGTGTTTCTTACAGTAAGAGCTCCATTGAACTATGTCCTGGGTCTTCCAGTCAACTACCAGGATGTGTAAAGTGAACCAATGGACTCCTAACTCAATTTGTGCAGGTAGGTCCTTGAGCATATGGCAAGTAATATTCTCAGAATAAAGTACTACAATGTAGAGTTACAATCCCTGTGCACACTCCTTGAAAAATCCTTGGGAGAGAAGTGTTGAGTTGAAGGCAAGATTTCATTTAGGACTGAATAACTCGTCACTTCTTAACCCAGAAGAGCAAGCAAACTTTTCCGCAATTATGTTGACCCCAGAACCCACTATAAAGAAACACCTTAACTGAGACCTCTTGGCTCCCTATTTTGACCCTGGCAGGTAAAAGACACTAAGATACCATGGTGGAAGAGATACATAGAACCAGATTGAAATCCTCCAATTCTCCTAGGTTTAACAGTTTTCCGACGGCCGACCTTTCTTAGGCACCAAGGGACAATAGATAATAAAATGTCCCTTTTGACCACAGAAAAAGCATACACCTCCCTTTTAGGTGTAAGAGACTCTCTGCTCACCTGAAATGTCCCACCGAGCTACATGGGCTTGGATGAGGCCTGCAGAAATGCAGCAAGTGCCTCTGCCACTTAAAAAATAGACTTTTTGTTATGAGAACTGACAGAACCTTTAACCCCTTAAGGATGAAGCCAGTTTTGTACTTAATGCCCAGGCCATTTTTTGCAATTCTGACCAGTGTCCCTTTATGAGGTTATAACTCTGGAACACTTAAACGGATCCCCATGATTCTGACATTGGTTTTTCGTGACATATTGTACTTCATGATAGTTATAAATTTAGGACGATATTTTTTGCTTTTATTTGTGAAAAAAATCGGAAATTTGATGAAAATTTTGAAAATTTTGCAATTTTCAAACTTTTAATTTTTATGCCCTTAACCCAGAGAATTGTCACACAAAATAGTTAATAAATAACATTTCCCACTTGTCTACTTTACATTAGCACAATTTCTGAAACAACATTTTTTGGGGTTAGGAAGTTAGAAGGGTTCAAAGTTCATCAGCAATTTCCCACTTTTTCAACAAAATTCACAAAACAATTTTTTTAGGGACCACATCCCATTTGAAGTGACTTTGAGAGGCCTAGGTGACAGAAAATACCAAAAAGTGACACCATTCTAAAATCTGCACCCCTCAAAGTACTCAAAACCACATCCAAGAAGTTTATTAACCCTTCAGGTGCTTCACAGGAACTAAAGCAAAGTGGAATGAAAAAAAAGCAAAAAATAAAATTTTACCTAAAATGTTGCTCTACCCCAAATTTATTCACTTTTAGAAGAAATAACACAACAAAATGGACCCCAAATATTGTTACCCACTTTCTTATGAACGCGCCAATACC
The DNA here is from genome assembly GCF_048569485.1 of Anomaloglossus baeobatrachus. Taxonomy (NCBI): domain Eukaryota; kingdom Metazoa; phylum Chordata; class Amphibia; order Anura; family Aromobatidae; genus Anomaloglossus; species Anomaloglossus baeobatrachus. The sequence continues at coordinate 597,397,645 of NC_134354.1, read as the reverse complement.
CCACATGTGGTCATAAACCTTTGTTTGGACAAATGGGAGGGCTCGGAACAGAAGGAGCAATATTTGAATTTTGGAAAGCAAATTTGGCTGAAATAGATTGTTGGCACCATGTTGCATTTACATGTCCGCTAAGGTACCTAAACAGCAGAAACCCCTCACAAGTGATACCATTTTGGAAACTAGACCTCTCAAGGCTTTTATCTAGGGGTATAGTGAGCATTTTGGACCCACAGGTACTTCACAGATTTTGATAACGTTACATTGTCATATTGAAAATTTTCATTTTTTTCTGAAAAATGTTGCTTTAGCATCAATTTTTTCAAGAGGTAATTCAAAAATTTGACCCCAATGATTGTTACCCACTTTTTTATGAGTGCGGTGATACCTCACATGTGGTCTGAAATCTTTGTTTGGAGAAATGGGAGGGCTTGGAACGGAAGGAGCAATATTTGAAATTTGGAAAGGAAATTTGGCTGAAAAAGATTGCGGGCACCTTGTCGCATTTGGAGGACCCCTAAGGTACGTAAACAGCAAAAAAAAACACAAGTGACCCCATATTGGAAACTAGGCCCCTCAAGGAATTTATCTAGATGTTTGGTGAGTACCCTGAACCCTCAGGTGCTTTACAGAAGTTTATAATGTTGAGCCATGAAAATAAAAAAATAAAATTTTACCACAAAATTGTTACTTCAACCAGGTAGCTTTTTTTTCACAAGGGTAACAGGAAAAAAATCACCATGAAATTTATTGTGCAATTTCTCCTGAGTTTGGTGATATTTTGTATGTGGTGGAAATCAACTGTTTGGGCACACGGCAGGGCTCGGAAGAGAAGGAGTGCCATTTGACTGCAAAATTGGTTGGAATCAATAGCGGACGCCATGTTCCATTAGGAGAGCCCCTGAGGTGCCTAAACAGTAGAGGTCCCCCACAAGTGACCCCATTCTGGAAAAGAGACCCCACAAGGAATTTATCTAGATGTTTGGTGAGTACCCTGAACTCCCAGGTGCTTCACAGAAGTTTATAATGTTGAACTGTGAAAATAGAAAAAATATATTTTTACCACAAAATTGTTACTTCAACCAGATAGCTTTTTTTTAACAAGAGTAAAAGGAAAAAAATCTGCATCAAATGTATTGTGCAGTTTCTCCTGAGTATGCTGATACCTTATGTGTGGTGAAAATTAACTGTTTGGGTGTACAGCAGGACTCAGAAGGGAAAAAGTGCCATTTGACTGAACAATTGGCTGGAATCATTAGCGGACGCTATGTCGCATTTGGAAAGCCCCTAAAGTGCCTAAACAGTGGAGGTCCCCCACACTGACCCCATTCTGGAAACAAGACACCTCAAGGCTTTTATCTAGGCGTATAGTGAGCATTTTGAATCCACGAATATTTCACAGAATTTGATAAGCTTAGGTTGCCATATTGAAATTTTCATTTTTTTCACAAAAATGTTGATTTAGCATCAAATTTTTCACTTTTTCAAGAGGCAACAACAAAACATGGACCCCACAGGTTGTTATACAATTTCTTGTGAGCGCAGGGATACCCCACATGTGGCCAAAAACCTATGTTTGGATAAATGGGAGGGCTTGGAATGGAAGGAGCACCATTTGAATTTTGGAAAAGTTGAAATAAATTGCACGCACCATGTCACATTAGCAGGGCCCCTTGGGTACCTATACATCAGAAACCCCCCACAAGTGACCCCATTTTGGACACTGGATCCCTCAAGGACTTTATTCAGGAGCATAGTAAGCATTTTGAATCCACAGGTACTTCACAAAAATGTTGCTGTAGGAACAATATTCTCATTGTTAGGCTATGTGGCCATAATCCAGCGACACAACGTCTAGTACAAAGTATCAGCCTTCCTGCAGAGATGTGAGTGTTGTCCACGGGAGAATGCAGCTGCCTATGCCCACGATTTGGGTTTAGGCTGCTGTGGACTTTAGCTCTATTCTACCTGCACTCTCATCTCCGCAGCATAAATTGACATGCTCAGGCTCAGGAAGCTGCACCACAGGTTGGTTTATGCTGCAGAGAAAAAAAGCACAGTGGGCATAGGATTTCTAAAATTCCTTCGACTGTGCTTCTACTGCACAACGCAGCATTATGGACGCAGGGAAAACACTCTGCAACCAAAATGCTGCAAACCCTGATTGTGGGCACACAGCCTAAAATGCTACAACAGATGAATGTATATATGACACACCAATATAACGTCCCACCCCCTGCATATTCTAAGCTTGCGCCCTTTAGTGCCTTTCATGTGGCACTAAAGGGTGCCTAGCCTTGTATTTAGCCCAAAAAAAAAGTTAAAATAAATGACGTGGGGTCCCCCCTATTTTTGATAGCCAGCTAGGGTAAATCAGACAGCTGTAGCCTGCAAACCACAGTTGACAGCATCATCTTGTCTGGTGATTAATTTGAAGGGCTCCCCAAGCTGTTTTTTTTTAATTTATAAATAAATAATTAAAAAAGCAAACAAACGTGGAGTCCCCCCAAATTAGATCACCAGCCAAGGTGAAGCTGACAGCTGGGGTCTGGTATTCTTAGGGTGGGAAGAGCCATGGTTATTGAACTTTTCCCAGCCTAAACACAGCAGGCTGCAGCCGCCTATAGAAGTGGCGCATCCATTAGATGCGCCAATCCTGGCGCTTCGCCCCAACTCATCCCGTTGCCCTGGTGCGGTGGCAAATGGGGTAATAAATGAGGTTGATACCAGTTGTGTAATGTCACCTGGCATCAAGCCCAGCAATTAGTGATGTCACAGCGTCTATTTGATACCAGACATAACTAATTGACAGTAATAAAAAAAAAATTGACAACAAAAAAAAAAAATATTTGAAAAAACACTCCCCAAAACATTCCCTCTTTCACCAATTTATTGAAAAGAAAAAAAATAAAATCGGGTCCCCTGTAATCCATTTTTGAAAGTCCCACGTCTATTCTGGACCTTCTAGAATATGGGAGGCACGCTCAGGGAATGTATCCCCCATTTTCTAGGAGTGCAGACCCTCCATTTGAGGAGAGTGGGTGCAAAGAATCTGCACCCACTCTCTCCTGGTTACAGCTGCAGACTGCGAGCAGCAGCCAGCATTTCTAAAGGCAGGAAGCTGAGCTGACAGCTGCTCTGCACGTGTGACCGGCGTGCACTGTGAAGGAGGAGGGGGCCGCGAGGGATCAGAGCTGCGACAGGTACGGGGGTCACCGGAGGACACCGGGGGGAATAGGGAATGACCTGGCAGGGCCTGGGGAGCAGTTTTCTGTCACATGTTAAATGGCACATCCGACAGAAACCAGAGGAAAACGGTAAATGCGTCCGGTGCGCTGCTGTGCGCACGGCCATCTTGGATTTTCGGGAGGGGGTTGGGGGTCGGGGGGGGCACTTTGGTGACACCGGGGGACCGGAGGGGAATGGGGAAAAGATTTATCTCCCATCTGACATATTCGATCATGCCAGATGGGAGATAAATAATTTTTTACCGGCGCTGCTATTTACTGTAAAGTGATCATCGGTGAGCGGGGACCGGAAAAACCAGCCCCCGGTAGCTGAAATCCTGGAGATTTTCTGACTCTGGGGGGCGCTATACCCTTTTTTCCGACCGCCATTAAAAAGCGGTGGATCGGAAGAAGTACCCTTAATTGCCGCCGTTAAAAGGCGTATCGGTGATCATTAAGGGGTTAATCTATACAGATTACCAGAGCCATGGCACACTCCAGAGAGGGGGTGTCTCATAAATAACCAATAGAATAGGTATACATGGCACTTCTGGTGGTGGTGCATGAGTAGGTTCCAAAACTCTATCAAAGTGTAAGTTGAAACTCAGTACTCTAACGATACACTGTCATGTTTTGATTCATTTTTTTATGACCATCATATTTATGTGGTTACTGTCTATTTCTCTGTTATTGTACATACCATTGCTGCCCAGGATGAAGGTCTTACATGACCAAAACGTCTATTTGTGCAAGTCCTATCAATTCTTCTGAATAAAATTACCTTGCAACATCTATATGGAGTGCCGAATTTCAACTTATACTCTCATACATAATCAAGGCCTCTTTTAACCTGTCAGAAATGCCCTGAAAAAAAATGGTTCTTGGAAGCAGGGTCGTTTGACTGTCCAACACCAGAATACAGTCCAATAATCCTCAGCCTGCTGATTCCCCTGTTGAAGTGAACAGATCTTAGACAACAAACCATAACAGGATCATCGTAGATGAGACCGAGAGCAGGAAAAAAAAATGTCCCAAACACAGGGGAAGTAGGAGGCAATGAACATGCCCGAACCACTGAGAAGTGAGACCACAATACCCACACCCTGTATCTCACTCTCGGAGGAGAGAGGAGGAAGGCGAAAATACAATTGACATGCTTTCCAGGAGGTGATAAATGGGCTGAACTCCCCAGCAAATCACTCAGAGAGAGACACCTAAGGTTTAGGTGATCTAGTAACCCACTGTGCCAAGGTAGAAGACTGAACATGTTACTGAACCTGGAGTTACAGCACCTGCAACTGCCTCCCAAGGAAAGATACAGGGTCCAAAATAAAATTCAAATGTGCTAAATATAGTGTCACGGGGTGTGACGAGTTAACTTGGAACAGGCGCACCTACACTGACCCTAGGGCTAGGGTGGCCCTAGCTGTCCCTGTTCCCAAAGATACATCTAATGGTGACGATAGTTGGGCCACCTACCTAACCCAAGCTCCTAAATAGCGCTGGTCTATACCCCCTCTCCTACATCCCTGGGGAGGGCCAGGACAGGAGTAGTTTTATCCCACATGTGGAGTCATGGGGGTCAGTGGGTGCTCTCGTCCGCTGGCTCGGCCACCTTTAGAAAGACCGCATGGCCCAGGGCTCATCCCAACTGAACGCCTGACCTCTTTAATCGTGGGTGGAACACTACTCAGACAACACAGGGTGAGGGAATCACAATATTAGGACTTTATTGGATCCCCAAACAATTAACATAACCAGCAAAACACACAAATGTAACAGGCAACAGAGTCTCACCCTTCCGCTGGCTCACCAGGCATTTAGAAAGTCCGTGCCTCAGAGCTTCAAGGGCTACTTACTCCAATCCAGCAGCACCCCGCCAGGTTTGGTTATGGCTTTCCAATCGGATCCGCAGGTCCTAGATTGGTAGCATGTAGCAAGAGTCTCCCTGGGCAATGGACAGTCCTCCTTCTTATACCCCCGAGCTCTTCATTCAGACCATTTGGGGTCTTCATGATTGGTGGATAAGACTGGGCTTTTATTGGCTTTCACGCTTGTATTGGATAAAGAAGCTGTGAGTAGTCCCTTGTACAGCGATAGGGTTGGAAGGACAAGCTTCCCTTTTTGTCCTCCTTCACTCAAACTGTATTTCCTGCACCCATAAATTGGCATTGTAGATCTCCCACATCATTTCCTAGGAGAATATCTGCAGGCAAGACAACAAATACACAGAATGAGTAGAGCAAGGCTCCTAAAATATGAACAGAGCCAGTACAAACAAGACAGTGAACCAAGCTTGAAATAGGAATCTGTACAGCAAGATACACCTCCCACTATCCAGTCTCTTTGGAGGCGTGGGTTCAAATCCCACCGCTGCCACCAATTGTGGAGTCACGGGGGTCAGTGGGTGCTCTCGTCCGCTGGCCCTGCCGCCTTTAGAAAGACAGCATGGCCCAGGGCTCATCCCAACTGAACGCCCGACCTCCTTAACCATGGGCGGAACACTACTCAGACAACACAGGGTGAGGGAATCACAATATTAAAACTTTATAGGATCTCCAAACAATTAACGGCACATAGCACATAACCAGCAAAACACACAAATGTAACAGGCAACAGAGTCTCACCCTTCCGCTGGCTCACCAGGAATTTAGAATGTCCGTGCCTCAGAGCTTCCAGGGCTACTTACTCCAATCTAGCAGCACCCCGCTTTCGGCAGGCACGCACCGAGAATGGCATAATGCCAGATTTAGGAAGCTGGCTGCGGTCCACAAAGTCTGTAGTCAGATGACTGGATTGTCCCATGCTGGATTCATTCCTTAGGTAGTCCTTGATATAAAAGCTGAATTCTTGCATTCGATGCTGAAGTCCATATAGTGTTATAATCCAGGTTTGGTTATGGCTTGCCAATCGGATCTGCAGGTGCTAGATTGGTAGCATGTAGCAAGAGTCCCCCTGGGCAATGGACAATCCTCCTTCTTATACCCCCGAGCTCTTCATTTAGACCATTTGGGGTCTTCATGATTGGTGGATAAGACTGGGCTCTTATTGGCTTCCACGATTGTATTGGATAAAGAAGCTGTAGGTAGTCCCTTGTACAGCGATAGGATTGGAAGGACAAGCTTCCCTTTGTGTCCTCCTTCACCCAAACTGTGTTTCCTGTACCCACAAATCGGCATTGTAGATCTCCCACATCATTTTCTAGGAGAAAATCTGCAGGCAAGACAACAAATACACAGAATGAGTAGAGCAGGGCTCCTAATAATAATAAGTTTTATTTCTATAGCGCCAACATATTCTAATTTATGTATATCAGCTCACCGTGTACGAGCTCACTCCTGGCTTCTCCCTGGAGCACGGACAGGCACTGCCACAGCCCGATATTGCAAGTGAAAGAAAGAAGAAACATCCAGCTCTTCAGGCGAGGAAAGCCATGGTCTTTATTTTAGCATGCAGACAGCGGATGACATGACCAGCACAGCACTACAACACAACTGTCTGCATGCTAAAATAAATGCTGATGACACCCAACTGTACACATCTTCTCCTGACATCACCCCTGCACTATTACAAAATACTACCGATTGTCTGTCCGCTGTCTCCAACATCATGTCCTCCCTCTATCTAAAACTGAACCTGTCAAAAACTGAACTTCTCCTGTTTCCTCCCTCTCCTAACCCTCCAAAACCCAATATTACCATTTCTGTGTGTGGCTCTACCATTACGTCCCAGCAGCACGCCCACTGTCTTGGGGTTATATTTGACTCCGATCTTTCCTTCACTCCCCACATTCATTCACTTGCTCGTTCTTGTCACTTCCACCTCAAAAACATCTCAAGAATTCGACCTTTTCTTACTGTTGACTCTGCAAAAACTCTTACTGTCGCTCTCATTCATTCTCGTGTGGATTGTTGTAACTCTTTACTAATTCGTCTCCCTGTTACTAAACTCTCCCCTCTCCAATCCATTCTGAATTCCGCAGCCAGGATCATTTTCCTCTACAACCGCTTCACTGATGCCTCTGTTCTTTGCCAGTCATTGCACTGGTTGCCTATCCGTTACAGAGTCCAATATAAACTTATTACTCTCACTTACAAAGCTCTCCACAGTTCTGCACCACCCTACATCTCCTCCCTCATCTCTCTCTATCACCCCACCCGTGCCCTCCGCTCTGCTAATGACTTAAGACTGACATCCTCAACAATTCGAACCTCCCACTTTCGTCTTCAAGATTTCTCACGAGCTGCACCTATGCTCTGGAACACACTACCAAGAGAAATCTGATTAATTCCCAACATCCACACCTTTAAGCAGGCCCTAAAAACGCATTTCTTTAGACTAGCCTATCACCTCAGTGCCCTGATCTAATCTAGTCCCTTTCTGCCCTTCAAAAAACTTACTTCCAGTTCTCGTCCCCTGTACCTGTATAAATTCTCACCGACGGGTTCATGCAGCTGCTTTTGAATACTCTATTAAATCGATGGCTGGACTATATATGACAAGCTTTTCTCCCCCCCATTCACCTTTTGTGTCACCCCTATTTCCTCATAGACTGTAAGCTTACGAGCAGGGCCCTCACTCCTCCTGGTATCTTAATTTTGTTATTTTGTATTGTCTCATATTGTCTGTACATGTCCCCTTTTAATTGTAAAGTGCTGCAGAATATGTTGGCAAGTGAAAGAAAGAAGAAACATCCAGCTCTTCAGGCGAGGAAAGCCATGGTCTTTATTTTAACATGCAGACAGTTGTGTTGTAGTGCTGTCCTGGTCATGTCATCCGCTGTCTGCATGCTAAAATAAAGACCATGGCTTTCCTCGCCTGAAGAGCTGGATGTTTCTTCTTTCTTTCACTTGCCAACATATTCTGCAGCACTTTACAATTAAGAGGGGACATGTACAGACAATATGAGACAATACAAAATAACAAAATTAAGATACCAGAAGGAGTGAGGGCCCTGCTCGTAAGCTTACAGTCTATGAGGAAATAGGGGTGACACAAAAGGTGAATGGGGGGGAGAAAAGCTTGTCATATATAGTCCAGCCATCGATTTAATAGAGTATTCAAAAGCAGCTGCATGAACCCGTCGGTGAGAATTTATACAGGTACAGGGGACGAGAACTGGAAGTATATTTTGAAGGGCAGAAAGGGACTAGATTAGATCAGGGCAGTGAGGTGATAGGCTAGTCTAAAGAAATGCGTTTTTAGGGCCCGCTTAAAGGTGTGGATGTTGGGAATTAATCAGATTTCTCTTGGTAGTGTGTTCCAGAGCATAGGTGCAGCTCGTGAGAAATCTTGAAGACGAGAGTGGGAGGTTCGAATTGTTGAGGATGTCAGTCTTAAGTCATTAGCAGAGCGGAGGGCACGGGTGGGGTGATAGAGAGAGATGAGGGAGGAGATGTAGGGTGGTGCAGAACTGTGGAGAGCTTTGTAAGTGAGAGTAATACGTTTATATTGGACTCTGTAACGGATAGGCAACCAGTGCAATGACTGGCAAAGAGCAGAGGCATCAGTGAAGCGGTTGTAGAGGAAAATGATCCTGGCTGCGGAATTCAGAATGGATTGGAGAGGGGAGAGTTTAGTAACAGGGAGACGAATTAGTAAAGAGTTACAACAATCCACACGAGAATGAATGAGAGCGACAGTAAGAGTTTTTGCAGTGTCAACGGTAAGAAAAGGTCAAATTCTTGAGATGTTTTTGAGGTGGAAGTGACAAGAACGAGCAAGTGAATGAATGTGGGGAGTGAAGGAAAGATCGGAGTCAAATATAACCCCAAGACAGCGGGCGTGCTGCTGGGACGTAATGGTAGAGCCACACACAGAAATGGTAATATTGGGTTTTGGAGGGTTAGGAGAGGGAGGAAACAGGAGAAGTACAGTTTTTGATAGGTTCAGTTTTAGATAGAGGGAGGACATGATGTTGGAGACAGCGGACAGACAATCGGTAGTATTTTGTAATAGTGCAGGGGTGATGTCAGGAGAAGATGTGTACAGTTGGGTGTCATCAGCATAGAGATGGTACTGGAAACCAAATCTGCTGATTGTTTGTCCAATAGGGGCTGTGTATAGAGAGAACAGGAGGGGGCCTAGGACTGAACCCTGAGGAACTCCGAACGTAAGGGGAAGAGCAGAGGAAGAGGAGCTGGCAAAGGATACAGTGAATGAGCGGTCAGAGAGGTAAGAGGAGAACCAGGAAAGAACGGTGTCCTTGAGCCCGATAGAGCGGAGCATAGTGAGTAGGAGCTGGTGATCCACAGTATCGAATGCAGCAGAGAGATCCAGGAGGATTAACAGGGAGTAGTGACCATTAGATTTAGCTGTTAGTAAATCATTAGAGACTTTAGTAAGAGCAGTTTCAGTAAAATGTAAGGAGCGGAAACTGGATTGTAGAGGGTCAAGGAGAGAATTATCTGACAGATAGCGGATTAAACGGGAGTGGACCAGATGTTCCAGGAGTTCCAGGAGTTTGGAGATGAATCGGAGATTAGAGACAGGTCTGTAGTTAGCGGCACAATTTTGGTCCAGGGATGGTTTTTTAAGTAATGGGTATATGCTGGCATGTTTGAAGGAGGAGGGAAAGACACCAGAGGAGAGAGAGAGATTGAATATTTTAGTTAGGTGAGTGGTGACAGCTGGGGTGACAGATTTAAGGAGATGTGAGGGAATAGGGTCACTGGTGCAGGTAGTAGGGCGAGAAGATGCGAGGAGCCTGGTGACTTCTTCTTCTGTGACTGGATCAAAGAGTGAAAGTGAGCTAGATGAAGTGTAGGAGGGCAGACAATGTATGGTTTTATGAGGTTTGGAGGAAATTTCCTGGCGTATATGGTCAATTTTTTCTTTAAAATAATTGGCCAGGTCATCTGCACTGAGGTTGGTGGTTGGGGCCAGAACTCTTGGTCCTAGGAGGGAATGGAAAGTATCAAAGAGTCGTTTAGGATTGTTGGCTAGAGAGGTGATGAGTGTGTCAATTTTTTCTTTAAAATAATTGGCCAGGTCATCTGCACTGAGGTTGGTGGTTGGGGCCAGAACTCTTGGTCCTAGGAGGGAATGGAAAGTATCAAAGAGTCGTTTACGATTGTTGGCTAGAGAGGTGATGAGTGTGTTAAAGTATGCTTGTTTGGAGAGGTGAAGGACAGCATTGTATGTTTTGAGCATAAACTTATAATGGATGAAATCTTTGGCTAGATTGGATTTTCTCCACAGACGTTCAGCGCACCTGGAACACCGCTGGAGAAAGCGTGTTTGCAACGTGTGCCAAGGCTGCTGCCGTCTGCGCCGCGTTGCTCTGTGTGTAGCAGGTGCAGCTTCATCTATGACGCTCTGTAGGGTGTCATTATAATGTTTTACAGCAGAGTCAGGACATGAGAGGGAGGATATTGGGGCCAGTGATGACTGCAATTTCTTCAGAAATTCCTGGTTGTTAATGGCATGTATATTCCTATATGGGAGGTAAATGGGGGTGTCCTGAGTGGGTTGACAGCTCTTGACTAGGAATGAAAGAAGGTTGTGGTCAGAGAGTGGGAGAGGGGAGTTAGTGAAATCATGCACTGAGCAGAGACGAGAGAAGACCAGGTCCAGCATATTCCCACCGACATGTGTAGGAGAGTTAGTTAGTTGTGAAAGGCCAAGAGAGGAGGTTAGAAATAAAAGATGAGTGGCAGCTGGGGAGAGGGGATCATCAATAGGGATGTTAAAGTCCCCCATAACAAGAGTAGGGAGGTCACAGGAAAGGAAATATGGAAGCCAGGTGGCGAACTGATCCAAGAACTGACTGGTTGGGCCTGGAGGGCGATACACAACTGCTGCTTGCAGGGAGAAGGGTCTGTAAAGCCTGACAGTGTGGACCTCAAAAGAAGGGAAGATAAGTGAGGGAACAGGAGGGAATATGAAAATATGAACAGAAGCAGTACAAATAAGACAGTGAACCAAGCTTGAAATAGGAATCTGTACAGCAAGATACACCTCCCACCATATCCCACCATCACACCATACAAATAGACAGACAGGGAAAAAGAAAAACTCAAATTCAGTGCACTCACACAGAGGTAAACAATACGTGCTCAGGGGGAAATAAAGAATCAGGGAGCAAATAAACAGACAACAAGGTTATTTCCACAACACTTCAAATAACGCACAGGAGATCACCAGAACAGGTTCACCCTAGTATAAGCATCTGTATCGCAAAATGAAGCTAAAATTGGCATGAAGGAACAGGCTCCACTGTCTTTTAAAGAGTGCAGGCAGCTGTGATAGGTTTCCAGTAACTTTAGACCCTAGCAGCGATTCACAGACACGCAGAAATTAACTCCTGCTAGACTAATCACTAATAAGCACACAACTGATTGATGCCCGAATCTGACTGTGCAAATCTAAAGCACCATGTGGCTTGTCAGACTCTGGAGTGTAAACAGGGTCATAAGTCGCCATGGAACCCAGTGATTTTAGAGCTTAACACCATGTGACATAAATATAATAAAATAAAAAAAAGTCAATAACAATGAAATATTTAGGCATAAAAAAATTGAATATTGGTATAACTTATTATTAGAATTATATTACTACATATTATGCAATATTTGGATGATACATTTCTATAATAAAATGGGAATCTAAAAAATAAAAATAACTTTACATGGGCTTTCATATAGTCAAAGGGGTTTTTACATGTGCAAGAATCAAATTTAAATGTATACCCATATGTTTCATCCCTTTTTAGGCTATAAAAATTACAAATAATTTAAGTTGTTGAATTAACTAAGGGTAATTTAGATTTTAAATCTATATTAAGCCCTATACACCATCACTTGTTAAAGATTGAAAAAATAATAACGCCATGCTCCTTATATTTGTTTTACGATTGCAGTTGACAGAGTAATATAGTGTGCTGCAAAACTAATTATTCATAAATTAAACTAATGAATGTCAACTTGCATCGGAAATCATTTTAAAGTTAGATTATTAATTAATTGTGTAATTAAGCTCTTGACAGTGATAAATCATTTTCCTGACAGGGGTAGATGGCCTGTATAAGTTAGTGCCAGACAGGAACTCTGGTAATAGATAGCATCAATTTAGAAAGGCTTTAAATTATGATCCCACCTGTGTAGAGGTGCAAGTAGTGGCAAAACTCAAATAGGACTGGAATTTCTTAAGGGAAATGTTTATCAATCTCATTACATTACCTGCAGGAATAATGACAATTTACATTAGTATCCTAAATATGTATTTTAACTTTTTAGTCTGTAACCTCTGTTTCCAAATGTAGTCTAACAGTAGACCATTCACATTTTCAGGTTTTATTTCACATAGGATTTTAAAGGCTCTAAAAAATATATTCTTTTTAAATATTCTAATTAAACATTACCTTATTTTTTCTGCAACATATGGGGCTTTATTTTTGTATTTATATGATTTTTAGATATATTTTCTGCTAATGTCGGTCAAAAATGTAAAGAAAATATTTTTCATTTTTTAGTTTTTTTATCAACTAGAAAGAATTGCAAATACATTTTAAATTGTGTTCCCTCTTCCTATTTTTTTTTTTATGTTAACGGTGGTGCTGGAAACCTTTGCATACTTTTACTGCTCCCAAATTTTACAGGTTTACGGAAAAACACAGAGGTTACAACAGGGATGGAAAAGGAGAGGTAGGCCTTGATGATAGGGTGTGGGGGCAAGGGCACCTTTTGACACTAACCTGGGTCTGAATCCTGAGCTTCCCTAACATCTCTGTACAAGTCATTCCCATCATTGCCATCACATGCCTAGTCTCTAACTGTCCCTCCATTCATTCTGCATAGTGCCAAGGCTGTTGAATGCACTAGACATCACCACTACTGTAATTAAGCACAGTAGAAGGAATACAGACAAGGGGCGTAGAGAAAAGGAAATGTAACATGTATTGCAGGCAAACACCAGGGCTGCAGGAGACCAGAGATCAGCAACTTCCTTACTGCAGCCTAAAACCAGGGCTGAAAGTATCTTGACTAGAGATGAGCATTGTTCAAATCGAACCGCTCGCCAGTTACAAATTTGAGTTGTTTTTGCAATGTTCGAATTGTTCGATGAACTCGAATGATTTGCTTAATGTTCAAGAGTTCGAGGTTATGTTTGATAACAGTTCAATCACCAAAAGCGTAACTGTAACTTTTTACAGCTATATGTGCAGGGAGCCAGCGCTGGCAGCCTGCGGTATGCTGGTAACCATGATACATATCGGGTATCCAAGCAAAGCGCTTTGCTTAGTAACCTGATGTGTACCCTGGTTACCAAGCACAGCGTTATTACAAGGGTCGCTGGTCGCTATGGTGATCTGCCTGATTGACAGCTCACCAGCAACCATGTAGCGACTCACCAACGATCTCTGTCAGGTTGGCTCACTGGTCAGATCGTTGGTGCGTCGCTATGTGGTACGGGACCCTAAGCGTTTCTATGACTACAAACACAGCTATAAATGCAAGGGGTGGGTAGTACAATCACGTGTACAAGAAGAGGATTCCTTGTGTTGGTAAACACAGAAGAGTGAATCCTCCCGGTACCACCACCCCTGCTTCCACCTCCCGTCCGGCGCCATGTCTGCTGCCACGCGGCGCCATGTCCGGAGGCAAGGTGGAAGCAGATGTGAAATCAAAAGTGAACAGTAGAAAAAAAAAATATCATATTCGCCTGTCTGCAGACTCCCGAAATGTCCACTCCCAGCTCCTCTTCCCAATACCGCCACCCCGGCCTTAGCTGTGTGCATACTCACTGGACACGTCCGATGGCTGCAGGCTGGTGATGATCAGCTGATGAGGTCACCTGACGAAATCAGCTGACAGTACAAGTCCAGCGGTGAGGCCGGCTTTTTACCGCCTGACCGGTTTAAACTATCAGCTGATGCCGTCAGGTGATTTAATCACTGATTACCGCCAGGTCCTGCAGCGCTTGGACAGGAGTCTGCACAGAAGTAAGTATTTTTTTTTTTTGCACTGATGCTTCAGCTGATTGTATAAAAGCCGTTTATACAATCAGCTGATGTGTCATGTGATTCAGGCCCTTGAACCTGACACATCATCTGATCGGTATGCCTTACAGCAAACCGATTAGATAATATTGGATCTATATTGGACGGCACAGGACCCTTGACCCAGTATTACCGCGGAGGGGGGTTCTTTATTTAAATAAAGATGGAGTCACTAATTGTGTTGTGTTTTATTTCTAATAAAAATATTTTTATGTGTGTTATGTTTTTTTTTTATCTTTACTAGAAATTCATGGTGGCCATGTCTAATATTGGCATGACACCATGAATTTCGGGCTTAGGGCCAGTTGATAATATACAGCTAGCCCTAACCCCATTATTACCCAGCGAGCCACCCGTCACCAGGGCAGCTGGAAGAGTTGGATACAGCACCAGAAGATGTCGCTTCTATGAAAGCACCATTTTCTGGGGTGTCTGCAGACTGCAATTCACAGTGGGGGTGCCCAGAAAGCTTGGGCACCCTGATCTGCAGATTCCAATCCCCAGCTGCCTAGTTGTACCTGGCTGGACACAAAAAATGGGCAAAGCCCACGTCATTTTTTTTAATTATTTCATGAAATTTGTGAACTAATTAACAAAAAAGGGCTCCCTTATATTTTTGGTTCACAGCCGGGTAAAAATAGGCAGCTGGGGGTTGGGGGCAGCCCGTAACTGCCTGCTGTACCTGGCAAGCATACCAAAATATGGTGAAGCCCACGTAATTTTTTTAGAGGCAAAAAACTCCTGCATACAGTCTTGGATGGAGTATGTTGAGCCTTGTAGTTCTGCAGCTCCTGTCTGCTCTCCTGCATACACTAGTGGATGAAGTATGCTGAGCCTTGTAGTTCTGCTCCCCCTGCCTCTCCCTCCAGCATACTGTCCTGGATGGAGGATGCTGAGCCTTGTAGTTCTGCAGCTGCTGTCTGTTCTCCTGCATACAATAGTAGATGAAGTATGCTAAACCCTGTAGTTCTGCTCCCCCTGCCTCTCCCTCCAGCATACAGTCCTGAATGGAGCCTGCGCTGAGCCTTGTAGTTCTGCAGCTGTCTGGTCACCTGCATACACTAGTGGAGAATGAAGAACATATTAAAGAAGGAAATGACATCAGACCTTTTTTTTTTTCAACAATCTTTAAAACCGCATTAAAACGCAGTGAGCAAAAACGCAGCAAAACGCAGGCAAAAACACAAAAAAAAGATGCTGCGTTTTTGTGCGTTTTTTTGTGGGGAAAAAACGCACAAAAACGCAGTGTAAAAAAAATGCAGTGTGTGAACTTACCCTAAGCGTTTCTATGACTGTAAACGCAGTTATAAACACAAGGGTTGGGTAATACAATCACGTGTACAGGAAGAGGATTCCTTGTGTTGGTAAACACAGAAGAGTGGTTCCTCCCGCTACCGCCACCCCTGCTTCCACCTCCCGTCCGGCGCCATGTCCATACAGGAGGTGGAAGCAGCTACGAAATCAAAACTGAACAGTAGAAAAAAAATTTAATATTCACCTGTCTGCAGACTCCCGGGACACATCCGATGGCTGGCAGGACCTGGCGGTGATCAGCTGATGCGGTCACCTGACGGCATCAGCTGATCGTATAAGTCCAGCGGTGAGGCCGGCTTTTTACCGCCCGGCCAGCTTAAACTATCAGGTGACCACATTAGCTGATTACCGCCGGGTCCTGTAACGATCTGATGGGAGTCTGCACAGAAGTGTGTATTTTTTTTTATTCTACTGATGCATCAGCTGATTGTATAAATGTTTTTTATGCAATCAGCTGATGCGTCATGTGATTCAGGTCCTTGAACACCTGACACATCATCTGATCGCTTTGCCTTTCAGCAAACCGATAAGAGGATATTGGATCCGGATTGGACATCGCAGGACCCTCGACCCATGACTACAACGGAGTGGGGGGGTTCTTTAGTTCAAAAAAGATTGAGTCACTAATTGTGTTGTGTTTTATTTCTAATAAAAATATTTTTCTGTGTGTTGTTTTTTTTTATTTTTACTAGAAATTCATTGTGGCCATATCTATTTTGGCGTGACACCATAAATTTCGGGCTTAGTACCATCTGAGAATACAAAGCTGGTATTAACCACTTTATTGCCCAGCGAGCCACCGCCATCACGGCCACTGGACGAGCCGGATAATGTGCCTGGAAATGACGCCAAGAAACAATGCGCCATTTCCAGAGGTGGCTGTGGGCTGCCGAGAATCTCAGCCCCCAGCTGCCTGGCTTTACCTAACTGCCGAATAAAATACGGCGGGAGCCCACGCATTTTTTTTTTTACTATTTTTTTAAATAAAAAATTAATAGGCTTCCCTGTATTTTGATTGCCATCCAAGGTAACGTCAGGCAGATGAGGGTGGTAACCCGTAGCTGTCTGCTTTATCTACGCTGAGAATCAAAAATACCGTGGAGCGCTACGTCATTTTTTTAATGATTTATTTTTACTGTGATGTCAGGCATTCAAAATACAGGGAAGACCATTAAATAAATAATTAAAAAAAAAAAAATACGTGGGCTCCGGCTGCATTTTTTGTATTGGTAGCTAAGGGTAATCCAAGCAGCTACTGGCTGCTAACATCCACTGCTTGATGTTACCTTCACTGGCAATGGAAAATCCAGGAAAGCATTTTTTTATTTTTTTTTTTAAGTTTTTTGCCATAAAACTAAAAACAAAAAAATGACGTGGGCTTCGCCATATTTTTGTATGCTAGCCAGGTACAGCAGGCAGGTACGGCTGCCTCCAACCCCCAGCTGCCTATTTGTATATGGCTGGGGACTAAAAATATAGGGAAGCCCTTTTTTTAATTGTTTCATGAATTTCATGAAATAATTAAAAAAAACAAAACACATAGGCTTCGCCCCATTTTTGTGTCCAGCCAGGTACAACTTGGCAGCTGGGGATTGAAATCCGCAGCACAGGTTGGCCCGAGCTTTCTGGGCCCCTCTGCTGACAATTGCAGTCCGCAGCCACCCCAGATAATGGTGCTTTCATAGAAGCGCCATCTCCTGACGCTGTATCAAACTCTTCCAGCGGCCCTGATGTTGGGTGGCTCACTGGGTAAAAAGGGGTCAATACTAACTTTGCTTTACTAGCTAGTATTAAGCCAGAGATTCTTAATGTCAGGCAAGTGTGACCCGACCATTGAGAATCTACAATAAAGGGTTAAAAAAAGACCACACAGAGAAAAAATACTTTAATAGAAATAAATACATAGGCACACTTAGAGACTCCATGTTTATTACTCCTTCTCACCCCTCCACGATCCTGGTCTTCTGTTTTCTTTCTCCTTCAACCAATGCAGCTCTGCTACATCAGACAGCACAGGGGAGGAAGATGCTCCTCCCCCCGTGCAGTCTAATCACTCAATGAGTGAGCAGAGGCTGCAGGTTGGTAAGCGGTGAAATTCATGACATAATTAAAAAAAGGGCTTCCCTAATTTTTTGCTCCCAGTCGAGTACAAATAGGGAGCTGGGGGTTGGGGGCAGGCGTACCTGCCTGCTGTACCTGGCTAGTATACAAAAATATGGCAAAGCCAACATAATTTTTTTGGTGGGCAAAAAACTCCTGCATACAGTCCTGGATGGAGTATGCTGAGCCTTGTAGTTTTGCAGCTGCTTTCTTGCATACACTAGTGAATGCAGCATGCTGAGCCTTGTCATTCTGCAGCTGCTGAGGCTCAGCATGCTCCATTCACTAGTGTATGCAGGAGAGCAGACAGCAGCTGCAGAACTACAAGGCTCTGCATACTCCATCCAGAACTGTATGCAGGAGTTTTTGCCCACCCAAAAAATTATGTGGGCTTCGCCATATTTTTGTATGCTAGCCAGGTACAGCAGGCAGGTACGGCTGCCCCCAACCCCCAGCTGCCTATTTGTACTCGGCTGGGAAGAAAACATTGGGGAAGCCCTTTTTTTAATTAATTCATGAATTTCATGAAATAATTAAAAAAAAAAAAATTGACATGAGCTTTGCAACATTTTTGTGTCCAGCCAGGTACAACTAGGCAGCTGGGGATTGGAATCCACAGTACAGGTTGGCCTGAGCTTTCTGGGCCTTTCTGCTGCGAATTGCAGTGTGCAGTGGCCCCAGAAAATGGTGCTTTCATAGAAGCGCCATCATCTGGCGCTGTATCCAACTCTTTCAGCAGCCCTATAGCCGGGTGGCTTGCTGGGTAATAATGAGTTAATACTAGGTTTGTTTTACTAGTTAGTATTAAGGCAGAGATTCTTAATGTCAGGCAAGTTTGACCCGGCCATTAAGAATCTCCAATAAAGGTTTAAAAAAAAGACACCACACAGAGAAAAAATACTTTAATAGAAATAAATACATAGGTACACTTAGAGACTCCATGTTTATTACTCCCTCTCACCCCTCCACGATCCTGGTCTTCTGTTTTCTTTCTCCTTCAACCAATGCAGCTCTGCTACATCAGACAGCACAGGGGAGGAAGATGCTCCTCCCCCCGTGCAGTCTAATCACTCAATGAGTGAGCAGAGGCTGCAGGTTGGTAAGCGGTGACAGGCGGGTTACTATAGCAACAGTGATCTCTGATCACCTGATTCCCGGTGCCGCTGTTTACCAGCTGTGGCATCCAGTCCCTGCATGTGGGCTGACTCTGTAAAGAGCGCCGACATGCAGGGACGGGGAGCCAAGCATGTGCTCAAGTATCTCACCGGTACTCACTGAGTATACTGAGTATGGAGATGCTCGGGCGAGCACCGCATACTGGCGACATGCACTGACAGGACCTAGCATGACATCATAGCCATGTGACCAGTCTGTAGCCAATGAGATAATATACACGTGACTGGTCACATGCTATGACATCACGTAAAAGGTCCTATCATCAGTGCTGATTACCGGGAGGGCACAGTGATGATCGGAAGGAGAAGCGGCGGGAGACAGTCTGCAGGACGCATTGCGGGACCTGTAAGTATAATGACAATGTTTATTATTAACTGTTTGTGTATATGTATAATGTGTTTGTATGTGTTTGTGTTTGCCTGCCTTTGTTTTCAATGGGGTTTGAAGGTGTTCGTCGAACATCAGATGAACACACCTGCCGTTCAACAAACCAAACCGAACTCAAACGCTAGGGGGGTGGCTCATCTCTAATCATGACTCCAAGAGCTGCAACAGGCCTCTTCCTTCAGTAGTTGTCAGTTCAGAATGGGATGCAATTCTACAGTATATCCAGCCTCAGGTGATAGGACATGTGACTATTTAAAGGGAATGAGAGTGGTCACAAACTTGTTGCACCTGCAATGAACTAGCAAAAAACTACCAGCAAGGAAAGAGTCCTTAATCCTTTGCTGCACTAAAAGAAATTAGAAATTTACAGGTGGTACTATACGCCAGTTAGATTAAACAATATTTTCCCACATACATCCAATATTTGCTGGAGATGCAATAATCTACCATATCCTTAATGCACATATGGTGGTAGTGAGAGAGAATTCAGCAGCTATGGAAATCTATGCAACAGCTCGTTAATAAAGTTCTGGGATACGCCTATGACATGAGTCCGGAAGGGGCATTAGTATTATTGGGTTTAGAAACAATGTCTCATGAAGATGCCGTTATTGTCGCACATATCCTGATGGTAGTGAGAGCTAGTGTTGCGAAAAATTGGAAACAAACGCATGTGCCACCTATACAAGAAATTATTATGACAATGCCGCAATATAACTGTATTATGGAGTATATGGTTGCGAGTAGAATGGACAAAGCACATTAATTTGAAGTTAGTTGGGGAAAATGACTGTCCTTTTCTAAATTTTCGTGCTATTGACTACCCGTTGAAGTCAGCAGTTAAATTGATCAGGTGATTAAAGTTGAATATAAATAAATGTTGGAGTCTTTTCATGCTGGAAAAAAGCGTGAAACTGAGAGTTGGGGGTAGGAGTGGTGAGCTCTTCGTGAGCATTACGAGTAGTTATGTTTGTTACAGGCGCAACCCATAGGTGCATACTTCCTCTCATTTATCTATATATCTACATACTTTTATGTTAAAGTTTGTATGTTATTTTGTTTATCTAAAAATACCAGAAGCTTTACAACAGCTAGACAAATATACCAAGTGAACACTATGAGCTTATAATGCTTTTACTTTTTTTTAATGTGTATAATGGATATCAATAAAAAATTTGTTACGAAAAATAACTACAGTGAAGGAAATAATTATTTGATCCCTTGCTGATTTTGTAAGTTTGCCCACTGACAAAGACATGAACAGACTATAATTTTAAGGGTAGGTTAATTTTAAAGGTGCATTAGTAGCCTTGCCCAATTTGGTCCATCTAGCCATGGAGGAGATTCACCCAGTCAAGATGGCACCACCATAGTGCAGTGGCTAGCTCTTCCTCAGCTCACAAACCCAAGGGGAAATAGGGTGGGAGGGGACAAAAGAGGGAAATCACAGATATAAAGCAACTTCTAAAGAGGAAAAATAATTTCTCCAATAGTAACTATATAAAAGGATCCTTCAGCATCAATACTTAGCTTCCAATTTATGAATGATTAGAAGAGGATCACAATTGCATGCCTCGACGCCTCTTATAATCTGCTGCAAAGGTTCCAGAGGACCTATATTGGCTAATAGGGACTAGTGATGAGCGAGTACTAAAAAGCTCGGGTGCTCGAGGCTCGGGCCGAGCATCCCAAGATACTCGTGTACTCGGCCCGAGCACCGAGCCCAATGTTATCCTATGGAAGACCCGAGTATTTTTGTGAAATGACCACCGGCAGCATGTAGAAACCCTAAAAATGTCACAAACGTCTCAGAGAAGTGCTCAAATGACATGGCAACAGCATGGGGAAGACCCCTTGAAGCATTTATCACTCAAAAGTCACAGCTGTGAACAATTTTGTCCGCGTTTTACGCCATTTTTACGGACTCACCAGAAAACCTTCCAAAATGACACCAAAATGAATTTTCATGGCGGAAATGTTAAGGGCACATACCCAATAGTGAGATAGAGCTAATGTATGTTACTTTTTGAGATCAATACATGAAAGATTTTACGTAAAACATTGTGTGGCACTCCGATGTCCCTGAGAAGAGACGTACATAAAGGCCTCTGAGTCTAATGTGCCCATTTTGAGGAACTGAGTCTTTGTAGTATTTTCCTTTGCCTGGGCAGTCCAAAATTGTGAGGTTCACCAATGACCCTGCATACAGACGTGCATGAGGGCCTGTAAACCTGAAGTGCCCATTGGAAGGAAGTGGGTCTATTGTAGTATAGCCCTTAGGCAGGGCAGCCAAAAATTGGGAGGCTCCACGTTGTCCCTGGATAGAGACGTGCATGAGGGCCTGTAAACCTGAAGTGCCCATTGGAAGGAAGTGGGTCTATTGTAGTATAGCCCTTAGGCAGGGCAGCCAAAAACTGGGAGGCTCCACGTTGTCCCTGGATAGAGATGTGCATGAGGGCCTGTAAACCTGAAGTGCCCATTGGAAGGAAGTGGGTCTATTTTAGTATAGCCCTTAGGCAGGGCAGCCAAAAATTGGGAGGCTCCACGTTGTCCCTGGATAGAGACGTGCATGAGGGCCTGTAAACCTGAAGTGCCCATTGGAAGGAAATGGGTCTATTGTAGTATAGCCCTTAGGCAGAGCAGCCAAAAATTGGGAGGCTCCACGTTGTCCCTGGATAGAGACGTGCATGAGGGCCTGTAAACCTGAAGTGCCCATTGGAAGGAAGTGGGTCTATTGTAGTATAGCCCTTAGGCAGGGCAGCCAAAAATTGGGAGGCTCCACGTTGTCCCTGGATAGAGACGTGCATGAGGGCCTGTAAACCTGAAGTGCCCATTGGAAGGAAGTGGGTCTATTGTAGTATAGCCCTTAGGCAGGGCAGCCAAAAATTGGGAGGCTCCACGTTGTCCCTGGATAGAGACGTGCATGAGGGCCTGTAAACCTGAAGTGCCCATTGGAAGGAAGTGGGTCTATTGTAGTATAGCCCTTAGGCAGGGCAGCCAAAAATTGGGAGGCTCCACGTTGTCCATGGATAGAGACCTGTTAGGTTCTTAGTGCCTCCGTGCTTGCATTTAAAAACCGCACGTGTGTGCCTGTTGGTGGCAGCTTTCCGCTGCACTTGTGTGCGTTTTGCAAAAACTTGGATATAACGCACAAGTCTAGTGAATACACATCAGCACAGCATTGCAAAATGCGCAAGGGTGTTGTCAACGAACAAGGAAGTGGACGTGATGGTGGTGCAGGCAGAGACCGAGGTCGTGTGCAAGCTCTAATTTCGCCACAACAAAGGGCCACATCTACTCGCTCGCACGTCCTGTCCCAAATTCTTGGGGACCGCAGCAGTACACCGCTCTTGAACCAAGACCAGTGTCAACAGGTTGTTAGTTGGATAGCAGATAATGCTTCCAGTCAGATTGGCACCACCACAAACACTCTGTCTTCCACACGGTCAAGTGTCAGTAGCCGTGATACTGCACCGCACATTTCAGAACCTGATCCTCCTTCCTACCACCAGGCCGAGTACACGTCCACGGACATTACTGATCCCACACTTGGACACTCGGAAGAGCTGTTCGTTCACGTTTCCATTCACACATTCTGGCCTCTCGCCAGCTCCTGTTGAAGTGGGCCATGACGAGATTGTATGTACAGATGCCCAAATATTTGAGCAGCCACGTTCTCACGAAGTTGGCAACGTGTCTCAACAAGGGGTGGACGATGATGAGACACAATTGTCAGGAAGTCAGGAGGAGGAGCAGGGTGCGGAAGAGGAAGACGACGTGGTGGATGATCCAGTAACTGACCCAACCTGGCAGGAGGATATGCAGAGCGAGAACAGCAGTGCACAGGGGGAGGGAGGCGTAGCATCCCAACAGGCAGTAAGAAGCAGAGTGGTGGCCCCAGGCAGACGTCAGGCAACTGTTCCCCGGAACAACACAACACAAGGTGCCTGTACAAATGTTAGGTCTTCCCGAGTCTGGCAGTTTTTTAAGTTGGCTCCAGATGATTCTAAAAAGGCCATTTGCAACACCTGCCATGCCAGCATCAGCAGGGGTACCAAAACTAGCAGCCTGACCACCACCAGCATGATCAGGCACATGTCAGCCAAGCACCCGACTTTGTGGGAAGTACAACAGAGTCGAGGAGCAGTGCTTGCTGATGTCACTGCTACGTCTTCGCTGGTTGTGCATGCGAGCCAATCCCCTGTCCATGCTGCCTGCGAACAAGCCTCCTCCGGCCCTGCACCTGCAGTTACCCACGCAGAAATAACACCATCATCAAGCACGTCCTTGTCCCAGCGCAGCGTTCAGTTATCCATTCAGCAAACCTTTGAACGCAGTTGTAAATACACTGCCAACGCCCCACATGCCACACTTCTAAATGCTAACTTTTCGCGTCTGCTTGCGCTGGAAATGTTGCCTTTTAGGCTGGTTGAGACAGAATCATTCCGCTACCTGATGGTGGCAGCTGTCCCACGTTACTCAGTCCCCAGCCGCCACTATTTCTCCCGGTGTGCCGTCCCCGCATTGCATAACCAGGTGTCACAAAACATCACACGTGCCCTGAACAACGCTGTTTCAGCCAAAGTCCACCTAACCACAGACACGTGGACAAGTGCATGTGGGCAAGGCCGCTACATCTCGTTGACGTCACACTGGGTTAATATTGTGGAAGCTGGGACCCAGTCTGAGCGAGGGACGGAACACGTCCTTCACACACCAAGTTTTGCAGGCCCTACCTCAGTCAGGGTTTCACCCACACTCTACAGCTCCGGAATGTCATGCTCCTCAGCCTCCTCCTCCTCCTGCGCATCCTCATCCACTTTACCCTCCACACCAGTCCCAAGCTGGAAGTGTCGCGGGCGGAGGAGGGGACGGTGCGCTCTCCCACTGCTCGGGTCCGGCTGCCGCTGCTCTACGGCTGCTGCTGCTCGTTGGCTCGAGCGATGGCCGGATCCCGGGGACTCGAGCGGCGCTACTCGCCCGTGAGTGAAAAGTGGTGGTTTGGGTTTTGGGGATATTGTCCGTGACGCCACCCACGGTTGTGGTGATTGTTTGGACACCACCGCTGCTCTGGACGGGGATCCCGGGAGCCTGTGACAGGGAGCAGCTTTGTTGTTATTTCTCCCCTCCGTGGGTAGGGGGGTTGGTTGTCCCGGGGCCCGGTGATGGGGTAGAGATGGATGACAGGCGGGTTGCGGGGCCTGATGAGGTGCAGGGTCGCAGGGGCAGCGCTGGGCCGCACGGCACGGAGGTACTCACTCAGCCCAATGATGATGACACAGTTCACGGTAAAACAAGTGGCTGGATGGACGGGTCCCTCGGACGGCTGCGGTTGTTCCTCCCTGCAGGTTAGTGATGACTGTCTCTCCCTGCACCTAAGTTAAGTGTTGGTAGTGATGGTTTCCCACCGGTAACCCGCTCCCCGACCTGGATATGGGCCGGAGGAGCCCCTTTTGCCCACAGGCGCTGGCCCTGGGAGACGGTTGCCCTTGGCGGTGGCGGTGTCTCCCCTTCACGGTTGGACGGTTGCCTTCTATCGGGACTTGGCTGTTTGGAAACCCTGAGGTCCCCTTCACTAACGGATTTGGCAAATTCACGGCGACACCAAGCCTTGCCGGGATCCGAAAGTACTCTGCCAATGGTGCTGGCTTCTCTTTGTATACCGGTCCGGTACGGCCGGGTCACCACCCGTCCACGGTCCTTACGGCAGACTCCAATCGGCCTCCACTGCAGACGGTCACCACATCCTGCCAACCTTGCTGTCCTGTCCGGGCCACACACCCGGACCAACTTCAGGCTCTTTGCTGTCACTTTTCTCCTCTCTACTACTTTCCTCCTTCCACTTCCTTAGCCTAACTCTCACTGCCTGTGTTTTCCATCCTCCTTGGTGGGTGGAGACCAACCGCCTGGCTCCACACCCTGGTGTGGACAACAGCCCCTGGGGAAGGCAACAAGGATTTTGTGTTTTGACTATGATATGCCTGCAGGGAGTGTGAGGTGTTTAAGTGTTGTGCTCTGTGGCCCCTGGCTTGTCCAGGGCGACACAGAAGCACTGCAGCACTGCCTCAGCGAAGCGGCAACAGGCAGTGCTGAAGCTAATCTGCATAGGTGACAAACCCCACAATGCAGAAGAGGTGTGGACAGCTCTGAAACAGCAGGCAGATCACTGGCTCACAACTCTGAACCTAAAGCTAGGAAAGGTCGTGTGTGACAATGGCTGTAACCTGGTGGCGGCTTTGAGGCGAGGCCAGCTGACACATGTTCCATGCGTGGCCCATGTGCTCAACCTCGTGGTTCAGCGGTTTCTAAAGTCATACCCAGAGCTGTCTGATCTGCTGGTAAAAGTTCGCCGCCTGTCTGCACATTTTCGAAAGTCACCTACTGCTTCAGCCGGCCTTGCCGGCTTTCAGCGCCGTTTGCATCTTCCGGCTCACAGACTGGTGTGTGATGTCCCCACGCGTTGGAATTCAACTCTGCACATGTTGGTCAGGATATGTGAGCAGAAGAGGGCAGTTGTTGAGTACCTGCATCACCTAAACCGTCGGGAAATGGGTCAAACTCCACACATAACACCTGAGGAGTGGAGATGGATGTCCGACCTATGTACCATCCGCCAAAAATTTGAGGACTCCACCAAGATGGTGAGCGGCGATGACGACATTATTAGCGTCACCATACCGCTTCTCTGCCTTTTAAAATGGTCTCTGCTCAAAAAACAACCATGATGCATTGCAGGCGGAGCGCGATGAGTTTGAGCAAGAAACAGTAGTGGGTGTGGGTGATAACACACAGCCCAGCCTCGTCTCATCACAACGTGCAGTGGAGGACTATGACGAGGAGGAGGATGAAGACATGGAGCAACTCTCTGGCCAAATTGAGGATATGACATGCAGTCATATCCTCGGTTCAGCGTGGCTGGCCAGAGGACAGGGTAGATGATGAGGAGGAGGAGGAGGAGGACAGCATGTTCAGTCATCATGTTGGTCAGGATACTGAAGTGATGGCTGTTAAGAGTCTGGAACACATGGCTGACTTTATGGTAAGCTGCCTGTCTCGTGACCCTCGCGTTAAGAACATCTTGGCCGACAATCATTACTTGTTGGTAACACTGTTAGACCCACGCTAAAAGGAGAACTTTATGTCTCTTATTTCCGAGGCGGAGAGGTCAGGCAAAATGCAGCAGTTCCAGAAGGCCATAGTCACGGAAGTAGGCAAAGCATTCCCCTCACAAAACGCTAGCGGCATAGCTCAGGAATCAGTGGACAACCAAGGCGTACAGCCGAGAGGGGCACAAGTCCAATCCGCCAGAGGTAGGGGAACAGTCTTTAAGATGTGGGACAGTTTTCTCAGCCCCTCACATACCACAGCCCCTGAGGTGCGGGGTAGTGCCACAAGAAATCCTAAGTTTGCCCAGATGCTCAAGGAGTACCTTGCAGATCAAACAACTGTACTCCGACATTCCTCTGTGCCTTACAATTAATGGGTATCCAAGCTGGACAGACACGTGGCTTGAATTGGCTCTCTACGCCTTGGAAGTCCTGGCCTGCCCTGCCGCTAGCGTTTTGTCAGAGCGTGTTTTTAGTGCCGCAGGTGGAATCATTACAGATAAACGCACCCGCCTGTCAACTGTAAATGCTGACAGGCTGACTCTGATCAAGATGAACAAGGGTTGGATTTGGCCAGACTTCACCACACCACTAGCAAATGACAGCGGAATTTAAAGTTTATAACGGGAATATGCCATGTATCTCCACTCAACCATGGTAACACACTTCTGGACTTTGGCTAATCGCTGGACTGCTCCTCCTTCTCCTCATGCGCCATCATGATGACCGTTACAATAGTTAGGCCGTTGTTTCAGGTATACCCCCAGTGGTAAATTTTTTCGCCCATTCTTTCAGAATGGGCATTACAACGACAGGAGACCCGCTCCTTTGCAATGGTAACAATGTTTTGAGGCCCTCATGCACATCTCTATCCAGGGACAATGTGGAGCCTCCAAATTTTTGGCTGCCCTGCCTAAGGGCTATACTACAATAGACCCACTGCCTTACAATGGGCACTTCGGGTTTACAGGCCATCATGCACGTCTCTATCCAGGGACAATATGGAGCCTGACGCTGCCACCGACAGGCACACACGTGCGGTTTTTAAATGCAAGCACGGACGCAATAAGAACCTAACAGGTTTTTAGGAGCGACAATTACTGAGAAGTCTGACACTATCTGGCACTGCTGACTGACGTGTATTATACACTAGACTTGTGCGTTATATAATAGTTTGTGAAAAACGCACACAAGTGCACCTGTACGCTGCCACCGACAGGCACACACGTGCGGTTTTTAAATGCAAGCACGGACGCACTAAGAACCTAACAGGTTTTTAGGAGCGACAATTACTGACAAGTCTGACACTATCAGGACTGTTTTAGACTGTGTACACCAGCCCCAGATATGATGAAGGCTGGTATACGGTCACCACTAGGAATGGCTATATACCCTGCCTGCCTGCCTGCCTGCCTGTATACTGCTACAATAGTCCTGAC
Organism: Anomaloglossus baeobatrachus; assembly: GCF_048569485.1. Classification (NCBI taxonomy): domain Eukaryota; kingdom Metazoa; phylum Chordata; class Amphibia; order Anura; family Aromobatidae; genus Anomaloglossus; species Anomaloglossus baeobatrachus. The sequence goes on along the minus strand of NC_134354.1, from coordinate 597,369,900 downwards.
AAGGACTCTTCTGGTCACTAGCCTGTATTCCGACCTGGCTATACCCTGCCTGTAAATAGCAACAATAGTCCTGAGAAGGACTCTGCTACTGTACTCCGACCTGGCTATACCCTGCCTGCCTGTATACAACTTATTGTATGTCCTGAGAAGGACTTCTGGTCACACTGTTTGCAGCCCTGCTACGGAAATAGCTATAATGGGCCGCAAACCTTTCCCTGAAGCAGCAACCCTCTCCCTGCACTGACTGTCTGGATGGCTGTGAGCAGAGCACAGCGCGCCCGCCGGTATAAAGGCTCGGTCACGCTGTGCAGGCCGGCCAATCACTGCAATTCCACAACTAACAGGGCTGTGGCATTGCAGTGGTCTGCCAGCCAATCCCTGCATGAGGGCTGGCTCTCAAAAGAGCGCCAACATGCAGAAATGAAGACCACGAGTACAGCACGAGTATCGCGAGATTACTCGGTCCCCGCCGAGTAGCTCGAGTACAGTGATACTCGTGCGAGTACCGAGTAGTAACAAGCATACTCGCTCATCACTAATAGGGACAGAACTTTTGTTTGAATTGCTCACCACTTCTATCTATAGCCATCTTCTTCTGTGAATGTGCACAATCATGATGGACATTCCTTTAATTGGAAGCCTCTGGAATCTTTGCAGCAGATTGGAAGAGGCAAATCATCTCCAAATCACTAAGAAGTTGAAGCAATGCGAAGTTGCCAAAGAAATCTAGTCAAGTAGGCTATCCAGTAAGAGAAGTTGTTCTCATTTCTCTGGGGATAGAATTAGCCGGCGTTTGCTCACTAGTAGAGATAAGCGAGCCTCTGAAGGCTCGGGTTTGGTTCGGTTCGTTGAACGAAGGCCCCGTTTGAGTTCGGTTCGATGAACCATTCGACGAACCTCTCGAACCTTATTGAAACCAATGGCAGGCAAACACAAACACTTAAAAACACATTATAAATGTACACATACAGTTAATAAACATTGCCATTACACTTACAGGTCCCCGCGATGCATCCTGCACTTTGTCTCCTGCCGCTTTTCCTTCCGATAAACACTGCGTCCTCCTGGTAACCAGCACTGATGATAGGACCTTCTGTGACGTCAAAAGAAGCATGTGACCAGTCACGTGTCTATTATATCATTGGCTGCAGACTGGTCACATGGTTATGACATCATGCTAGGTCCTGTCACTGCATCTCTCCGGTACCCAGTGATCGTTCCAGCATCTCTGTGTACCGGCGAAATGCTCTGGCACATGGTCGGCTTCCCCGTTCTGCTTCCCCGTTCCGTTATTCACCGGCTGCCACAGCCAGTCAATAACGGAGATTACCGGAGATTGACGTCACCGCTTACAGCCTGCAGCCTCTGCTCGCTCACTCACTGAGTGAATAGACTGCACGGGGAGAAGCAGCGTCTTCCTCCCATGCAGCGCTGTCTGATGTAGCAGTGCTGCATGGGTTGAAGGAGAAAGGAGAAGAAGACTGTGGATCGTGGAGGGCTGACAGGGAGTAATAAACATGGAGTTTCTAAGTGTGTCTGTGTAATTATATCTATTAAAGTATTTTTTCTCTGTGTGGTGTCTTTTTTTTAACCCTTTATTGGAGATTCTTAATGGCCGGGTCAAACTTGCCTGACATTAAGAATCTCTGCCTTAATACTAACTAGTAAAACAAACCTAGTATTAACTCATTATTACCCAGCAAGCCACCCGGCTATAGGGCTGCTGAAAGAGTTGGATACAGCGCCAGATGATGGCGCTTCTATGAAAGCGCCATTTTCTGGAGCCACTGCAGACTGAAATTCGCAGCAGAAAGGCCCAGAAACCTCAGGCCAACCTGTACTGTGGATTCCAATCCCCAGCTGCCTATTTGTACCTGGCTGGACACAAAAATGTTGCAAAGCTCATGTCGATTTTTTTTTTTTTTTAATTATTTCATGAAATTCATCAAATAATTAAAAAAAGGGCTTCCCTAATTTTTTCTTCCCAGCCGAGTACAAATAGGCAGCTGGGGGTTGGGGGCAGCCGTACCTGCCTGCTGTACCTGGCTAGCATACAAAAATATGGCGAAGCCCACATAATTTTTTTGGTGGGCAAAAAACTCCTGCATACAGTTCTGGATGGAGTATGCAGAGCCTTGTAGTTCTGCAGCTGCTGTCTGCTTTCCTGCATACACTAGTGAATGGAGCATGCTGAGCCTCAGCAGCTGCAGAATGACAAGGCTCAGCATGCTCCATTCACTAGTGTATGCAAGAAAGCAGACAGCAGCTGCAAAACTACAAGGCTCAGCATACTCCATCCAGGACTGTATGCAGGAGTTTTTTGCCCACCAAAAAAATGATGTGGGCTTTGCCATATTTTTGTATGCTAGCCAGGTACAGCAGGCAGGTACGCCTGCCCCCAACCCCCAGCTGCCTATTTGTACTCGGCTGGGAGCATGGGAGCAAAAAATTAGGGAAGCCCTTTTTTTAATTATTTCATGAATTTCATAAAATAATTAAAAAAAAATAACGTGGGCTTCGCCCAATTTTTGTGTCCAGCCAGATACAACAAGGCAGCTGGGGTTTGGAATCTGCAGATCAGGGTGCCCAAGCTTTCTGAGCACCCCTGCTGTGAATTGCAGTCCGCAGCCTCCCCAGGAAAAGGCGCTTTCATAGAAGCGCCATCTTCTGGCGCTTTATCCAACTCTTCCAGCTTCCCTGGTGACGGGTGGCTTGCTGGGTAATAATAGGGTTAGGGCTAGCTGTATATTATCAACTGGCCCTAAGCCCGAAATGAATGGTGTCACGCCAATATTAGACATGGCCACCATGAATTTCTAGTACAGATAAAAAAAAACCACAGCACACAGAAAATTATTTTTATTAGAAATAAAACACAACACAATTAATGACTCTCTCTTTATTGAAATAAAGAACCCCCCTCCTCCGCAGTAATCCTGGGTCAAGTGTCCCGCGCTGCTCAATCCGGATCCAATATCATCTGATCGGTTTGCTGGAAGGCAAAGCGATCAGATGATGTGTCAGGTTCAAGGGCCTAAATCACACGACACAGCAACTGATTGTATAAACGGCTTTTATACAATCAGTTGATGCATCAGTGCAATAAAAAAAAGAAAGAAAGATAGAAAGAAAGACAGAAAGACAGAAATTAAGAAAGACAGAAAGAGAAAGAAAGAAAGACAGAAAGACAAAGAAAGAAAGACAGACAGAAAGACAGAAAGAAAGAAAGACAGAAAGACAGACAGACAGACAGAAAGAAAGAGAAAAAAAGAAAGAAAGAGAGAGAGAGAAAGACAGAGAGAGAGAGAGAGAATGAATGAATGCAGCCTCATTCCGTGAAGCGGCTCACAGCTGATGTCCGGCTACTCCCCGCTGTGCATAATTAAAATACAATTTTAAATAAAGAATAATGATTAATTAATTGAAAATAAAAAAATTCTTTGCCGACACAGCCGGGACTTGAGCTCGTGAAGTTTTGCTTCTTAGGCGAGCACTCTATCCATTCAGCCAACATAGGAAGGTTTCATAGTCTTGAGGTCTGCAATGCAGACTGAAGTCTGAGGTGACAGTGCTATTCTCTTCATGTGCTACGTGGAGCGGAAACAGTGCACTCGTGTTCTGTAGCAGAGCTGACAGTGTCGTGTGGATTACATCGGACCTGGAGGGGTATATGGGGATTTTAATAAAATGGTGAAAGAGGATATTTTTTGTCTTTTATTCCAAATAAAGGATTTTTCGCTGTGTGTGTTTCTGTACTTTCACTTACAGTTTAATTACAGAAGGTGTCTCGGGGAGACGCCGGCCATGATTAACTCATTATTACCCCGATTGCCACCGCACCAGGGCAAATCAGGATGAGCTAGTTGGAGTCCCGGGACTGTTGCATCTAATGGATGCGTTAATTCCGGGTGGCTGCTGGGTGATATTGTTAGGGTGGTGGGCTCCCGATAACGTGGTGCTCTCCATCCTGACAATACCAGCCTGCAGCCGTGTGGCTTTATCCTGGCTGGTATCAAATATGGGAGGAACCACATTTTTATTTTATTATTTATTTATTTATTTTACTGCATGATATAGACCCGCCTGCCGGCCGCTGTGATTGGTTGCAGTGAGATAGCTGTCACTCATCGTGGGAGCGTGTCTGACTGCAACCAATCATGGGCGCCAGTGGGCGGGGAAAGCATGGAATAACTGATTGAATAATGAAGCGGCAGCCATTTTCAAAAGAGGAAAAGACGCCGCAGATTTGTGACAGCAGTGCAGCGAGGCGGTGAGTAGGAAAGGGAGAGGGATTGTGCTGGGGACGCAGGACGCATGCAGATAGCAACGTGTGCACATAGCCTTACTGTGAAAAGCCACGTTTTTGGTGATCGAACCGTTCTCGAACGTAACTTGAACTGCCAAACTTTTAGCAAAAAGCTCGAGTTCATCGAAGGTCTCGAACACCTCTCAAAATCACTCGAACATGAAATTGGCAAACCTCGAGCATCGAACATCGCTCATCTCTACTCACTAGACCTTTGACTAACAGAACTTCCCACATGTAAACCTACAACACCCCACCTAGTCCTCCTTCCACAACAATCTCATTATGGTTTACCACTGATGTACCCTTCCCCTTTCAAACAGATGTTTTACAAACTTACACCCACACCTGTCAAACACCTGACACAAAAAAAATATATTTTTTTCCTGCCTGAGTCGGCAATATTATGAAAGCACTAAAAAGTACCACTACCTAAGAATATGTTTCACTGTGTAATTTGGAGGAGACATGGAAAAATGCCAAGAAGACCTTGTGCTGATCAACAGAATTTGTTTTTACACTGCATTTTCTATCTGGCGGTATTTCATACTGTTATGTGTCTAGATTGCATTACCTATGTACTATTATATGCCATGTTGTAATTGCACTTAACAGAGTGGCATCTGTTGGTGGTGTGATTTTGTACTTTGTTTTACCCTTCGAGTCTGTTGTCATCTTAGCCACCTTCACTTTCTTTTCTGTATCACCTTGCTATTACTATTTAAATAAATATTTTTGCATTTTTATCATACTTTTGGTCTTTGTTTTTTCTGGTATTCTCCAGTGACATTATCATAATGGTACTCTTTATTGGGGTATTCCTCTTTTTTCTGGGTTAATACCTATAAATGTGTTTCATTGAGTAATTTTCAGCAGGCAATTGAAATTGCCAAGAAACACTTTTGAGATACTTTCCTAGCAACTTTTTAGGCTACGCACAGCTAACTACTAAACCTATACATCTGTTTGCATAACTTTTAGCAGGCAATTAAAATTGCCAAGAACCACTTTCTAAATATTTCCCTAGAAACATTTTAGGTCACACATGGCTAACTACCAATACCTATAAATGTGTTTGTGTAATTTTCAGCAGGCAATTAAAGTTGTCAAGAAACACTTTTTAGATACCTCACTAGCAACTTTTTACACCAGGCACTGCTAACTAGCAATACCTATGAATATGTTTGCATATTTTTGAGCAGGCAGTAATAGGTAGCAATACATATTTACATGCTTCACTGACAACTCTTTAGTAGGCACTAAAAGTACCAATCCCTATTTTGATCATGAAATGTGTCGATTTGTATCAGACACACACACCTTTCCTTACACTGTAAGTCCCTATTCTAAACTACTGCTCTCCTATCTATTGCAGCTACCTAGGATTAAACCCTGAACAAAGCTTACCTACAATGCACGTCTCTATTCTAAACTATCGCACTCCTATCTAAACTACCTAGCATTAAACTCCTAACTAAACTCACTGTCTAGCAGTCCCGGTGGCAACACCTTCCCTAACATTTCACATTCACAAAATGGAGCCGACACAACATGTCCTCAATTTATATGCAAATGGCCATGTGACTTAGTAAGTCAATTAAACAAGCGCTTCTGTCTGAACCTTATGGATGTTTGCTGTGCCATGATTGGCTGCAGTAACATCCACAAATAAAGTTAAGAAAAAAAAATGACGCCGCTCGCCAAAACCCTTCTCTCGGTCCAGAGTTCCCACCTCCCCCACTGATTTTACACATTCCCACATCAGACAGCACCACATTCCTTTACAAAAGCAGAAAATGCTATTAAAAAAGCATTTTTGGAAATGCGGCCAGCATTTGGGGGAAGAAAATGAACAAAAACGAACATTACCAATTTTTGGGGAAAGTGCTCGGGGTTTTCGAAGCCCCAAACAAACAAGCTAAGTCTCATACCAAATTTGAAATTGGTGAACTTTTATTGAACAGGTTCACTCATCTCTTTCCAAGACATTTAATGTATCTTTATCAACCAAGACTACATATAAATTATGCCTAGGAGTAAGGACATCTGTCCGAAACATGTAGGATAAAGGCATTATATGCCTTGGATCAAATTGTTTTTTAACCACTGTTTTTTTTAGTGAAATTCTGAATATAGGTAATTTTTTATATCTGGTGCTCAATCGCAAACTGCATTTTCTCTTGCATATTAGACTATGTAAAATGACGTGAAAAATAAAACAGATATTAAGATGTTGTTTCTGCAGTAAATCACAGATGGATTCACAGTCACACACTAACTGGTGATGATGAGACTCCTACAACTGTAAATCACTTTAATCTTGATTTTCCATTCACAGACTGATGATAATACTCTCATTTTTAATTAAGTAGATGAAATTAATTGCATTAGGTCTTTTTCTATCCCTATGCTGTGTGCCCTAAGTGCTCCTCTCTCTACACAGGACAGGCATAATATGGCACTCCTTTTCTGCCCCCTATGTTTTATACCACCTTTGATAGCCCCCCGATTGGCTGTTCTACTATGTGATCAGATTCCTGCAGGGAATTATGGGGAAGTGTGTGTCATGCACCTGACACCATGTGTGGAATGAGGGCATGCATTTTTTTTTTGTTTTTTGATGATCCTCACAAATTAAATCAAAATTGCTTGACTTCATAATGGATTTTAGGAAACATGACTTGAATTCCATCCTGTGTGAAGTGATTTACTCATGTCTAAATGCTGCTTTACACACTACGATTTAGCTGACGATATGTTGTCGGGGTCACAGTTTTCGTGACGCACTTCCGTCATCATTAGTGACGTTGTTGCGTGTGACACCTATGTGCGACTCTGAACAATCGCCAATAGGGTGAAAATCGTTGATCGTTGACACGTCGATCAGTTTCAAAATATTGTTCATCGTTTGGAATGCAGCAGACATATTGCTACGTTTGACACCCTGCCAACGACGAACAACATCCACACGACCGTCTTGGTCAAACAATATATCGCTGAACGATGTAGCGTCGTTTGTGAGATGTGTACGTGTGACCGCTATAAAAAGACCTATGAGCGATCTCGGCAAATCGTAACAGCGATCTGGGCGTGTCACATCGCTAACGAGATAGCTAGCGATATAGTTGTGTGTAAAGCAGCCTTAAATAGAATCTTTTCAATCTTGGCTTAGATTTGGATTTAAAATTACCTTTCCATGTCTTGTTGTTAACATGTGCAAATACATTTGAAGAATTTTTAATATTTTGAAATATAAAAAGTAAACTATTCCAAATGCACATAAACAAAGGATGATTGTTAAAAAGAGTTAATAGAATATTGTTTTATATTAACCAAGGGGGTACTTAATGTGTGAATCATTCCTTCTTGGATCTGAAGAATAGTTGAAACAATTCTTATTATTTCTGACAATAAGAAAATATGTTCCACATTACAACAACATATATAATATTTGCTATGTCACAAAAATAAGAACAACTCTTTTTACTAGATAAAAATGTATAATGTTAGAAGTTCAATCAAGTGAACAATTGTATATTTTGAAAGAATTTTAGGCAGCTTTTTAAAAACAAGTCTGGTAATATTACTTGTTTTACTTTAGATTTTAAAATTGAAAGTCAGATGTTTGCCTTGTGTAACTATAGATGTACGGAAATCATTATACTCTAGGATATCATTTAAGGTGACTTTTCAGAATAAGCTGTCATGTATGTATACATGAGAAATAAAAGTTGTATCTAGCACTTTTGTCAGTTTTCCCTGTACACCCTCTAGTAACATCAGCACAAAGGCCAATTTGCAGCAGTACTGATCAGTTTAGCTAAAAGTCAGGCATTGTGTTAAGGTACAATACTCACTGGAAGCTTCAATTGCTGCTCTGTGAATAAAGTGACTTTTTTGATTAGTAGCAGTATAAATGATCTAATTGAATTTGTGTCAAATTTTGCAAAATTTTAAGGTCCCAAAAAAAGTGCCCATTATTTTTTTTAAACGTTGGAATAGATTGTATTAGTTACAGAGGGCTTACATGATCTCAAGCGTGACTTCATCTGTGACCCAATAATGGCATGTAGCTATCATAGTAAAGACTATTATAACCTTTTAGTGTGATTTTAGCATAGTCAGAGTATGCCAGACCTGACGGATGAGGAATAGAAATATGAAAAGAAAGCAGCAAAAAATACAAATACTGTAGATATTAATATGTTATATAAATGCACCAATGAAAAGTTGAGAGCAGTTGTTTGGGAAAAATACAGATTCAATTTATAGGCTGATAAAGAGGTACTAGCAGCAGTGCCAGACTCAGTTTGATTGGTCAGTGATAAGATGTAGCTGGCATCTGTTCTGCTGCATTTGAAATATAACTGATTTTTTTTCTTTTTTTCTTAATTCTCAATGCACTAGAAAGCAGAAGTAAGACAACACAAAAGATTTTACAGACATAAAATATCTGATATCGGGTTCAGTGTACCTGCCTGTCAAATATGAATTAAGGCTTTACGTTTGTTATTCACTTTTTATGACAAAGGAAAACATTTTTTTTTGTTTTTTTATAGATTTTTTAAGGAAAACACAATAAAATCTAGAAATTACACTGTGACGTTCTAACTCACAAAGTGAACAGGTACCGTAGTAAAAAAAAAAAAAAAAAAAAGGATATTACATCTGTCTAATTGTCAAATATTACCTTTGTACCTGCCACACCATTTCAGCACCATGTTGCAGATGATGGCTTTTAAGTTATGTAAAAATACGGCACTTCTTATTTTGTAATTTTTTGGGGGAGTTAAATCTTAACGAGACAATAGAAAAAAAATAGGCATATGTTTGTGTATGGCCTCCTTCACATGTTCGTGTCTCCAGCACGTGTTTGCTCCATTTCCTCACGTGCCGGAGACACGGGCACACGTACACCCATTCAAATCAATGAATCTGCGCACATGTGCGTGTTTTGCCATGGACCATGTGTACATGTGGAGCATACGTGTGCCCGTGTCCTTGAAACGTAGACATGTCCATTTTTCTCCGGCATAACGGGTGTCACACGGACTACACACTGACCGCATGGATGTGATCCGTGTGACACGCACTGGAGAAAAAACACGTGTCTGTGAAATAAAAAGAATTTCCCCCAGCCCTGCTGTCTCTGCCACTTCTGTCACATGCTTCCGACCCCCACTCATTATGCTCATTGCATATTCTTGCATATTCACTCCACTGCGGCCGAAATACAGCAGCAGCAGCAGTGGGGAGTCGGCAGGACCGGAGACCGCAGATCAGCACCACGGACAGCAACACCAGGGGCAGGTGAGCAGAAAGTTCCCGTTCCCTGTGTGTTATCATGGATAACATATGGAGAACACACGTGTGCCATAAACATGGCACACGGAGGACAATATGCACTTTTGACACACACGTCCATGAAAAACGCACGTGATTTTCACAGACGTGTGACAGAGGCCTAAGGCTATGTGCGCACTAGACCGTTTTTCCCGCGGATTTACCCGCGGATTTGCCCCGGAAATTTCTTGAGAAATGTCTGCAATCTTTGTGCAGACATTTCCCATGAAATTCAATGAGAAAAAAAAATAGTTGTGCGCACTGTGCGGATTTTTCTCAAGAAAATTTCTTGAGAAAATTTTCTCGAGAAACTTTCTTGAGAAAATGTGCATGTCCATTAATTTCCGCAGGTACCTGCGGTATTCCGGGGGTATTCCGCAGGTAGCAATGATGTGCGGTATACCACCGGAATAGCCGCGATTTACCTGCGGTAATGCCCATCGCTGCCTGCGGTTTTGCAGGAAGCGATGTCATTATGCCAGGAAGAGGAGCAGAGGAAACACACGTCGCACTCCCTGGACGCCGCACAGAAGCACTTCCGTGCGACCTCCAGGTGTCTGTGCAGTGTGTGTCCTGCTCCGGCCTCGCGGCTGCCTGCACTGCAGGGTATCAGTGTCTGCCCGCAGTGTCAGCAGCCTGTCACGCTGCAGCGCAGGCAGACACGGACATCCTGCAGTGCTGGGAGCCGCGGGGATGACGATCGCTGCTGTTAGGAGGTGAGATCATTACCTGCTGTGACGATCTCCTGCCTCCTGACGTCAGCGCTGTCACTGCTGTCTAGGGCCGACTCGCGAGCGGCCCGAGACTGTCACTAGCGGTGACGTCACGGGCTCTCGCGATAAGTCAGTGACAGCGCTGACGTCAGCAGTACAGGAGATGATCACAGAAGGTAATGATCTCATCTATGCTCCTGATGGCAGCGCTCGTCATCCCCTGCAGTGACCTGAGCTGACCTATTGATGTTAGCTCAGGTCACTGCATTGCTCTCCCAGCCAATGGGGAACATTCTGTTTTTCATTGACTGGGACAGCGACTATGGTATGGATCGCCGTGCCCCCCCCCCTTATTGGATTACGCCGGACGTGGAATTGATTGTGCTCTTTTCAATAAATTGGTTAAAGAGGGAATGTTTTGGGGAGTGTTTTTTCAAATAAAACTTTTTTTGTTGTCTATTTTTTAATTATTACTGACTGGGTTGGTGATGTCGGGTATCTGATAGACGCCTGACCTCACCAACCCCAGGGCTTGATGCCAGGTGACATTACACATCTGGCATCAACCCCATATATTACCCCGTTTGCCAACGCACCAGGGCGCGGGATGAGCTGGGGCAAAGCGCCAGGATTGGCACGTCTAATGGATGCGCCACTTCTGGGGCGGCTGCGGCCTGCTATTTTTAGGCTGGGGAGTGTCCAATAACAGTGGACCTCCCTAGTCTGAGAATATCAGACCCCAGCTGTCCGCTTTACCTTGGCTGGTGATCCAATATGGGGGGGACCCCACGTTTTTTGTTTTAAATTATTTATATAATTTAAAATAACAGCGTGGGGTGCCCACTGTTTTGGATTATCAGCCAAGGTGAAGCTGCCAGCGGTGGTCTGCAGGCTGCAGCCGTCTGCTTTACCCTAGCTGGCTACAAAAAATGGGGGGACCTCACGTCATTTTTTTTTAATTATTTATTTATTTTATGGCTAAATACAAGGCTAAGCACCCTTTAGGCTACTTTCACACATCCGGCTTGAGCTCTGCGGCTCAATCCGGCTGTGCAAGCTATGCAACGGATGCGGTGAAAACACCGCATCCTTTGCATAGGTTTTTCCTTTGCGGCCAGTCCGGTTTTTGCCGCTTGCGGCATGCTACTGAGCATGCGCAGTGGCAAAAACCGCATGCGGCGGCCGGATGCGGTTATTGCCGCATCGCGCCGCATCCGGCCGCCATAGGCATGTATTGAAAAATGTGCCGCATCGGCCGAATGCGGCGCGATGCGGTTTTTTTTGCCGCACGAAAAAACGTGCCAGGCAACGTTCCATCCGGCCACCGCATCGGCTACATCTGCCGCATGCGGCAAAAAACGGACGGAACGCAAGGCCATGCGGCACAATGCGGCACTAATTAAAGTCTATGCAGGAAAATCGCAACCGGCAGCAAAAAAAACCGGTTGCGATTTTCATGCAAAGTGCCGGATTGTGCCGCATAGCAAAAACCGGAGGTGTGAAAGTAGCCTAAGTGCCACATGAAAGTCACTAAAGGGTGCCAGCTTAGAAAATGCAGGGAGGTGGAACATTATATAGGTTTTTCTCATCTATCTATCTATCTATCTATCTATCTATCCCTCTATCTATCTATCTATCCCTCTATCTATCTATCTATCTATCCCTCTATCTATCTATCTATCTATCTATCCATCTATCCCTCTATCTATCTATCTATCTATCTATCCATCTATCCCTTTATCTATCTATTCATCTATCTATCTATCCCTCTATCTATCTATCTATTCATCTATCTATCCCTCTATCTATCTATCTATTCATCTATCCATCTTTCCCTCTATCCATTATCTGTCTATCGATTATCTTTATTATTTATTGCAGGGACAAACCTGCGGTAAATCCGCGGTAAATCCGCGGCAAATTCGCGGCAAATTCGCGGCAAATCCGCGGCAAATCCGCGGCAAAAACGCATGCGGATTTGGTGCGGAGTTTTTTCCGCAGGTCCGGAAATCTTTCACTGGCAGAAGTTTCTCAAGAAATTTTCTTGAGAAACTTCACATTTCTAGTGCGCACATAGCCTAAGTCTGTTTTTGCATACCCGTTTTACAATTATAATGTGAGAAGCATAAACCACGCCTGTGCTGTGCCTTGCTGACACAATTTGCATTTTTGAATATGTACATACAAATCTAGCATTTTGCACTATCTAATTTTTTGGCAAGAGTTCAATAAATTGAATTGAACAGATAGTTAAAATATATAGTTTAATACAAAATTAAATCTAATATTAAATAAAAATTGACAATAGCAACATAAGGGTAGTGTAAAAGAAAGACAATCACTATATCATACTGTATATAAGAATGTAGTAGCAGCAGAACCATCATCACCACTGATACATACTTGGCAATAGTATTACCAAACACAGGCCACATTTGGCTTCCTTTACCTCTAGAAAATGCATTAGTGGGAAGGAAGCATAAGGCGTTATGGAATACAGGGTACATCACTTGTCTCAAACACTGCAGGATAATGTTACCTCTTATACTTGAAACCTTCAGTTACAGTTAATGTTCTGCATATAGAGGTCTGCCTGATCATAAATGCCTGAAAGGATTACTTTTGGAAAATATTTTTAAATTTTCAACACATGAAAAGTACACAATATTATTAAATATACTGTTGGCTTCTGCTGAGTTAACATTCGTTTCATAAGGTCACTTTACTATTACTAAATTACTCTATTTGTGTTAAATAGATGAGGTTACAGTGGAAAATGCTTCTCCTTGCGGAGACTGACAAACCAATCCGGCTGTCAGTGGTGAGGAGTCTTATAGCTGCAATGCAACTATGGGAAATATTCAAATTGTCTCTTCATGGGGGAAGGAGACAGACTCTAGCGCCATCTATTGGAAGTAGCAAACCTAAAAGTCAAAAGTGACTCTACAATGAGCCTTTTCATATGACTTAGGATTTATGCCAGATCAGAACCACAATTTCGAGACACGGTGTTTCGGGATGATTGTCCCTCCTCAGTGCAAAGTATGAGGTCTGATGTGGCTAAATGAGAAGCTCTACTGGGATCTCAGGGGAAACCTTTTCTCTTTGCTGAGACTGACAAACCAGTAAAATGGAAATATTCAAATGGGGTTAGAAACAGCCCTAGGAGACCTCAGAGTGTTATATACAGATTTTCAATGCAATTGGAATACCAGTACTTCTCTGAAATTTATCTGAATTTATCATCAACGAAACTGCATGGGAAAATGTTAACTAAATTTGGAGAATTTAAATTTAATAAGAAACAATTTTCTCCAATTAGTAAGATATCACATTTTGTTTCTTCACTTATACTTATGATTAATGAAAAAAAGTAACAATATTACTCTTTTTTAAAATATTTTGTCTAAGGATTTTCATTTAAATGTATCCTTAAGTATATTAATCTGAGGAAAATTGACTTACAGATTCTTAATGGAATATGGAAATATAGACAACAGTATTAAGTATATTCAATTTTAATGTATAAAAGATCTTTTGTGTTATTAAATAAAATTTCTGTTGCCATCTTCAATTAAAGAACTGGATTATTTAGGGCAATTTTTACTGTTTTTGCCATTAATGGGGGTTTCAAACCAGATTATTTATTTTGTTTTGGGCAATGCTTTAGTAAAATCACAGACAGCTAATACTTTTTGCTGACATTAAAAAAAACACATACAAAAATTATGTATTATAAAGCAACATTTAGTTCACAACATTCAATGTAAAATGAAGATAATTTTACAATAAGCAGCCCAATTTCCTCAAAACTTCAAGGAAAATCACTAAATAAAAAATTACAACAATCCTGGATGTAACATATAGTAACATTAATAAATAATAAATAATAATAATAATTTAAGTATAGAATGCAAATATATTCAGCACCACGTTAGGGACATGATCAGACAATGAAGACATTTGATAGTAATAAATAGTTCAATAGTTATAGGAGAAGTGAGGGAACTGCTTGAAAGCTTATAATTTATAGAGAAATTGTATGGAAGACAATAGGTAGAACATGTTTGCCATGTATGGTCCAGCCATCAATATAATATCTACGGGTTGTCTTATAAAGCTGCCTGAACGGGTTTTTATAAATCTGTATAAGCCAGTATCTATCTAAGTACAGTTACCAAGTGCTATTGGATAAGTGGAGAATGTAGACACAGAAGAATAAGTGGGATCAGATTCTGAGAACAAAATTAGGAGGGGGGACAGGGCAGAGTTACGTCAGTGAAGTAATAAGCCAGTCTAAAGAGAGGGCTTTTTAAAGCATACTTAAAATTATGGGGATCAGGTAATAATCATATCTTCTAGGGTTGTGCATCCCAGAAAACTGGTGGAGCATAAAAAATCTTGAAAATGAAAGTTGGAGATTTGGATCATGGAGGATCGTATTCTTAAATCAGTTGCAAAACAGAGATCATGGATGAGATGATAGACAAAGATGAGGGATGAGATGTATGGTGGTGCAGGACGGTGGAGAGCTTTGTGGGAGAGAGATAAGTTTATATTGTTCAACATAATGGATGGGTATCCAGTGACATTTTTGACACAATGTGAAGCATTGGTTTAGCAGCTGGACAAAAATGTGATCCTGCTTGTCATATTAAGAACGAATTGGAAAGGATAAAGTTTTGTAACAGGGAGGCTAATCAGTAGAGAGCTGCAGTATTGCATAAAAGAATGAATAAGAGTTACTGAAAAGGTTGAAACATTTCTGGAGATGTTTTTAGACGCATTTAACATGAGCAAGTGAGTGATTGGCTCTAGGGAATAAAGGGAATTTTTATGTCAAACAGGACCCTAAGGCAATGAGCATGTTGCTTGTTGTCTGCCATTCTTCCTTGCAGATCCTCTCCAGTTCCATCAGGTTGGATGATTAACGTTGGTGGACAGCCATTTTCAGGTCTCTCCAGAGATGCTAAATTGGGTTTAGGTCAGGGCTCTGGCTGGGCCTGTCAAGAATGGTCACAGAGTTGTTCTGAAGCCACTACTTTGTTATTTAATCAGTGTGCTTAGGGTCATTATCTTGTTGGAAGGAGAACCTTCAGCCAAGTCTGAGATCCAGAGCACTCTGGAAGAGCTTTTCTACCAGGATATCTCTGTACTTGGCCACATTTATCTTTCTTTCAATTGCAACCAGTCGCCCTGTCCCTGCAGCTAAAAACCGCCCCCATAGCATGATGCTGCCACCACCATGTTTTACTGTTTGAATTGTATTGGGCAGGTGATGAGCAGTTCCTGTTTTATTTTCCACACATACCGCTTAGAATTATCACCAAAAAGTTCTATCTTCGTCTCATCAGACCAGAGAATCTTATTTCTCGTATTCTGGCAGTCATTCCTGTGTTTTTTTGTAAACTCTATGTAGGTTTTCATATGTCTTGCACTGAGGAGAGGCTTCCATTGGGCCACTCTGCCATAAAGACCTGACTGGCGGAGGGCTGCAGTGATAGTTGACTTTGTGGAACCCTTCTCCCATCTCCCTACTGCATCTTTGCAGCTCAGCCACAGTGATCTTGGGTTTTTTCTTCACCTCTCTCACTAAGGCTCTTCTTCTTAAGGCCAGGTCTAGGAAGAGTTCTGGTGGTCCCAATCTTCTTTCATTTAAGGATTATGGACGCCACTGTGCTCTTAGGAACCTTGAGTACTGCAGACATTCTTTTGTAACCTTGGCCAGATCTGTGCCTTGCCACAATTCTGTCTCTGAGCTCCTTGGGCAGTTCCTTTGACCTCATGATTCTTATTTGGTCTGACATGCACTGTGAGCTATGAGGTTTTATATAGGTAGGTGTGTTACTTTCCAAATCAAGTCCTATCAGTTTAATTAACCACAGCTGGACTCTAGTGAAGGAGTAGAACCATCTCTAGGAGGATCACATGGAAATGGACAGCATGTGACTTAAATATCAGTGTCTGAGCAAAGGGTCTGAATACTTATGACCATGTGATATTTCAGTTTTTCTTGTGTAATAAATTTGCAAACATTTCAACATTTCTGTTTTTTCTGTCAAAATGGGTTGCAGAGTGTACATTAATGAAGAGAAAAAAATATTTTTTTTTTGGAATTTAGGCAATGGTTGCAATGAAAGAAAGAGTGAAAAATTTAAAGGAGTCTGAATACTTTCCGTACCCACTGTAAGTCTATGAGGATTAGTATCATTAAAAATGGTAGTAGAAGGGATAGGTTGCAACTGCTTCGACTGCTGCTCATTCACTTCTGGGGCCACTCATTATCTTCATTGCATATACACTCCTTTCCCCGCCTACCAGCATCTGTGATTGGTTGTAGTCAGATGCACCCCACCCTGAGTGGCAGCGTGTGAGGTGACTGCTTCCAATTGCAGATGCTATGTTGGTCTATCTAGGTATAACAATAAATAAATAAAAAAATTGGTGTAAGGTCTGATATCCAGCAAGATAAAGCATATGTCTACAAGCTGCAGGCCCCAGCCATGCGCTTATCTTGGCTGTGTATAAAAATAAGTGGAACAGCATGCGGCGCTTTTTTTTTTTTTAAATATTTAAATAAATAATTTTGAAAACCGACATGTGGTCCTCCCTATTTTTGATACCCGACCATGATAAATCCCAACATCTGGGGGCTGGTATTCTCAGGCTGGGGAGACCCTTGTCTTCTCCCTCCCCTTCCACCTAGGACTAGGACTAGGTATAGCAACATTTGAAGACATCGACTCCCTTGTCTTCAACATTCAGTCACAATAAAGAAGCATCTTCCTTGTTATACACAGGTATTTACCATATGTAGACTCTCACAATATCACATGACCTTTATTACCATAGCCCTCTGACATCTGACAACTTTCCTCCTTCCACAGTAAATTGCTGTTAACACGTATTCCTAATCGGATAACCCTGTACACTATTGCTGCTTCAACCCCTGTGACTATGTGACTACATATATGTATGGTACGTCCCTATGTATTCCTACGTTACATTCCTGACTCACCTGAGACCGAACATAATCTATAATCTATCATCTCCTCCGATAACAGGTTGATCATATACATCTTTATCCCACATATTACCTACTGAATCTAGGTGAGTTCCCCTACCAAACGTGCCGCATCTGTCTGACACCACACATTGCTCACCACCACTTTCTTACCTGCACAAATTTCTCTCTCCCCCTTTTCCATGATGGTCCTAGCTTCATATATCCATGGTATCACCATGGACCCTTAAAGATGTTACTGTTTTGCTTCTTTCCATCGTCTTCTCCATTCCAATGTTGTACTATATTACTTGAATGTCAAATATGCATATACAACTATATTGATGGATGTCCTTTTATTTTGTTTCTTGTTTTGACAGTTTGTAAATTTGTTTCCAGTCTGTCCGACCTGAGGAAGGCCTTTTAGGCCGAAACGTCGTCACCTGGCGGACATCACTTTGTACAGCACCTTTTTCACGATTTTTGCACTAATAAAACAAAAGGATCTGAAATCTATTTTTTTCGTGTATTTACTTGAACATACCTATTGGAAACGATTAGTGTGCCGGAGTTACCCTCTTTGTGCTTATATTTGTCTCCTGAGCACCTACATGGGTGAGTCGAGGTCTTTTTCTCTACATGGTTATTAGGCCACCCCCCCGCTTAAATATAGCAGCCTGCAGCTGCCCAGAATTATTGCATCCAATAATTACCACTAATAAGCCCTAGATTAGCGATGGTAAGGGCCTATGAGGCCCCCCAATTACTAATCTGAAACTGAAAGTAAATAAACACAAACAGTGAAAAAATCCTTAATTTGAAATAAAATAAAAAAAAACACCCTCTTTCCTCACTTTATTAACCCCAAAATCACGCTTGCATGTCTAACGTAGTCCATGCAAGATTCACGATGATTCCAGATCTGGTACATCTGAATTCACAGCACGCGATCATGGAACATGACCACTTGCCTTGGCTTAAGGCAGAGACTAGGCCTCAGCGATCAGCAGTGATGATGCAGGCACAGCTGTTAATAGATTGTTAAAGTCTTTAGTGAGGACAATTTCAGTGAAGTTTACAGAGTGGAAACTAAATTTTAAAGGCTCAAGAAGAGAGTAATCTATGAGATAGCGAACTAAACAAGATTGGACCAAGCATTTCAGGATTTTAAAGATGAAGGGGAGATTAGAGGAAGGTCTGTAGTTAGAAGAACAGTTCTGGTCCAGGGATTTTTTTTAGTAAAGATAGTATGATAAGAGATGAGCAAACCTTTCGAAGTTCGGTGCACCAACATTTGCCAAACAAATGAAATGTTCACCGAACTGTTTGCTGAACCGTTCATCGAACCTTTTTGAACCCCATTTTATTAAATGGGAGGCTAAACCTAAGGCAAATAAAACACCTTTACGGGGTGAAAAAGCTTCTAAAATTGCAAAAATATATTTTATAGTGCAGCTCCACTGTTTTTGTATAGCCATTAGCTTTCTAGACTATTGGCATAAGAAATATTGAGGTAGATGAGAGACAGATATAAGACTGGTGATCCCACACCCCTGCCAGTACAGACAAGACACAACTTGGAAACCCATCTTGTAATCTCGATATTTAGAAACATTTCAGGCAGACAGCGGGACAGTGGCATCAATTGCCCCCCCTCCTCAATTTCCCCATAAAGTCTTTGCACAGCAGGAAGGTATGGTGAATGCAACACATGCAATATGGTCTCGGTGTCTTATATGGGTCAAAAACACCAGACATGGTCACTTCCGTAACAGCTGACAGTCTTTCACTCACCCCGACTGTAGCTGATAAACAAATGGAGGTTCTGTGGTCTAAGACCTGTCTGAGAATAGTTTCTTCAGTGATGCAGGAGGAGGAAGAAGCAACAGAGCGGTTGAGTTGTCGGCCGGTGGTTGGGTTGGCCTGCTAGTCCGCATTTTAGCAAAGGAAGATTCCCACAGTATTACATTGTTTTTGCACATGTGCTGGTTCATGCATGTAGTAGTCAAATTATTTGAACTTTTGCCTCTATTGAGTCATTGTTCACAATGTTGACAGAAAACGAAAGTTGGGTCATCCTTTGTAGTCTCAAAAAAGGTCAAATCTGGGCAACTGTTCCTGCAAACTGCAGACACTTTACAGAGTTGTGGATAAGAATCTAATGCTTCAAAACTACGTATTTGTGCTAGAATCACCAACATTACCAACTCGTCTTCCTCCTCATCATCATCTTTTGAGCTACTCAGCTACGTGCCGCTGGGTTCCCACCAAGTGAGATCTGCAACTTTATCTCTATGTTGTCCCACTCCTCCTCTTCATGACCTGACCTGACATCACAGAACAGTACGTGTGCCCCTCAGGTATCTGAGACTCATCGTCACCTCCATGCCTAGGGGTTAACGTCAGTTGATTAGGTTCAAAATCCTGCTCATACCCTACTTTTTACGGGCCAAGATCTAACTGAGATGCAGATGCTTTCCTCCTCTTGAGTCTGGGAATCTTTGGAGCAGACCTCTGATGCTCATGGGGTAGAATGTGTGAACAGCTCTACAGACTTGCCCATATTGATTCCCCATAGTAAGTTTGCCAGTTGGAAATTTATGATGCAGAGGGAAACAAGTTTAATTTGCCGGTTGGAGATTTGTGACACACAGCGAATCAACTGTAATTAGGGTGTCACCTCTGACGACAGAACTGTGTATGATGTTGAGCTGATATTGAGGTACAGGAAGGGAAGTAGAGGCTACTTGATGCTGTGTTTGCAATCCACTCAAATACATGGTGTTTTTCAGCCTCATTTCCAAGTGGAAGCAATGTGCAGTGGCCAAATGAAATCTAGTAGAGTGGACTGTTCAGAAATGGAAGGTGTTCTAATTTCTATTGGGATAGGATGAGCCAGTGTTTGCTCACTAAAGCTTTGACTAACGTTAGAAGCTCCCACATGTACACCTCGAACATCCCACCTATTCAACCATCTACCAAAAGCTGTTTGTGACTTATCTCTCATGGTTGATGTACCCTTGTCCTTTGAAACAAATCTTTTGCAACTCAATGTCCACGCCTGTCAGACACCTGACAGCAAAAGATAAATTCTTTATTTCTAGCCTAAGAAGGCAATATTGTGAATGTACTAAAAGTACCAATACCTATAAATGTTGTTCACTGAGTAATTTGGAACAGACACTGAAAAGTGCCAAGACCTATTTAGCTAGTTCACTAGCAAATTTAGCGCTGGTACTGCTAAGTAATAATACCTAGAAATGTGGTTCACTGGGTATTTTGTAGCAGGCAGTAATAAGTAACAATACCTATTTAGATCGTTCACTGGCAACTCTTTAGCAGGCACTCACAAGTAGCAATACCTGTTTCTACCGACAGAGAGAGGGAGAGACCGACAGACAGAGAGAGAGACAGACAGAGAGAGACCGTCAGACAGAGAGAGAGAGAGACTTCACCGACGGCTTTCTCGTCCGATGATTCCCTCCCCGCTACCTCACTCCCCCGCCTGGTGCTTTGCTCCACCAGGGAGCGGGGAGCAAAGCATCGGGCAGCGGGGAGCACAGCACCAGGGAACGAAGGACCCGGGCGGGGAGCGTGCATCAGCTGATTGTTTTAAAAAGCCGGCGGATTTTTACCACCCGGTTTTTAAACAATCATGCATTCATTTCAGCCTTTTACTCAGCCCCCAGACTGCTTTATAGGGTCCAACAAACAATTACTCGCATTTCCCATTGACTTGCAGGGACTCGCTACTCGTAATGAGTACTCGAATATTAAGAACTACTCGTTACTTGCATAGCGAGTCCAAATATTTCACTACTCATCCCTAATCATTATTTATTATAAGTTATCACATAGCAGTATACAGTAGCACATATATAAAACATTTATAGCACAGAATCTGTTTTTGTGCCATTAATGAAACAAAATTCTTTCTTGACCCCACCTAGCAGTCAGAACATAATTAGAAGTCAAAGGAATTTCGAGCTCCATAGGGTTCCAATGGAAGAACTGTTAAATGACCCCTATCTGGGACTTCTAGTGTTAATGCATAAATATTATAATAGGATTTGGCAATTTGTTTACTTTGCAATAGTAACCACCATGTACACAGAAAGTGCAATATCACTGTACCTAGCGGGCTCAAGAGTTGCAGCTTTGGTACTGGCTTAATTATAAAGCTTTCACCCAATTGTAATTGATGCTAGATCCAATTATATCAGTTTTTCCCTAAAAATCAAAAAATTCAACTTTCAAGCATGACAGTAGCATTTTCAAGTAATGTCTGACAGCCAACAGCATGACACAGTTGGGGAATAGCGATTAGTTTCCATTGAACACCCATTAAAAGATCTTTAAATTGTTGTTGGAAGAAGACACCCTTCAAATATGAGAGACCTGGAGCAGTTTGTAAGAGAAGAGTGGTCCTAATTTCCATGTGAGAGGTGTAAGAAGCTTGTTGATGGTTTTAGGAAGAGATTGATTGCAGTTATTTATTCCAAAGACTGTGCAACCAAATATTAAGTTGAGGTTGCCAACAATTTTGTCCATCCTATTTTTGAGATTTTGTGTGAAATTATGTCCAATTTGCCTTTTTCCCCTCACTTTTTTGCATTGTTCCAATACACAAATAAATTAACATGTATAACAAAACATACGTAATTGCAATAGTTTTCCCAGAGAAAAACTTAATTTTATGGAGCAATTTCAAGGGTGCAAACACACTCAGCTACAACTGTCTTGGTCTGCCTCATCTACATTGAGGTCATCTGAAACAAGGTGAGGTTTTAATACTTGAGGATGGAACCGTCAAGAGTGAGGGACCCTGTGTAGCTGTGGGATAGCTTTTTTGATCAATAACAGTGTTTACTAAGTACTGTATGTTGTTTTCTATGTACTTTTACTATTTACTTATTTACTCCAGGGTATATGCTCATTTTGTTACTTTCTTAGGTTTTGTCTGTTAAATGGCTACAGTGCGAATATGGTCCAACATGATGTCGGTATGCCAACTTATGCTCCAGCTCATTTCTTTAGTTTGGCTGTAATTTCCTGTACTTTGTTCAAACAGGGCAATGAGCCCTTTCTGAGCTAGACGTTTCATTTAAGGGTGGATGTCCAAGGAGTTCAGCCTGATCCTGCTCTATCTCCATCTACATTGAAGTTGTCAGACACAAGGTGAGGTTGTAAAACTAGAGGAAATGGCAGTCTCGATTAAGGTACACCTTGTTGTGGTGAGATAGCTTTAATTTTTTTTATCAAAAGCTATATTTAGTAAAGTATCCCATGTTACTTATATGCACTATGATTACTTAGGGTATATGCTCATTTTGCTTCTATCACAAACTTAAAATGCAAAATGTAAAAAATAAGTAAATAACATATTTGGTATTGCTTCTTTTTTTATTTGCCCAATCTCATAAAATATAAAAAAAATGTATCCTATTCAAAGAATTATGCAGCAAAAGCAAAATTGGTGATGCAAGAATTAGCATTTTTTTTGTCTCCATAATGCCCCCAAAAATACTATAAAAGCATTAAAAATCTTGCATGTAACTCAAAATGGCATCAATAAAAATATTAGGTCAGCTATCAAAAATTAACCTCGGACACTACTAAATCAAGGCAAAAATAAAAAAAAGTTACTTTTAATATCACTGTATCTGTACTGACTTGAACATCATGTTACTATGTCATTTTTTCAGCTCAATAAATACTGATAAACAAAACCAGATAAAATTCCATAATTGCATTTTTTGTTATTCCTTCAAAAAACTTGGTTATTTTTGCTACTCTTTTTGCAGTATATTATTTGATTCAGTAAATGGGGTCATTCCAAACTACAATTTGTCCCGCAAAAACAAAAGTCATCTTTTCGCTATGTTGATAAAAAAAATAAAAAAGTTATAATGCTTGTAAAAAATAGGAGTAAAAAATTATAATGCATGAAGTTAGTTAATTGCTAATTCCTAAGTAGTATTATTACAATATGATATAAGTGTGACTGCTGTAACTAAGAAGAAACCCTTCCTATACTGTTGGTTTTTCTTTAAGTACAATGTTCATCAAGCCTTAAAAAGAACTTGTCACTTGCTCATAAAAAACTACCCTACAGAAAGAAATCTCCTAAATATATATTTTTTTATTTTATCTGTTTATTTTGTTGCTCCTTTCCGACTTGTGCTGCATTACACAAGATGGGTTGAAAACAACATCTGGTGAGAAATTCATATCAATACCTCCGTTAGAAATATATTTACATAGAAAATTGGTGATGTGTTCAATACTTAGATCCTCTGCTGTATTTGCAAGCTTACAATGTTGAAAATCGTTTTATAACGCATTAAGAATGTTCTTAAAAATTAATATTAACTTATAAATTTCATGTAATCTCAGGGAGGTATTTGAAATTAGCTGTGTATATTTTATTCACGTTAAACAGTTCTAAAGCTCAGAATTAAAGAGGAAATTTGTGACAATAACCAATACATAAAGAGCCATAAGAGAAAAAAGAAATCAGAACACAAGGTTTTTTCTTTTCTTTAAAGTCAAGGCTGTCAAGAGTTGTAACTGTAAAAGCAGATTGCTATGCAGTAATAACGTGTTTGTACAGAAATGAGGTCAAGACCCCAGTTGAGTATTTAGAATGGAAAATATTAAAGTCCAGAGATTCAACTGGTGTAGAAAGGAACTGTGTATTGGTGGAGGTTTTAAAATTGAGCTGTTTTTTTTCCCACAAAAATGAGAAAAGCTCAAAGATGCAATTAATTAAATAAGGTAGCAATTTAAGTACTGTTTTATGCGATTTAACAATGAATCACAAGGAAAAACATAAATTCAAGGAAGATATACTGAATAATTGAACAATACATTATCTTTTTTTCTTTCAACAATTCAACAATATACTGCAATGTAATTTTTACTATTTAAAATATTTGCAAGTGATGTATTTTTCAATGGAACTTATATTTCACTTTCATAAACATATTATTAGTTACTAATGATGGAAAAACTCGCAGATACCTGGAAAAAAAAAAGTTCTGGCCTGGTATTAATCCTAGATATTTGTCCGGACGTCGGTCACCATATAATGCATGCGGTTGCTCTTATTTTGATAAACAGCCAAGATAAGTGCTCAGCTGGGTGCTGCAACCTGTAGCCATATGCTTTATCTGTGCTGGGTATCTTAATATAGTGGACCCTATGCCAATTTATTTATTTATTTAAATGGTAAGACAGGGTCTGTGACCGCAAGCAGTCAGACACTGTCACACAGGACTCCCGGTCGGAGTGAATATGGATGAGCAATGATGAGCGGCCCCAGAAGAAGAGCGAGTGGACTGGAAACAGTTACAAGTCATGCCAAAGACTCGGTAAGAAAAGCATGCTTGCTTAATTTTAATTTTTCCTTTATTTTTTTTATTTCCCGAGTTGCTGAACCCTGATCATTAAACAGAGTTCCCTAAAAACTCCAGGCTCGGGTCCGGCAGATGGATACTCTTGAAACTGCGTAGATCCAGAATGTTATAGTCCGGGTCCACCCATCACTACTAGAGATGAGCTAACCTGTTTGGTAAAAGATCACCAATATTAAAATTGGTACGAGCCTTAGCTTGTTCGTTTGGGCTCTGTAACCCTGAGCACTTTCCCCAAAAGTCAGTAATGTTTGGTTTTATTTGATCCCTGATAGCATTTAAAAAATGCTTATTGAATAACATGTTATGCTTTTGTATTGTAGTATTGTGGTGCTGTATGATGAATGGGGGAATGTGTTTAATGAGTAGAGGGGGTGGGGACTTGAGAGAAGTCAGACACATGCTACATCACTTTTTTTTTCTTAACTTTATTTGCGGATGTTCCTGCAGCAAATCACGGTGCAGCAAACATCCACAAGGTTCACACACAAGGGCTTGTGCGACTGACTGCCTAAGTCACATTTCCGTCTGCATATATATTTTGGATATTTGTCGTTGGGGCCATTTTGTGAATGTGAAACATTGGGAAGATGCTGCCGCTGGTGCTGCTGCCAGGGCTGCTAGACAGTTAGTTTAGATAAGGGTTTAATGATAGGTAGTTGGAATAGATAGGCGAGTGATAGTGTAAAATAAGGATGTGTAGGGAAAGCTGTGTGTCACAAATTTGCATTTAATGATAGAAATAGGGATAGGTGCTTGTCAGTGCCTGGCAGGGCTGTATTTTGCCTTCATGCTGCCCTAGGCACTTTAAGTGGTCGCGCCCCTTAGTGACAACGTAAAACTGAGTTTTCACACACGACATCTGTTTAAGGCAGATCTACTCTGTAAAACACTTTAAAAAGTATCAATGAGAAAGGAAGGGCACTAACCCCCCCCAATGGGGATCACCACAGGCACATCAAAACATAGCATAAGTATAAAATATTCCCACCACACCGTCCCCACTTATATACTGTGACTGTCACACTGCCCCTAATAAACTAAAACACCACACTGCCCTCCCTTATAAATTATACCCACCACACCTTTCTTCGATTTATGAAATATGATCTGTATATTGTGAG
Organism: Anomaloglossus baeobatrachus; assembly: GCF_048569485.1. Classification (NCBI taxonomy): domain Eukaryota; kingdom Metazoa; phylum Chordata; class Amphibia; order Anura; family Aromobatidae; genus Anomaloglossus; species Anomaloglossus baeobatrachus. The sequence goes on along the minus strand of NC_134354.1, from coordinate 597,343,996 downwards.
GAGGGAGCAGCATGATGTGAGGACAATGTCCCATGCATACTGCCCCCTCCTCATAATGTCCCATGCATGCTGCCCCCTCCTCATAATGTCCCGTGCATGCTGCCCCCTCCTCACAATGTCCCATGCATGCTGTCCCCTCCTCATAATGCCCCATGCATGCTGCCCCTCCTCACAATGTCCCATGCATGCTGCCCCCTCCTCACAATGTCCCATGCATGCTGCCTCCTCCTCACGATGTCTCATGCATGCTGCCCCCTCCTCACAATGTCCCATGCATGCTGCCCCCTCCTCACAATGTCCCATGCATGCTGCCCCCTCCTCACAATGTCCCATGCATGCTGCCCCCTCCTCACAATGTCCCATGCATTCACACAGCAGTTTCTGCTATTTCATGTATTCCCCTTACATAGTCACTGGTGTGCATACCTTATCTCCCCATAGTGATGTTTTTTTAGGTTTTTGCACCCAGTTCGGACTTAGAATGGTATTCCAAACGTTATTCCTATTTGTTAGCATTTTTTCGTTTGTGAACCCTCCCCAACCACACCTATTGCCAATCCATATCATACGCATAAATAGCCTGGGTCTCAGCTTCCCATACACGGTAGGTTTTTTAACTGCATGAGAGGACACACACAAGCTAGGGACCCCAACGTAGAGAAATACTTTGGCGTAGTGTTGGGGCTCTATTGCATTGATCAATTCAGTAGCTAAATTTCTCTTGATTCATATGTTCATGGCAGTAATGCAGATTCCATTTTTCACATATTCACTCTTGCATATAGCTATTGGATTTTTCAAGTCAGTATTCACACAGCAGTTTCTGCTATTTCATGTATTCCCCTTACATAGTCACTGGTGTGCATACCTTATCTCCCCATAGTGATGTTTTTTTAGTTTTTTAGGTTTTTGCACCCAGTTCGGACTTAGAATGGTGTTCCAAACGTTATTCCTATCTGCCTCCCTCCAGCCTCCCCCAGTCTCAGCCTCTGCCTCCCTCCAGCCTCCCCCCAGTATCAGCCTCTGCCTCCCTCCAGCCTCCCCCCAGTCTCAGCCTCAGCCTCCCCCCAGTATCAGCCTCTGCCTCCCTCCAGCCTCCCCCCAGTCTCAGCCTCAGCCTCCCCCCAGTCTTAGCCTCAGCCCCCCCAGTCTCAGCCTCTGCCTCCCCCCCAGTCTCAGCCTCTGCCTCCCTCCAGCCTCCCCCCAGTCTCAGCCTCCACTTCCCTCCAGTCTCAGCCTCAGCCTTCCCCCAGTCTCAGCCTCAGCCTCCCTCCTCTCTTCCCCCAGTCTCAGCCTCAGCCTCCCCCCAGTCTCAGCCTCTGCCTTCCCCCAGTCTCAGCCTCTGCCTCCCCCTAGCCTCAGCCTCTCCCCCCCGCATGCGCAGATCTCCGGTCTGAATTAGAGACACCCCCACGCTCCTTATGAATCTTCAGCTCTGCGAGCACTTACCTGCTCCAGTGCCCGCTGCCATCTTTCTGGCTCACGTGAGTATCCTCTTCTGACACTGGCTTCCATTGCGGCATCCTCACGGCGTCCTGCTGTAAGCTCTGCATGTGACGTCCACGCAGCACAGAGGAAGGAGCTGATTGGCATGCGCCTGTCACCACGAAGGTGCAGGTGCAGGCAGTTCCGGGGTCAATCAGCTCCCTGTCCTCGGCGGCCGCAGTTTGTTTGCATTCACGTCTTAATTGACGCGGACACAGCGGATTTAATCGACTGTCTAACGGAGGGGGAGAGGATCTGTAAAAAAAATTTAAATACATTTTTTTTTTTTTTTTTTGCTGCCAGAAGGTGCCGCCCCCCGCAACCTGCCGCCCCAGGCACCGAACCACAGGTGATTAATGGTAAATACGGCCCTGGTGCCTGGTAAAACGTTGCTAGTGAATGCTCTAAATAGCTATTGCTGCTTTTTACAGCCTGCTCCGAATTAACCAGTCAATCACATTTCTAGGTCTTGTTAGTACTGTCTGCTGTCAACTTAGTAGTAAACTAACAGCAGAAAAGAGGGCAACCAGTCCGGTTAGCCCAGGCCAAAACATCTAATGCATCAACAGGATGCAGACAAACCTCTCAACATGATTGACACCTCACAGGTGCAAGGTAAATTGCACACTAGTGGCGTGCATAGGGTGCTGTTCACACTTGTATGCGCATGGTGTCCAGCCAGCAACCTATTACCACGCCCTTACTATTAGATTAGGCAGGATACCCGGACTCTACTCACTGCAACACACAAGGGACAGAGACTCCACTATGCACGGCCTGTATTAAGAGGCCTGGCTGCGCGCTGTATAAGACCCGCAACACACATCCGTTTAATTTGTACGTGTGCGGTACGTATTTGCACGTACCGGAGACACGTACACACGGAGACCCATGTTATTCAATGGTAGATGGCACACACACGTAAAATCACACGGAACGTGTGTCCGTGTGATAAGAACATGTGTGCGCTTTTCTACCCAGATGACATGTCCGTTTTTGGCAAGCAGCATGCAGGCACGGACCCGCTTTAGTCTATGGGTCTGTGTCTGCACGTACCGCACACGGAGTATGTCCGTGTTCAGCACGTTTCGTGCATGTGCGTTTTTGCACTAGCGATCTTATTTTTTGTTTTTTTTTCAATTAAACTCAGTATACTTACATTTTTTTCTGCTGTTCTCAGTCATACTTACATTGGCGCTCTGTTTTTTTCTTCCCCTGGCTCATACCGCTCCCCGATCACCAGCGCGGCGAGGAACAGCTGTGCAGAGAATACGCGGAAACAATTACTTTGAATATGCCGGCCGCTCATTAATCAATCTCGTATTCCCTGCTTTCCCCACCCACAGACGCCTGTGATTGGTTGCAGTCAGACACGCCCCCCACGCTGAGTGACAGCTGTCTCACTGCACCCAATCACAGCAACCGGTGGGCGTGTCTATACCGTGCAGTAAATAAATAAATTAATAATTTAAAAAAAACGGCGTGCGGTCCCCCCCAATTTTAATACCAGCCAGATAAAGCCATACGGCTGAAGGCTGGTATTCTCAGGATGGGGAGCCCCATGTTATGGGGAGCCCCCCAGCCTAACAATATCAGTCAGCAGCCACCCAGAATTGCCAAATACATTATATGCGACAGTTCTGGAACTGTACCCGGCTCTTCCCGATTTGCCCTGGTGCGTTGGCAAATCGGGGTAATAAGGAGTTATTGGCAGCCCATAGCTGCCACTAAATCCTAGATTAATCATGTCAGGCGTCTCCACGAGATACCCTCCATGATTAATCTGTAAATTACAGTAAATAAACACAAACACCAGAACAATCCTTTAATAGAAAAAAAAACACTAACAAATTGCCTTGTTCAACAATTTAATAAGCCCGAAAAAGCCCTCCATGTCCGGCGTACTCCAGGATGGTCCAGCGTCGCTTCCAGCTCTGCTGCATGAAGGTGACCGGAGCTGCAGAAGACACCGCCGCTCCTGTCACCTCCACGCAGCTAATGAAGGGAATAGCGAGATCAGCTGTATTCAGCGTTGGCCGCAAGTAACCTCAGTGACAGCTCAGCTGATTGCGCGGCTGTCTTCAGTTGCTGCGTGGAGGTGACAGGAGCGCCTCGGGGGATTAGTGGTCACTGGTGAATCCTTCACAGGTGACCGCTAATCAGTATGCGGCACACAGACAGAGCCGCGGCATGACAATGAAGTCGGGTGAAGTTCACCCGAGTTCATTGTCATCGCGCAACTCTGTCTGCTGTCAGCCGACATGTATTAACGACATTGTGCAACACACAAACGGACATTCCACACGGACATTCCACGTACACATACACGGGCATTTTACACACAAAAACGGACATTTTACACGTACACACGGCTCGCATACGCCATCATACGGATGCCATACGTACCGGAGAAACGCCCCATAAAAACGGAACTTGGGCCCAAAAAACGGACCGTGTCACACGGACTTTTTTTTGCGGAAGTGTGTTTTAGGCCTAAAAAAGTGCAAATAATATATCAAATATATGAGGTATTCGTTAGTAAATTGGCCAATGTACATAAGCCTGCAATTCTCATCACGGGTCCTCATGCTTGCAGGTCCCTACACTGATAAATATCAAAAATAGCAACAAAAAGAAGAGATAAAAACTCCCCCAAAAATTTAATATACTCACAGCAGAAAAGAGGGCAACCAGTCTGGTTATATCTAATACACCAACAGGATGCAGACAAACTTCTCAACATGATGGACACTTCACAGGTGCAAGGTAAATTGCACACTAGTGGCGCGCATAGGGCGCTGTTCACACTTGTATGCACACGGTGTCCAGCCAGCAACCTATTACCAATCCCTTACTATTAGATTAGGCAAGTTACCCTATTTTTTATACAGGGTGCAGCCAGGCCTCTTAATACAGGCTGTGCATAGTGTCCCTTGTGTGCTGCAGTGAGTAGTGTCCAGGTAACCTGCCTAATCTAATAGTAAGTGACCTGAGTGACGTCATCGCTGATAGCGCGACTCACTTCAGTTGCTGCGTGGACCTCACAGAGAGAGGCTGTGTTCTACGGCTGCTCCTGTCAGCTTCATGTAGCAGAGCTGGATGCGTCGTGGGAACTCGTGTGGATTACGCAGGATCTGGAGTGGTATTTGGCGATTTTAATAAAGTGGTGAAAGAGGGTGTTTTTTGTCTTTTACTCCAAATAAAGGATTTTTTTGGGTGTATGTGTTTATTTACTTTCACTTTCAAGTTAATCATGGGGGTGTTTCATAGACGCCTGCCATGATTAACCTAGGACTTAGTGGCAGCTATGGGCTGCCATTAACTCCTTATTACCCCGATTGCCACCGCACCAGGGCAATTCGGGATGAGCCGGGTTGAGTCCCAGGACTGTCGCATCTAATGGATGCGACAATTCCGGGCGGCTGCTGGCTGATATATTTAGGATGGGGGCTCCCCATAACGTGGGGCTCCCCATCCTGACAATACCAGCCTTCAGCTGTGTGGCTTTACCTTGGCTGGTATCAAAATTGGGGGGGACCGCACGACATTTTTTTTAATTAATTATTTCTTTATCTTACTGCACTACATAGACCCGCCCACCAGCGGGTGTGATTGGTTGTAGTGAGACAGCTGTCTATCAATGTGGTGGCTCCTCTGAATGCAACCAATACTAGGCACCGGTGGGTGAGGGAAGCAGTGGATACGAGATGGAATAATGAGCGGTCGGCATTTTCAAAAGCAAGAGAAGCCGCCGGAGCAATGTGACAGCCGTGCAGCGCCGCGCCGGTGATCGGTCAGTGATCGATGAGTACAAGAGAGGTGGGAGAGGGGAGACTGACAGACAGAGAGAGATTCTAAAGAGGTTTTTTTTAGGTTAGGGCTTGATTTTATGTTTTTTTAAAGTGATTAAGCACTACAAACTGTTTCTTATCAATTTCCCCTCTTTTACTTTGGCTTGAGAGCTGTTCTGGCGACTATGTAAAAGCCACGTGCTGCTCTGAGCACGTTATTCCAAGACACCAGAAATGCAGTCACGTACCTTCTACAGTCTGTGCCCATACTGTTTCTGCCTTTTCCCATCCATTTCAGCCTTTTCCTCAGTCACCACAGCTCGCCGTTAGGTCCAATGTGAAATTATTCGGGTTTCCCATAGACTTACATTGCGCATCGAATATTCGCGAATAGTCGAATAGAGGCGACCTATTCGGCAGATATTCGCGAAGTCGAATATTTTGGTATTCGATCATCCCTATTAACGCCATTTAAGATACGGTATCTTCAAAACTCCAAGTAAAGGCTCAGCAGCCAGAGTTAAGGCCCCATCACACACAGAGATAAATCTTTGGCAGATCTGTGGTTGCAGTGAAATCATGGACATATTGTTCCATTTGTACACAGCCACAAACCTGGCACTGATTGTCCACAATTTCACTGCAACCACAGATCTGCCGCAGATTTATCTCTGTATGTGACAGGGCCTTTGGTCTAGGAAAGCTAATGGACATTCAAACAAAGTGTCTTCAATACCATCACATAGGATGAATCAGCAAGCAAAGTTTGTCCAGGTGTGTTAAACCTTATAGATCATCCAAACAAGGGAAATAAATATAAAAAAATTAAATCATCAAACATACAAGTAAGTCCCAGGATTATTATAAATAGTCCACTGGGTACGTAGCCTTCATTAATATTGCATTAATAAATAAAAAAAAATAAACATATAAACCATCCAAAAAATGAATGGAAATAATGATGAAATATTGCATTATAAATTGAAACATCTCATATTGAGTTTTTAGCAGAATCTAAATACATACCAACAGACAAACATTGCTTGAATGAAATAAAACCATTGCAATATAGAATAAACAATTAGATGCAGGAAACTTGACAGAGTTAATCACAGATTGTGGATTGAAAAACAGATCCATTATCACTGATACGGAGTACATAGCAAATACTATCAACCTGGACATTACTAAATAATGATGCAGAATATAAAAAAAAATACAACCCATCCCCCAATAAAAAAAAAATAAAAAAACAAAAACCCGCAAAGCAAAAAGCTAAAATTTGGTAGACATGGAATATCTTAATAGAGAAAGAAGAAATGTGCTTTAAAATTTAAAACACGTGGATGTCTATTTTCCAACTTCAGGATCCATGATGTCTCCCTCTTAAGTAAAAAAGGTTCTAGATACTGTTATTTAGTAGTGCCTCTTGTAAATTTGCTAGTGAACTAAGTAATAAGTTATTGCCACTCTTTTCATTGCCTGCTGAAAATTACACCATCAATCACATTTGGGGTTATTGGTACTTTTCAGTGCTTTCACAATATTGCCCACTCAGGTATGAAATAAATAATTTATCATTTGTTTCAGGTGTCTGCCTTGTGTGGACGTAGAGTTATGAAACATCTGTTTGAAAGGGGAAGGGTACATCAACCATGAGTGGTGGAAGAGGGAATAGGTGGAGTGTTATATGTGTACACATGGGAAGTTCTGTTAGTCAAAGCTCTAGTGAGCAAACACTGGATCCTATCCCAAGACAAATGAGAACAACTTCCATTAATAGACAGCCTACTGCACTACATTTTTTTTGGCAGCCACAAATTGCTTCAATTTGGAAATTAAGCTGATAAACAGCATGTACTAGAGTGGATGGCAAGCGCTGTATTAAGTGGCCTCTCTTCCTCTTCCTTTACCTCAACATCCCAAACAGTTCATTCCTCAGAGGTGCCACCACAATTACACTTGTTTCCCACCGCATCACAAATCTCAAACTGGAAAACTGAGTTTGGTAAGCCCCACATGGGCAAGTCTGCAGAGCTGTTCACACATTATATCCGATGAGCATCAGAGTTCTGCTCCAAAGATTCCCAGACTCAAGAGGAGGAAAGCATCTGCACCAATGGCCAAAATCTTTGGCAGTTGTATCCGGTCACAGACAAAATAGGGTCCAAGCAGGATCCTCACCCTCGTCAGCTGACATTAACTTCAGGGTGTTGAGGTAATGATGATGAGACTCAGATACCTGTACTGTTACGTGATGTCGGTCAGGAAAAGGAGGAGTGGAAGAAAATAGAGACTGACGATGAAGTTGTAGATTGCACTTGGTGTGAACCCAGAGGCACATAGCTGTATAGTTCAGTAGATAAGGAGGAGGAAAAAGCTGAGAAGGCTACATTGGCAATTCCCATACAATCACGTAGTGATGCAACCATGAGAAGCACTTCATCCTCAGCCACAACTCTGGCTGTGGCCATCAGTGGTCACGGGTATGAAGTTCGCAGGAAGTGTTTCCTAGCCTGGGCATTTTTTTAGAGCGCAAAGGATTACCCAACTTTTGGTATATAGCAATGTTGTAAACGAGTCAGTAGAAGCAAAAATTTAAATTAATTGAGTACTACATGCATGAACCGGCACATGCACAAGCAACATGCCTTACTGTGGGAATTTTTCTGTACTAAAATGCATATTACCAGGCCTATCCAACCACCTGGTGCCAAATCAACAGCATCTGCTACTTCTTCATCCTCCTAAGTCACCATCAAAACTATTCTCATACAGGTCCCCAGCCACATAGCCTCCACTTGTTTAACCCCTACAGTAGACACGAGTAAGAGTCTGTCAGGTGTCATAGAAGCTACTATGCCTGGTGTTTTTGACGCATTTGAGACACTGAGGACACATCCTTTGTGTTGCATGAACCATATTTCCCAGGTGTGCAAAAAGACAATGGGAAAATAGGGGGGGAATTGTTTGTGCTGTCTTGCTTTTCTGCTGTCTGCCTGAAAGGTTTTTAAATCTCAAGATTCCAATATGGGTCTCCAAGTTGTGTCTTTTGTGGCCTGTTGTGCCTATGCCTGTCACTCATTCATCACTTGATTTATTTAAATTAAAAATGCCAGCCCATGTCCTGGTTGTTGCATGGACCTGGTATGCAAACAGACTATGCAAAAATGAGGGGGGAATTGATGCCACGGTCCCGTTGTCTGCCTGTAAGGTTTTTAATTATCAAGACTCTAATCTGGGTCTCCAAGTGGTGTCTTGTATGTAGTGGCAAGGTTCTGGAAGCAAGAAGCCTATCCCTGTCCCTCATTCATCTCTTGATTATTTTTAAATAACAATGTCAGTCCAAATCCTGTTTGTAAGTCAACACAATCAGCTAGTGCTTAATTTTTGTATGCAGTGGAGAACGTAGTCACACAGCTGCCGAGTTGTGGACCGCTATTAAGTCCCAGTTTGATCAATAGCTGTCTCCACTGAACCTGGAGCCAGGAAAGACTATGTGTGATAATGGTGCAAACTGGGTGGCGGCACTACTTCTGAAAAATATCACATATGCCCTGCATGGGTCAACCTGGTTGTTCTTGCTGTCTGACTGAAAAGTTTTTAAATATCCAAACTCCAATTTTGGTCTCCAAGTTGTGTCTTGTGTGTAGTGGCATGGTCCTGTGAGCAAGAGACCAATGCCTGTCACTCATTCATCTCTTGATTTCTTTTAAATTAAAAATTCCAGCTCACATCCTGTGTGTTGCATGGACCATACTATCCCTTGTGTGCAAACAGACTATGGGGAAATGGAGGGTTTAATGCCGCTGTCTTGCTGTCCCACTGTCTGTCTGAAATGTTTTTAAATATCAAAACTGCAATATTTTTTAAATTAAAATGGTAGCCAACATCATGGAATCAGCCGACATATGAGCGCCTTCTTGATGGAACATCTGCAACATGATGACCGTATTGTTAGTGTTAGAAATAAAGCTGATTACTGGGTTGCTACTCTGTTAGATCCATGGTACAAGACTAAATTTAGCAAGATGCTTCCCCCTGGAAAGGGACCTGCAGATGCTGGAGTATCAAAACAAGCTTGTAGACCATCTTAACAGTAGTTTTCCACAAGACAATGTGGTGCCCCTGACCTGGTCAGGCACCACTGAGTACTGCACCCATACTGGGACAGTACTTCCAGGTAATCCTAAAGGCTAGAATGAAGTGTGTACGCACAGACACATAGCAACCAGGTCTCCCACACCTTTGGAGGGGACCCTTGGGTAGTCTGCAGAGGGGGGCTAGCTTTCAATTCTTTTAAAGAGGTGTAGCATAGGGGCTGGGAGCTAAAGTGCAGAGGCTGTCAGGAAAGGAGTGGAGCGAGCCAGTCTGGTAGTGGTGAGTGGTGGTTGCTAAGGGATACGCACGCGGTCACTAGTCAGACCCTGCACGGTGTAGTGACAGTTGGCGGGGGAGAACGGTCACCGAGAGTCAGAGGAAGAGGTTCTCCTGGTGACTAGACACATACGGGGAACAGGTCCCTAGAGCAGACTTCAGTTTTAACTATCTGCTAAACCTGCCGGTGAGGGAAACTACAAGTACCTCACCAACCACACAGAGTCCGAGCCTCAGCAGCAACGCAGGGACCCATAAGGAGACAGAGCCAGAAGCCATCTCACCTGGTCCATGCTGCTGGCAAACGGTCCAAAAAGGGGAGAAAAGGCAGTTGCGACTCCCTGGATAGACCCCACGGTACTTCAAGTCAGGGGTTATCCAAACACAGAAGTGCTAGGAAGGCGAGCTAACAGTTACCCTCAGACTGGTCTGAAGGAGCCCTGGTTCTTACCTGGTTAATCACAGCATCGCTCGGGTCAGCTCACAGAAACATCAAAAGTGAGTAAAAATCAGTAAATTACTTTTGGACTCTGCCTGAGTTATTCAGGGACCCGTGATTCTACACACCTGAGCCCCTGGGGCCTGCCTCATTCACGGGAGGCCACACCATCTGACTGCAGACCCCATCAGCCCCAGACGCTCATAAAATCTGAAGTGGAGGTCACCCATATCCCTGACCGCAAGCCGTGAGTGGCGTCACGACACGTCACGCCGGCAAACGGTCCAAAAAGGGGAGAAAAGGCAGTTGCGACTCCCTGGATAGACCCTACGGTACTTCAAGTCAGGGGTTATCCAAACACAGAAGTGCTAGGAAGGTGAGCTAACAGTTACCCTCAGACTGGTCCGAAGAAGCCCTGGTTCTTACCTGGTTAATCACAGCATCGCTCGGGTCAGCTCACAGAAACATCAAAAGTGAGTAAAAATCAGTAAATGACTTTTGGACTCTGCCTGAGTTATTCTGGGACCCGTGATTCTACACACCTGAGCCCCTGGGGCCTGCCTCATTCATGGGAGGCCACACCATCTGACTGCAGACCCCATCAGCCCCAGACGCTCATAATATCTGCACTGGCGGTCACCCATATCCCTGACCGCAAGCCGTGGCGTCATGACACATACAAAATCTGACATACCTGTTTGCCATATTAAAAGAAGACCCTGTGGCATCCCTGAAGCTGGATCGATGTCCCTGGGGCGACACAACAGCAGTGAGGACACAGTGTGCATTCTAGAATTCCAAGCATGAGAACGTTGCATCTTCAACATAGAAACATTAGCAGCAGCTGAAATGGCAGAAGCAATTCTTGTGAGGTTTGGCATACATTTTTTAGACCATCGCATGCACCAGCAGAGCATAGTAGACAAATGTAGAGGATGGTGTTGGAGTATGTAAAGCTCAATGTCAATGCCAAAAACGAGGGATTGGACACTTTTGCATTTTGGTATTCAAAAATGGTGGCATGAGCTCGCCAATAGCCAGCGTACTCTAAGAACGTATCTTCAGCGCTGCTGGCGATGTACTGACGGATAAGAGCATTCAGCTGTCCCCTGAAAGTGTAGACCGCCTAAGTTTCATAAAAATGAACATGTGAGGTTTTCAGACTTTTTGCCTTGTTTTCTGTCATTTTGATTTAATGTTTTTTTTTTTCTATTGGCCATCTTGCTTCCTGTTCTGCTGCCCTCACCTTGCCCTCAGTCAATATGGATTCCTCAGCTTCTATCTTACTGCCCTGTTCCCTGCCAATTACCTGCTTAAACCACCTTAGCTGATGGACCAGTACATCTGAATCCTGTTTGCAGTCTGCCTGTAACCTGGTCTCCTGAAGTCTTTGGAGGAACTACCTTCCTGCCATCCTCTGGTTTGGATCCCTGGAACTTGTGTCCACACAGGAACCCTTGTTCTCTGCCATGGACACTTACAAGTACAGTAAAAATAACTCAACTATGTCTTTAGACTTCTGCTGAACTTTGAGGATCTATTCCTGATTAATTTGTTCCCAGCCTTTGCAACCTGCAACTGTTTAATATTTCAAGCTTTGTGCACTTACTTGTATGACGTAATACAAGAACTCTTTAGCAAACCTGTGTCCATGTGTGTCCCTTGTACCCTTGCACTAGGCTCTATACAAATAGTATTTAACACCTTACAGAACATGTCGTGGATGTCCAATGACTTTGCCACCCCAGGCCCAGACTGTGCAGACTAGGTGTACTGCCAGGAGTATGTGAGCACCAGCACTATTCTTGTCTTTTATCTTGCTGTCTCTGGTGAAGGTAGAAATGATGGTTCAGGCCCTGTTACAGGGTTGTTTCAAAGCATCCATGTTGCTTTGTTGGACTATCTGTAGTCTGTTACAATTGTTGCCACTTTCTCTTTTGCCTGACCTTAATTTTTAGAAATGTGGAGACTCCAATAGGGTCTCCAAATTGTCTTTTGTCTGTAGTGCCAGGGTTATGCGAGCAAGAGGTCTAAGCCTGTCACTCATGCATCTCTTGATTTTTTAAAATGAAAATGGAAGGCCACATCCTATGTGTAAGTCAACACAATCAGGCAGTGCTTAAATTAATATGCATTGGAGAATACAGTCACAAAGCTGCCGAGTTGTGGACAACTATCCAGGCCTACTTTGTTCAATGGCTGTCTCCACTGAACATAGAGCCAGGGAAGGCCGTATGTGATAACGGTGCAAACCTGGTGGTGGCACTACACCTGGGCGCCATCACATGTGCACTGCATGGATCAACCTGGTTGTACAAAGATTTCTAATGCACTATTCCGGCCTGGATGCGCTGCTGCAGAAGGCATGGTCTAGGTGTGCTCACTTTTTAAAATGAAAATGCCAGCCCACACCCTGTTTTGCATGGAGCATACTTCCCTGGTGTGCAAACACACTATGGGGAAAGGGGTGGAGGAATTGATGCTGCTGTCAAGCTGTCTGACTGCCATATTTTGAAATATCAAGACTTCAATGTAGGTCTCCAAGTGGTGTCTTGTCTTTACTGGCAGGGGTTTGAGAGCACCAGCCCTACACCTGTCTCTCATCCACCTCTATATTTCTTATGTCAATAGTCTAGGAAGCTAATGGCTATGCCAAAACTGTGGGGCTCCACAGTAAAATGATATTTGCTGTTTTGTAAGCTTCTCAACCCTCCTAAAGGTGAATTCCCTGCCTTAAATCTGGCATTCAATTGAACCCAATGCGGTTTGGAAAAGTTTGATACGTTTCGGAGCTCGGTTCAGCAAATGGTTCAGAGAACGTAGCATTTGTTCGGTAAGGCTTTGCAAGCTGAACTTTGAAAGGCTTGCTCATCATCTCTAATCACTACTCTTTTTAAACTTTTTTTATTAACCTTTATTTCTTCTTTTACTACCCCTAGGGGCTTTCACCTGTGTTCATTTCATCACTTTCGCAATATATTGCAATGCTTCAATATATATCACGGGCTTGGCTTCATATGAGTACAAAAATGGTGGAGACATGTACTGTTAATATGCCCGTGGCTGTAATTGTAACTACAGTTGCTACATATTAATTTGCACATTTGGTTGCTCAAGCATGTGGTTTGCCATCATGAAAAAGTGAGATGACTTTTAAATGCATTGATAATAAGCTGCAATAATCCATCTTGTCTACTGGGAATTCTTTGGGATCTCTTTCAGCAGCTCAGAAAGTCCACCTATTTCCTTCTGGCATACCTCTTGAAGGCATGAAAGGCAGCAGCTGCTAAAAATTATTCATTGTTTGTTATGTGGCACACAATTTTACGAGTACCTCCCTGCTCCTTTCTGTCCCTCCCCCGACTCCCGTATAAAACTCCATCGTGATTTTTGTTCCCCAGAAATTTTCTGTGTAATCAAAATTGCAGCATAGTACTACAAGAACACGTATATCATCATCTTCAACTGAATTGTAAAAAATATGATGACAAATCACTGGTAAAAGCTTAAATATTAGAAAATTACAATGATATTCATTGAGATAAATCAACACTATAGTACATTCGCAATTTTAGAATTTCAGACACCTGGTTATAAGTTCTTTTAACCTTATTGTTAAGGCATCCATACTATCAAAATCATCAAAAAATAAAAATTCCCCCAGCTAGCTTTATAGCATTTATAGCAGAGATTTCTAGGCAGACTTTTTATGTAGGTAGAAACCATTAAACTCAGTCCAATGTAATTAGCCCTGCAGCATTCTCTCTTGAGGAGAGGTTACATTTACACATGCATTATTTATACATTTTGGGAAATCACCTTTTAGCAATATAGTTAGACTCTATTTGAACTTGAAAAGCATTGTAATTTCAATGACTCCAGCTGAGTTTAATTCACTTTCATTTATTTGACTTGCTCAAAGAGTTAGAAGGGCTTGATGTAACCACATACTGTCATTAACCTGTCAAAGTGTGATATGGACAGATGTTCTAAATAATAAAACAGCATGTAATCAGCGCTAGAAATGAACTGCTAATAAACGAAAAATACAGTATGTAATGATAATGTGTGTAATATGTTTACTTTCAGCATTTTACTTGTGTCTTCCAAAGAGCCCAATGCCTTTCATCCAGTAGAGTTTAGAAGTTACTTTTCTCCCAGTGACATCAAATGCAAACTTTACAAATAGATTAGCAATGTAAGATAATATAATAGTATGATGTTTATTGTCGTGAATATATTGCATTGAGAAGCATATACTTGTAAGTGCAATATTAAACAGTTTTACTTAAAGTACCTAAAAGAGACACCCAATTCCAGCTCTAGCAAAAATCTTTAAGTGCCAAGTGCCTTTTTCATGACCTTGAAATGTCAATTACATATAGAATGATTTCCATTATTTATGTTTGTAAAAATTAAGCTTGGGGACTGAAATATCAGGTCAATAGAACTAAAGGGCCATAGTGTCCCAAGCATCAAGAACCCTTCATTGTTTACACAGACATAACATAGCCAATCTGCATAGTCAGCATACTGCAGTTTTTCCCCTTTCATTTCTGGTGTAAAGGAGCTCATTGGTTGGGTTACGCATTACACACATGGTGTATGCTTTTCAACTTAGAGTTTGTTTATAAATTGTGCATTCACTATAGATGTAGCTGTAGATTTTGTATCTCCTTCATGATTAAGGATGTGTTGGTCATTTGAAACGGAATACAGCAAAATGCTAAAAACATACAAATGAAGTAATGAGAAGAGAATGCTAGAGCTTGGGTAATATTTCCATTGAGGCATTCTGTGCATACTGGATAACTACCAAACATCTTTTTTGTCTGGTTACTGCACTCTGCTGACAAGTGCTTGGCACTATTGAGTCATGTCCTCTATGTAAAATAGCGGGGCTGGATATGATTGCCATAAATAGGCTGATATATTGAAATGATTAGTCCAAAATTCTGGCATACAATATCTTAAATCATCACATTTCTGGACAACTTCGAAGATGTGCAATAATATTGCAATATTTGGTGTTTACACTGTGAGCATAGCATGGTCAGGACTAGAGATGAGCGAACTGGTCGCAGCTTGGTTAAGCCGAACGGAGGTCTGGTTCGAGTTCGGTTCGGTGAACCGGTTCGGCGAACCACTCGAACCCATAGGAAACAATGAGAGGCAAATCACAAACACATAAAAACACATTATAAATGTACACATACAGTTAATAAACATTGCCATATTACTTACCTGTCCTCGGGATGCGTCCTGCACTCTGTCTCCCGCCACTTTTCCATCAGTAATCGCTGCGTCTTCCCGGTAACCAGCAGTGAGGCAGGACCTATCGTGACGTCAAAATAGCCTTGTGACAAGTTACGTGTCTATTATCTCATTGGCTACAGACTGGTCACATGACTATGACGTGTCATGCTAGGACCTGTCATTGCATCTCTCTGGTAAATGGTGCACGTTTGTGTATCGTCGTGTACCGGCGACATGCTCTGGCACATGCTCGACTCACCGTTCTGCTTCCCTGTTCCCTTATTGACCGGCTGATACAGCCGGTCAATAACGGAGATCACCGTTGCCATAGCAACGCGCTTGGTAGCGGTGACGGCGACGTCACCGCTACCACACGCAGCGGCACCATAAGCACGTGATCGGAGCAGTGTTGCTATGGCAACCGGTCGCTTACAGCCGGGAGCCTGTGGTCACTCTCACAGAGTGATTTCTGCACGGAGCACAGCGTCCTTTCTCTCATGCTGTCAAATGTAGCAGAGCTCCATGTGTTGAGAAAGAAGACAGAAGAGCAGGATCGTGGAGGGCTGAGAGGGGGTAATAAACATGGAGTCCCTAAGTGTGTCTGTGTATTTACTTCTATTAAAGTATTTTTTTTCTGTGTGGTGTTTTTTTTTAACCCTTTATTGGAGATTCTTAATGGCCGGGTCAAACTTGCCTGACATTAAGAATCTCTGGCTTAATACTAGCTAGTAAAACAAAGCTAGTATTAACCCCTATTACCCAGCAAGCCACCTGGCTTCAGGGCTGCTGGAAGAGTTGGTTACAGCGCCAGATGATGGCGCTTCTATGAAAGCGCCATTTTCTGGGGTGGCTGCGGACTGCAATTTGCAGGAGAGGTGCCCACAAACCTAGGGCTATCCTGTGCTGCGGACTCCAATCCCCAGCTGCCTAGTTGTACCCAGCTGGACACAAAAATGGGGCGAAGCCCACGTCGTTTGTTTTTTTTTAATTTCATAAAATTCATGAATTAATTAAAAAAAGGGCTTCCCTATATTTGTAGTTCCCAGCCGGGTACAAATAGGCAGCCGGGGGTTGGGGGCAGCCCGTACCTGCTGTACCTGGCTAGCATACAAAAATATGGCGAAGCCCACGTCATTTTTTTTGTAGTTTTTTGGCAAAAAAAATAAAAAATGCTTTCCTGGATTTTCCATTGCCAGTGAAGGTAACACCAAGCAGTGGGGGTTAGCAGACAGTAGCTGCTTGGATTACCCTTAGCTAGCAATCCAAAAAAATGCCGCGGGAGCCCATATATATATTTTTTTTAATTATTTATTTAAATAACTAAAAATAAAAAGGGCTTCACTGTATTTTGATTGCCTGACATCATAGTGCTGTAAAAATAAATCATTAAAAAAAATGACATAGTGCTCTGCGGTATTTTTGATTCTCAGCGCAGTTAAAGCAGACAGATACGGGTTGCTACCCCCATTTGCCTGGCGTTACCTTGGCTGGCAATCAAAATACAGGGAAGCCCATTAATTTTTTTTATTTAAAAAAATAGTTAAAAAAAAATGACGTTGGGTCCCCCCATTTTTGATAGCCAGCTAGGGTAAAGCAGAAGGCTGTAGCCTGAAAACCACAGCTGGCAGCTTTACCGTGGTTGGGGATCCAATGTGGAGGTCACCCCAGGCTCTTTTTTTTAGAATTATTTTATAAATAATAATTACAAAAAAAAAGTAGGGTCCCCCCAAATTGGATCACCAGCCAAGGTAAAGCGGACAGCTGTGGTCTGATATTCTCAGGGTGGGAACATCCATAGTTATTGGCCCTTCACAGCCTAAAAATAGCAGGCCGCAGGTGCCCCAGAAGTGGCGCATCCACTAGATGCGCTAATCCTAGTGCTTCACCCCAGCTCATCCCGTGCCCTGGTGCAGTAGCAAACGGGGTAATAAATGGGGTTGATACTAGCTGTAAGGTCACCTGAAATCAAGCCCAGCAGTTTGTGATGTCATGGCGTCTGTCAGATACCTGACATCACAAACTGTCAGTACTAACAAAAAAATAGACAAAAAAAATGTATTTGAAAAAACACTCCCCAAAACATTCCCTCTTTCACCAATTTATTGTAAGAAAAAAATAAGGGTGTCCCACGACGACTCTGGACCATCTAGAATATGATGGGGACATGCTCAGGGAACGTATCCCCCATTTTCTAGGAGTGCAGACCTTCCATGTGAGGAGTGTGGGTGCAATGAATCTGCACCCACTCTCCCCGGGTCCACAGCAGCAGAGTCCATGTCGTAAGTGTTGCTACCAAAGCTACAATGCCCTGCTCATGAGGTAAGGGCATGCATAATCAGGAGAACTATTCTACATTTCCAAATATTGGTATTTGCTGATATTATTGCTATTCCACCTACTAAATATTGGGGATAGGATCTTGGAGATGAAATACCCCTTTAAGTCCAGTTGTCCAGCTGAATGAATACTAAACCACAGAGCTCGCTTTTTAGATGTGTTTTCTTGTGGCGTATAACGGACTCTCATGTTTGGTAGTCGTTCAGCAGGGCAACTATAAAATCAAATACCTCCATTTGGAAATGTAGTATAGCTCTCCTGATCAACTATGTTCCTTACCTCATGAGCAGGGCATTGCAGTAATAATAATAATAATTTATTCATGTATATAGCGCTATTAATTCCATAGCGCTTTACATACATTGGGAACACTGTCCCCATTGGGGCTCACAATCTAAATTCCCTATCTGTATGTCTTTGGAGTGCGGGAGGAAACCATAGAACCCGGAGGAAACCCATGCAAACATGGGGAGAACATACAAACTCCTTGTAGATGGTGTCCTTGGTGGGAATTGAACCAAGGACTTCAGCGCTGCAAGACTGCAGTGCTAACCACTGAGCGACCGTGCCGCCCATTTAGTTTACAGATGCATAACCACCACTCACTGTGTCTGAATACTGGAAGCTGAGCTGACAGCCGCTCTGTGCATGCGGCAGCGTCTATTGTGAAGGAGAGGGCCGCGGGGGATCAACGCTGCAGAGGTACCGTGGGACACCGGGGAACACCGGTGGGTTTATAGGGGGTGACCTGGCAGGGCCTGGGGAGGAGTTTTCTGTCGCATTTGTCATGGCACATGCGACAGAAATCAGAGGAGTAGGGTGAATGCAGCCGGCGCGCTGCTATGCGCGCGGCCATCTTGGATTTCTGGGAGGGGGTTAGTGGGGGCACTTTGGCGACAGCGGGGGACCTGAGGGGACCGGGGAGGAGATTTATCTCCCATCTGACATGTTTGTTCATGCCAGATGGGAGATAAATAATTTTTTACCGACGCTGTCATTTACTGTAACGTGATACGATGTATACCTGTGATCACGTGAGCGGGGACCAGAAAAACCGGCCTAAATCATGATTTCCAGGGTCTCAGCTACCCCCTGAAACCACGGAGATTTTCTGACACTGGGGGGGGCGCTATTCACTTATTTCTGCCTGTTGTTTATAAACTGCAGACCAGAATAACGCTTCATTCACACGACCGATCCGTTTTTTGCGGTCCGCAAAAAAAGGTTTTTTTTTTTTACGGGTGCATCCGTGTGGCATCCGTTTCTGTTCCATAGACGGTCCGTATGTCATCCGTGTGCCTTCCGTTTGTTTGCGTACTGCAAAAAACAGAAGGAGGGAAAATACATAAGTTTACCCAGGATCTGTGACTCCCTGGACCCCAGGGGTCACAGGTAACAACACACAACACCACACACACCCCCACCCCAGTGGGGCACCAGCAGCCAACAAGTCCTGACCACCTCGCTCAGGTCTAACCAGGCAAACCAGTGGGACAGAGCCAGGCGGATAGGCACGCCCTCCGAGGAGTCTGCTGGCCTGAGGCAGGGAAGGGACAAGTGAGTCGAGTGGGGAGAGGAGAAGTGAGAGGAGTAAAAATGGCGAGCTGAGAGTCAGGGGCTAGGACAGAGCCTAGGACCCCTTGGAATGGTCAGGCAGGCAGACGGTGGTGGCCGTCTACAGGAGTCCAGTCAGGGACTGAACTGCGGAACCGTAGGGATCGAGAAGAGAGTGGTGACCCTTCGGACCCGAACCGGGGAGCTAACAAGTCAACCAGAGCACCAGGCAGGGTACTCAGACCCCGTTCTAGCCCAGAAGCAACCGGGCTCAGACAAATCTACTGATTGCGGTCTGGACCTCAGGGGTTCATTCCCACCCAAAGTCCCGATAGATGGCAACAGCCCACTGATTCCGGATAAGAGCCACCGCCAAGGTCCAGAGATCCAAAGGGCCAGCACCTGCGGGCAAAAGGGCTCCTCCGGTACCCAAAAGCCGGGGAGCGGACTACCGTTGCTAAAGCATAGGAGTCACTATAGCAAATTTAAAGGTGCAGGAGAAAAGCGACATCACCAACCTCACTGGGGACACATGCAGCCGGCTGCAAGCACTGATCTACACCGAACTTGGTTTACCATTGACTCTGTGTGATTTAATCGTGAGTACACCAGTGCCATCAGGCACCGTGCCGCAAGCGAGACCCTGCGTCCTGCAACCCCCCAGCTTCTTCCACCTGGCCCCGGGACCAACAAACCCCCTACCCACAGAGGGGTCAACACCTAGCTGCGACCCACCACCGATTCCGGATGAGCCCCCGCACCCTCACCGCAGCGGTGGTGCCCATCACCTCACCACGACCCGTGGGTGGCATCACGAACTGTTACCGGTCACCGCGGCTCCGGCCGTGAAACCAGTCCACCCCAAACCAAACAACCAAACCCCCTACCTTTCCAGAGCGACGTGGCCTCCGGTCCGGAGGCGCTCGAGCCACCGACAACCCAAGCCCGGATCCGAGTGGCTCGGCGGAGAGCAGCCTTCAGGGCGGAACAGATCCATAGCTTCAACCGACATGAGGCGGTCACATGTTCACTCCAGTGCCATTTTCTACTTTTTTTCACAGCGTAGAGCGCTCTGGTGATTTTCTTTTGCTTGTGCACTTCATATCAGTCTTTTCTGTCATTATAGTGGCACAAAGACACATAATGTCCCACTCTCCTACATTTTGTAATTTTGCACCCTTTGGTGCATTTCATGTGGCACTATGGGGTGCTTAGCCTTGTATTTAGCCAAAAAAATGACGTGGGGTTCCACCTATTTTTGTCGCCAGCTAGGGTAAAGCAGACGGCTGCAGCCTGCAGACCACAGCTGGCAGCTTCACCTTGGCTGGTAATCCAAAACTGAGGGCACCCCACGCTGTTATTTTAAATTAAATAAATAATTAAAAAAAAACACGTGGGGGTCCCCGCAAAATTGGATCACCAGCAAAGGTAAAGCCGACAGCTGGGGTGTGATATTCTCAGACTAGGGAGGTCCATGGTTATTGGACTCTCCCCAGCCTAAAAATAGCAGGCCGCAGCCGCCCCAGAAGTGGCGCATCCATTAGATGCGCCAATCCTGGTGCTTCGCCCCAGCTCATCCCATGCCCTGGTGCGGTGGCAAACGGGGTAATATATGGGGTTCATACCAGATGTGTAATGTCACCTGGCATCAAGCCCTGGGGTTCATAAGGTGAGGCATCTATCAGATACCCGACATCACAAACCCAGTCAGTAATAAAAAAAAAATAGACGACAAACACATTTTTATTTGAAAAAACACTGCCCAAAACATTACCTCTTTCACCAATTTATTAAAAAAATTGTTTAAAAGAACTGAGAGTCCTCAGTGGTTGATACCTTTTAATGGCTAACTGAAAAGATGGTAATAATTACAACCATCTTTTCAGTTAGCCATTATAAGGTATCAACCACTGAGGACTCTCAGTTCTTTTAAACAATTTTTTTATCTCTACTGGCTAACACGGTACAAAGATATATTTTACTTGTACCAATTTATTAGAAAGAAAAACAAATCCAGGTCTGCTGTAATTCAAGCGGTTCCCATGATGATCCATACCATAGTCCCTGTCCCAGTCAATGAAGAACAGAATGTTCCCCATTGGCTGGGAGAGCAATGCAGTGACCTGAACTAACATCAATTGGTCAGCCCAGGTCACTGCAGGGCATGACAAGTGCTGCTGTCAGGAGCATAACGAGGTACATTACCTGCACTGATGTCCTGCACTGCTGATAGCAGACCTGTCACTGACTTCAATGACCTTCACAGCCAAGTATCGCGATAGCCTGTGACGTCACCGCTAGTGACAGTCTCTGGTCGGCAGCGAGAGGAGGAGATGTGACAAGCGGTGGCCATGAAGGACAATGACAGCGGAGGTTGGGAGGGCGGGACTTCATCACCGCAGGTACGCCATGTGTGCGGAGTGCGGGGTGGGCGGAGCCGAATAGGGCCATATGTGCAGAGTGTCAGGTGGGCGGAGCCAAGTGGGGTAATTTGTGCAGAGTCCCAAGTGGGTGGAGCCAAGTGGGGTAATGTGTGCAGAGTGCCAGGTGTGCGGAGCCAAGCGGGGTAATGTGTGCAGAGTGCCAGGTGGGGGAGCCAAGCAAGGCCATGTGTGCAGAGTGCCAGGTGGGCGGAGCCAAGCGGGGTAATGTGTGCAGAGTCCCAGATGGGTGGAGCCAAGCGGGGTAATGTGTATAGAGTGCAAGTGGGTGGAGCCTAGTGGGGCCATGTGTGCGGGCGGCGGAATGCAAAGTGGGTAGAGCCTAGCGGGGCCATGTGCACTGAGGACGCCAGTGTCGGGGACTGCATGGCTGGGGACATGTGAGTGTGAGTGTGTGTGTGTACATGCCGAGTGCAGGAGGGGGCGGAGCCCAGCGGGGAAGTGTCGGCTCCCTGCACATGTAACTAGGATAAATATCGGGTTACTAAACAAAGCGCTTTGCTTGGATACCCGATGTTTATCTTGGTTACCAGCTTACCGCAGGCTGCCAGCGTTGGCTCCCTGCACACTGTAGCTGTAAAAAGCCCTGCTTTTGCTGATCGAGTTACGTTCGAGAACGGTTCAAACTGCTGAACTTTTACCAAAAAGTTCGAGTTCGAGTTCTAACTAGAACACCCCCCAAAATCACTCGAACCGCGAACTGGAGAACCACGAACCGCGCTCAACTCTAGTCAGGACATGAGTGTTAATGGGATGTGGCTATGCCTGGTCAACAAGTTCATGAAAATTTAAACCACGCTAGTCGACTAACTTACCCAGAAATGTACTCCATATGCATTTTAATTAATTAAATTGTAATACAGCAAGTTCCTTCTTTAAGACTGGTATGAATGATGCCACATTTAATGAATTGTCCCCTAAGTCTCCAGAGGTGATCCTTTTTTCCGCACAGAATTTCCTAATGTGAAAACAAGTTAAGTTACTTCTTATGTAGTGGCCTTTGTTGGTGTGAGATTGCTGCATGTTATCAAATCCATCCTTCCTTCCTCTAACTATTGGCCCTCCTTCATGTTATTGTAGTGTATACGGTGCATAATCATTAGAAGGAAAATAGGGAGGGAAACAAATCCAGCACCGTTGTCTTTAAAAATCTTGAAGTTTATGGAGTCACATTAAAAGAGTGTTAATGGATCAACAAAATCTCTCCATGTGCCTTTCTATGCCTTACGCGTTTCAGAGAAAAAACTCCTTAATCATAGGTAAATACAAAGAAGTGAAGTGCATAGTGGCTATAAACAGATCACATTGACAGCCGGATCTATATAAAAAGTAGTACCATCAGATGGATATCCATACACAATCCAACTTAATGAATTGAAAAAAACATCATAGAAAATACAAAAACATCATAAAATATACAAAAAACATCATGAGAAAAATGTAAAAAACAGAAAAAAATAAAACTTTTTTACTATATAAAAAAACTTGGCAGAGTCTCCTATTTGGTAGATAAGCTATTTGGATATTAAAGTTAAAAGCACGTTATCCTAATGGTCTTAATTTCCAATCCGATTTGTCATACATATACTAAAAATTGCTTTGTTTGAGTTTTTTGAAACTAATGCTTTTTTGAAGATGTTTTTTATATAGTGAAAAAAGTGTTTTTTTTCCAGTTTTTTTATTTTTCTCATGATGTTTTTTGTATATTTTATGATGTTTTTGTATTTTCTATGATGTTTTTTTCAATTTATTATGTTGGATTGTGTATGGATATCCATCTGATGGAACTACTTTTTATATAGATCCGGCTGTCAATGTGATCTATTTAAAGCCAATATACACTTCATTTCTTTGTATTTGCCTATGATTAAGGAGTTTTTTTTCTCTGAAATGCATAAGGCACATGGAGAGATTTTGTTGATCCATTAACACGCTTTTAATGTGACTCAATAAACTTCAGGATTTTTAAAGACAATGGTGATGGATTTGTTTTCTTCCCTATTTTCCTTCTAATGATTATGTCAGCTGTGGACGCCAACCATGGATACTGTGCACCGACCCAAATGGAACTTTATGCAGCAAAGTGGTGAGCTGGAACTTGTTTTTTGTTATTTATACGGTGCATAGCCAGACATTAGGCATGTTCATAGTCCCACTAACTGTTGCACACATATACTGTTTTACCGATAGTCACTAAAATTAAATAAAATATACATGTATATATTTTTTTTGGCCTTAGTTATGTATAATATGCTAATTCAGACAGCTATATTTTGAGACATCATATCCGTGACATCTTTTCCA
Source organism: Anomaloglossus baeobatrachus (assembly GCF_048569485.1). NCBI lineage: Eukaryota > Metazoa > Chordata > Amphibia > Anura > Aromobatidae > Anomaloglossus > Anomaloglossus baeobatrachus. The sequence continues at coordinate 597,320,012 of NC_134354.1, read as the reverse complement.
CCTATCCTGGATATTAAAGCTTAATGGGAGATATATGGTTCCTTTCTTACAACAGAAAGGCATTCTGATTTTCTAAAGGCCCCGTCACACACAGAGATAAATCTTTGGCAGATCTGTGGTTGTAGTGAAATCATGGACATATTGTTCCATTTGTACACAGCTACAAACCTGGCACTGATTGTCCACAATTTCACTGCAACCACAGATCTACCGCAGATTTATCTCTGTGTGTGACAGGGCCTTTACATTATATCCTATGAGATATAATTATATACATACAATTGCTCACATTTTTTTAACTGGTCACGCTGGCTGGGAGAGGGGGCTCTACTCTCGTTTTCCTGTCCACTCTGTGCAGGTTTTTCATGAAATATTAGCCAATACTATCTCTATACCTGATCTTTCCAGTTTTTAGTCATTTTTTGTACTAATCATCACTTTTGCATATTAAAATATTTAATACAAATTAATTATATTTCACTATATTGTTGGTAATTGTTCTTTTTGTTCTCCTCCTTTTATAATGTTATCAAATGAATGTTCTTCACATTGATTTTTTAAAGAATCGGTCCGAGCAGCAGCCTAAAGAATTTCAAGTTGTTTAACACTCAGAATAATATTTCGATGCTTAGTTCCGTCTCAGGTGATGTCCTATGTGCATCGGTTTTTGTTGTTTTTTTTCTTTAGAACCAACCTATGGTTTGTTTACAAATTAAGGATTTTATCTAAATTTTCTACATGGAGCTACAACCAAAGTCCAAAATGGATTACAATAGAAGCAAAGTGGAAAAATTGGATTTTAAAAATCTCATACACAGGCTATGGATAATTTCCTTATGAAAATTACTCTTCAAATCCACTCCATGTAAAATCTTATTGTATACTTTCATTGTAGATTTCACACTTTTAAATGCATTTCAATAGATTTAATCACACATGACTAAAAAGAGAGCTTGAGATGCATGGGAAGCTTAGTACAGAACTGTGAATTTGAAAATAGAAGACAAAAGTGAAGAGAAACACTAAAAAGGATGGGTCATAGTTTCCTACTTTAACTTATTTTTCAAGAGAAATTATTGAGGCTTCAAATTAATAACAGACAAACTAATAATTTGAAAACAATAATATTGTTTCAGGTCACTAGTTTATCTATTTTTTTCTATTATTATTGTTTTTTTTATCTTAAAGCACCTTAAATTCTAGGGTCCTATACATATGAAGGAGTTTTACATAAAATATACACTATGAATTACTACTTTAATAAACATAAACTAACAGTGACAGTCTAGTACAGATTGGGTTGGGACCCTACCCTTATGAACTTTCAATCTACAAAGGTAGTAAAGATAGAGACATTAGACTAGAGGGCTGCAACTGAACTGGGGGTAATAATGTGTCAGCGGGGTTATTATTAGTTTTTCAATATGGATGACACTTTAGAGAAATCTTGGAGACGTGTGAGGAACATACAAAGTCAGAGGAAAGAAGGAGGTCTTGTGAAGACTGGAGATTCTGGGTGGGGGAAGTATCTGGGGATTAATTTGGAGATATTTGGATAAAGAATATTATGGACAACTTTTCTATTGTTAGTATTTTAAACTTAATTCTCTTTTTAATTGGAAGCCAGTAAAGGAATAGGCAGACGGCAGAAACAAAGGAGTGGACTTGTGAGACGAAGGAATTTGTGATGCAGTTTACTATGATGGATAGATCTGGTAAAGGTGCTGCGTGAGATGGAGGAAAAATAATGAGTTCATTTTTGTTTGAATTTAGGGTTTTAGCGTAATTAAAAAGAGGGTGGTGCTTATATACTGTGAGCATCAAAATGGACAATTTGTAATTTTGATAATTAATTTTATTATTGACTCTCTGCCGTACTGTCAGTTAATCCAAAAGTTTAATAAATCTGAGGCATTAGTTATTAACAAAATAAAAGTGACTTTTTGCCTTTCTCAATTTGCATATTATAAATGTCATTATACAGGAAAGTATGTTTCCCAATATTTTATCCTGTAAAATCAATTTTAGCTTTGGTTGTGAGTTTTATTGTGACAAAACAAACATTGTTCCCTGCAGTGACTTGGAAGTCAGAGATGTGTCCAGGCATTTCCCCATGCTGTTGCCATTCCGTGTACTTTTTCCATCAATTTCAGCAATTTTACTGCCCCCCAGATATCTTGGGTGACTGTGCTAGAAATATGCTCTAGTTTCCCATTGACTTAAAGCCACTTTACACGCAGCGATATCGCTATCGGTATCGCTAGCGTTCGTTCCCGCCCCGTCGGTTGTGCATCACGGCAAATCACTGCCCGTGGCGAACAACATAGTTAGTCCCCATCACACGGACTTACCTTCCCTGCGACGTCGCTGTTGCTGGCGATCTACCTCCTTTCTAAGGGGGTGGTTCATTCAACGTCACAGTAACGTCATTAAGCAGCCATCTAATGGAATTGGAGGGGCGGAGATGAGCGGGACGAACATCCCACCCACCTCCTTCCTTCCTCATTGCGTGTGGCCGCAGGTACGATGTGGTTCCTCATTCCTGCGGTGTCACACATAGCGATGTGTGCTGCCGCAGGAACGACAAATAACATCGCACCTGCAACAACTACGATATTTGGGAATAGAGCACCGTGTCAACGAGCAACGATATGGTGAGTATTATTGCTCGTTAATGGTCGCTACTGCATTTCCCATGCAACGACAAAGCTAACGAGGCCGGATGTGCATCACGAATTCCGTGACCCCCAACGACATCTCATTAGCGATGTCGTTGCGTGTAAAGCGGCCTTTACAATATAGTCGTTACTCGAATCAAGCCCATCCAAAAGTCCGACCTGCTCAATTAGACTACTGAGCACTTATCTACTTATGCACTGCTCTGTACTGCACAAGCGATCACAGCTTCTAGTAAACTAACATGACTAGTAAAAACTATAGAAAGGGAATATTTTTTAAATATGAAAAAAACAACACAAAAGTTTAAATCACCCCTTTTGCTCCATTGAAAATAAAATAATTTAAAAAAATACACACTTTTGGTATCACCAGATTCAGAAATGTCTGATTTATCAAAATATAAAATAAATTAATCGGATCAGTAAAAGTTGTAATGAAAAAAATTTCAAAAGACCAGGATTAAGTTTTTATGGCCAACGCAAATCTGCAATAAAATGCAATAATAGTAGATCAAAAATTGCATCTACCCAAAAATTGGATCAGTAAAATTGACAGCTTTGGGTGCAAAAAATATGCCTCACACAGCCCCAGATCCTGAAACAAAATTACATTATAGTTCTGGGAAGATGGCGCCAAAGGTGTTTTTTTTTTTTTGTTTTTTGCGAACGCTTGAATTTATTTTCCCTTCTTAAGTTAAAAGAAAGCTATACATACTTGGAATCTACATACTCATACTGACCTGCAAAATCAAACCTCCAGGTAAGTTTTCTCACATAGCAAATATGGTAAATAAAAAAAATCTTTGTGGAATTGCACTTTTTTTTGCAATTTCACTGCATTTGGAATTTGTTTTCTCATTTTCCAGTACACTATACGGGGAAATGAATGATTTCATTAAAAAATACAACTCATCCCACGGAAAACAAGAACTCATACAACATTATTGATGGAAAAATAAAAATGTTATGGCTATTGAAATAAGGAGAGGAAAAATAATGCACAAACGGAAAATGTCATGGCGGAAAGGTATTAAGTAATTCTATACTTATCTCCTGATGTATATATTGCTTGTGCAGTGGTGCTAACTCCTCATTTACCACTTTTCTAACCATTATTTTTAATATAATATTTATTATTGTAGTGTGTAACAAAGCTTTACCTTTTTCTTTGTATTAGGCTACTTTGTCTACAATTTTTCTTCTGAGTTTATTTCTCAAGAAAACCATGATTTTTATGCAGGACAATGCTCCATCATATGCATCAATGTATTCCATTGCTTGAATAGACAGAAAATGCCTTAGGCCCGTTTCACACGTCAGTGAAAAACAGTGATGTTTTTCACTGGCGTGTAAAACACGCACATGTCCCTGCGTGTGCCGTGATTCACGGCACACGTGGGTTGTCTAAGTGCAATCCAGGCTCTGTTCTCCGTGGCCCGTGATTGCACTTAGAAAACAACTCACCTGTGCGCGCTCCCGCTGTCCATGGTGCTGATCGCTCCCGCGGTGCAGCATCTGGCCGGCGGTGACCCCCGCAGCAGCTGCTTCCGGGTCGGCTGTGTTGCGCATAATGAATATGCGCGACAATAATGAGCCGGCTCAGAAGCAGCAGGGAGAACGGGCTGCAGAGGACATCGCTGGACGCCGGGTGAGTTAAAATGTTTTTTATTTTAAAAGCACGTTTTTTTCTGCCACGTGTTTCACGGACCACACCACTGCGTGGTCCGCGGGACATCAGTGATGCCAGAAAAATATGGACATGTCTCCGTGCGGCAATCACGCACACGCGGGTACGCCTCACGGAGACACGTGCAGTGAAAAATCACTGACGTGTGAGCAGACCCATTCATTATAATGGGTCTGCGTATGTCAGTGATTCTGGTACGTTTTAAAAAAGCACAAACGTCCCAGAATCACTGACGTGTGAAAGGGGCCTTAAAGATTAAAACTAATTTTGTCCCCATTCCTTACCTGAAATACTGTAAATCCTTTTGAGAACTTATGGACTCCTCTTAAACAGGAGATTTACCTTGAAGGAAAAATGTCAAGGAGGCTGTGGTTGGTTGGTGCTGTCCACAAAGTTGATAATCAAGAGACAAAGAAATTGACTGGCTCCATGGATGGAAGGCTTATGACTGTTATAGAATAGAAAAGTGACTATATTGATCATTGATATCTTTTTTTGAATACTTAGAAAAGTATTTTGTATATTTTGAGTTGTGTCTATATTATTCTCACTTTAACAAATGTAAATAAGCAATAAAAATAGATTTTTTTATTCATAGCACATCTTCACACTAACAGTTGACCAATAATTATGCACATTAGACAAGCCCCTCAGGTGCCAGATAAGCAGAAACCCCAAATATATTTGACTCCGTCACTTTGTAATAAATTTATCTAGGGATGAAATGAGTATTTTGAACTCACAGGGGCCCCACAGAACATTGGGATGTGGAAATATAACATTTTGGTGGTAAAAATATATTTTTTTTAATTGCTGCAAATTTGTCAGTTATACAAGGGTTAAAAGGGGAAAATAAACCTCACAATTTATTACGCAATTTCCGCCAAACATGGTGGAGCCCTATTTGACAATTAGAGGACAGATTTTGCTAGAATAGTTTGTGGCCGACATTTGTAGAGCCTCTAAGGTGCCAAAATAGTAGAAAAATACTAAATTGACCCCATTGTAAAAAGTGCACCTCTCTATTTTATGTATTGCTGCAGGGACAATTTTGTAGCATGCACACCTCACTCTTTTTTCTGGAGAATTTCAAATATTTTAGTGTCCCCATTAGAGATGAGCGATGTTCGAGGTTCGCCAATTTCATGTTCGAGTGATTTTGAGGGGTGCTCGAGATCGAACTCGAGCTTTTTGCTAAAAGCTCGACAGTTCGAGTTATGTTCGAGAACGGCTCGATCACCAAAAGCAGGGCTTTTTACAGCTACAGTGTGCAGGGAGCCATCGCTGGCAACCTGCGTAAGCTGGTAACCAAGATAAATATCAGGTATCCAAGCAAAGCTCTTTGCTTGGTAACCCGATATTTACCCTGGTTACGTGTGCAGGGAGCCGACACTTCCCCGCTGGGCTATGCCCCCTCCTGCACGCGGCATGTACACACACACACTCACACTCACCTGTCCCCAGCCATGCAGTCCCCGGCATTGACGTCCTCAGCGCCACATGGCCCCGCTAGGCTCCACCCACTTTGCACTCCTCCGCCCGCACATATGGCCCCGCTAGGCTCCACCCACTTTGCACTCTGCCGCCCGCACACATGGCCCCGCTAGGCTCCACCTACTTCGTACTCTGCTGCCCACACACATGGCCCCACTAGGCTCCACCCACCTCACACTCCGCACACATTACCTCGCTAGGCTCCACCCACCTCGCACTCCGCACACATGGCCCCGCTCGGCTTACCTGCGATGATGAAGTCCTTCCCTCCTGACCTCAGCGCTGTCACTGTCCTCCATGGCTGCCGCTTCCCATTTCCTCTCTCTGCTGACCCGAGACTGTGACTAGCGGTGACGTCACAGGCTCTCGCATACTTGGCTGTGAAGGTGGCGGTCAAAGAAGTCAGTGTCAGCAGTGCAGGAGATCGTCACCGCAGGTAATGTACCTCGCTCCTGAAAGCAGCGCTCGTCATGCCCTGCAGTGATCTGGGCTGACCTATTGATGTTAGTTATGGTCACTGCATTGCTCTCCCAGCCAATGGGGAGCATTCTGTTCTTCATTGACTGGGGCAGTGACTATGGTATGGATCGTCATAGTAACCGCTTGGATTATAGCAGACCTGGATTTGTTTTTCTTTCTAATAAATTGGTGAAAGAGGGAATGTGTTGGGGAGTGTTTTTTCAAATAAAAATGTGTTTGTCGTCTATTTTTTTTTTATTGCTGACTGGGTTGGTGATGTTGGGTATCTGATAGACGCCTGACATCACGAACCCCAGGGCTTGATGCCAGGTGACATTACACATCTGGTATTAACCCCATATATTACCTTGTTTGCCACCGTACCAGGACAACGGGATGAGCTGGGGCGAAGCACCAGGATTGGCGCATCTAATGGATGCACCACTTCTGGGGCGGCTGCGGCCTGCTATTTTTAGGCTGAGGAAAGTCCAATAACCATGGACCTCCCTAGTCTGGGAATATCAGACCCTAGCTGTCGGATTTACCTTGGCTGGTTATCCAATTTTGGGGGGAGCCCCACGTGTTTGTTTTTTTTTTAATTATTTATTTAATTTAAAATAACAGCGTGTGGTGCCCTCAGTTTTAGATTACCAGCCAAGGTGAAGCTGTCAGCTGTGGTCTGCAGGCTGCAGCCGTCTGCTTTACCGTAGCTGGCTATCAAAAATAGGGGAAACCCCAAGTCATTTTTTTTTAAAATGTATTTTTTTTTTGGTAAATACAAGGCTAAGCACCCTTAGTGCCACATGAAAGACACCAAAGGGTGCAAAATTACAAAATGCAGGAGAGTGGGACATTATGTGTCTTTCTGCCATTTTAATGACAGAAAAGACTGATATGAAGTGTACAAGCACAAGAAAATCACCAGAGCACTCTATGCTGTGAAAAGCAGTAGAAAATGGCACTGGAGAGAACATGTGACGGCCTCATGTAGGTTGAAGCTATGGATCCTGGGTAAATTTATGTATTTTCCCTCTTTCAGTTTTTTTGCAGTACGCAAAAAAACCCGAAAAGCATACGGATGACAAACGGATGACATACGGACTGTATACGGAACAGAAACTGATGCCAGACTTGCACCCGTGAAAAAAACGGGCCATTTTTTGCGGACCGCAAAAACGGATCGGTCGTGTGAATGAAGCCTTATTCTGATCTGACATTTATAAACAGCAGGCAGAAATAAGTGAATAGCGTCCCCCAGCGTCAGAAAATCTCTGGGGTTTCAGGGGTAGCTGAGACCCTGGAGATTATGATTCAGACCGGTTTTTCCGGTCCCTGCTCATGTGATCACCGGTATACACCGTATTCCGATGATCACGTTACAGTAAATGACAGCGCTGGTAAAAAATTATTCATCTCCCATCTGGCATGAACCAACATGTCAGATGGGAGATAAGTCTCCTCCCCGGTCCCCTCCGGTCCCCCGGTGTCGCCAAAGTGCCTACGCCGAACCCCTCCCGGAAATATAAAATGGCCACGCGCACAGCAGCGCTCACCCTACTCATCTGATTTCTGTCGCATGGGCCATGACACATGCGACAGAAAACTCCTCCCCATGCCCTGCCAGGTCACCCCCTATAACCCCACCGGTGTTCCCCGGTGTCCCATGGTACCTGTGGAGCGTTAATCCCCCGCGGCCCCCTCCTTCACAATAGACGCTGCGGCATGCACAGAGCGGCTGTCAGCTCAGCTTCCTGTGTTCAGACACAGTGAGTGGTGGTAACCATGCATCTGTAAGCTACTGCAATGCCCTGCTCATGAGGTAATGAACATAGTTAATCAGGAGAGCTATACTACATTTCCAAATGGAGGTATTTGATTTTATAGTTGCCCTGCTGAACGACCACCAAACATGAGAGTCCGTTATATGCCACAAGAAAACATGTCTAAATAGCGAGCTCTGTTGTTTAGTATTCATTCACCTGGATAACTGGACTTAAAGGGGTATTCCATCTCCAAGATCCTATCCCCAATATATAGTAGGTGGAAAAGCAATAGTATCAGCAAATACCAATATGTGGAAATGTAGAATAGTTCTTCTGATTAAGCATGCCCTTACCTCATGAGCAGGGCATTGCAGCTTTGGTAGCAAAACTTACGACATGGACTCTGCTGCTGTGGACCCGGGGAGAGTGGGTGCAGATTCATTGCACTCACACTCCTCACATGGAGGGTCTGCACTCCTAGAAAATGGGGGATACATTCCCTGAGCGTGTCCCCCCATATTCTAGATGTTCCAGAGTCTTCGTGGGACCCCCTTATTTGTTTTCCTTACAATAAATTGGTGAAAGAGGGAATGTTTTGGGGAGTGTTTTTTCAAATACATTTTTTTTGTCTATTTGTTTTGTTTGTACTGACAGTTTGTGATGTCGGGTATGTGATAGATGCCATGACATCACAAACTGCTGGGCTTGATGTCAGGTGACCTTACAGCTAGTATCAACCCCATCTATTACCCCGTTTGCCACTGCACCACGGCACGGGATGAGCTGGGGTGAAGCACCAGGATTGGCGCATCTAGTGGATGCGCCACTTCTGGGGCGCCTGCGGCCTGCTATTTTTAGACTGTGAAGGGCCAATAACTATGGACCTTCCCACCTTGAGAATACCAGACCACAGCTGTCCACTTTACCTTGGCTGGTGATCCAATTGGGGGGGACCCTACTTTTTTTTGTAATTATTAATATTTATAAAATAATTATAAAAAAAGAGCCTGGGGTGACCTCCACATTGGATTCCCAACCATGGTAAAGCTGTCAGCTGTGGTTTTAGGGCTACTGCCGTCTGCTTTACCCTACCTGGCTATCAAAAATGGGGGGATCCAACGTCATTTTTTTTAACTATTTTTTTAAATAAAAAAAAAATATGAGGTTCCCTGTATTTTGACTGCCAGCCAAGGTAACGCCAGGCAGATGGGGGTGGCAACCCGTAGCTGTCTGCTTTATCTGCGCTGAGAATCCAAAATACCGCGGAGTGCTACGTCTTTTTTTTAAAGATTTATTTTTACAGCACTCTGATGTCCAGCAATCAAAATACAGGGAAGCCCTTTTTTTTTTTAGTTATTTAAATAAATAATTAAAAAAAATATATGGGCTCCCGCTGCATTTTTTGTATTGCTAGCTAAGGGTAATCCAAGCAGCTACTGGCTGCCAACCCCCACTGCTTGATGTTACCTTCACTGGTAATGGAAAATCCAGGGAAGCACTTTTTATTTTTTTTGCCAAAAAACTACAAAAAAAATAATGTGTGCTTCGCCATATTTTTGTATGCTAGCCTGGTACAGCAGGCAGGTACGGGCTGCCCCCAACCCTCCCCCTTCCAACGCTGCCTATTTGTACCCAGCTGGGAACTAAAAATATAGGGAAGCCCTTTTTTTAATTATTTCATGAATTTCATGAAATGATTAAAAAACAAAAAACCACGTGGGCTTCGCCCCATTTTTCTGTCCAGCCGGGTACAACTAGGCATCTAGGGATTGGAATCCGCAGCACAGGTTAGCCCGAGGTTTCTGGGCTCCACTGCTGCGAATTGCAGTCCGCAGCCGCACCAGAAAATGCCGCTCTCATAGAAGCGCCATCATCTGGCGCTGTGTCCAACTCTTTCAGCAGCCCTGAAGCCGGGTGGCTTGCTGGCTAATAATGAGACACCACACAGAGAAAAAATACTTTAATAGAAATAAATACACAGACACACTTAGAGACTCCATGTTTATTACTCCCTCTTATCCTTCCATGATCCATGGTCTTCTGTCTTCTTTCTCTTTCAACACATGCAGCTCTGCTCCATCAGCAGCACTGCATGGGAGAAAGACGCTGCTCCCCGTGCAGGCTTTTCACTCCGTGAGTGATCAGTGCTGCTGGCTTTTAGCTGACAGATGGGTTGCTATAGCAACAGTGCTCCGATCACTTGATTCCCGGTGCCGCTGCGGCTGTTAGCGGTGACGTTGCTATGGCAATGGTGATCTCCGTTATTTACCGGCTGTGTCAGCCAGTCAATAATGGAACGGGGAAGCAGAACGGGGAGTCGACCATGTGCCAGAGCATGTCGCTGGTACACGGCGATACACAAACGTGCACCGTGTACCGTTGAGTGCAATGACAGGACCTAGCATGACGTCAAATCCATGTGACCAGTCTGTAGCCAATGAGATAATAGACTTGTGACTGGTCCCATGGCTATTTTGATGTCACGATAGGTCCTGCATCACTGCTGGTTACCGGGAGGACGCAGCGATTACCGATGGAAAAGCGGCGGGAGACAGAGTGCAGGACGCATTGTGGGCACCGGTAAGTGTTATGGCAATGTTTATTAACTGTATGTGTACATTTATAATGTGTTTTTATGTGTTTGTGATTTTCTCCCATTGTTTTCAATGGGGTTCGAGAGGTTCGTCGAACGGCTCATCAAACAGGGCACCATTCGACGAACTGAACCAAACTCGAACTCTTGGGGGATGGCTCATCTCTAGCCCCCATATATTGTGCCCAGCTTGTGCTTTAGGATACAAATTATTAAGTGCCAATTGTTAAGTGCACTCTTCCTACTACAATAATGCCACACAAGCACAGTGGAGGAGGATGAATTAGATTTGGGAGTTCAGATGTCAATGGAATTTATTTGAGGGATGGTACCCATGTCAGTTTTCCAGAGTTTTTGTTCTACGAGTAATCTGAGACCCCCCCCTGTATTTTCAGTCACAGATACTGGATCTGATTGGGGGCTGGATTTGTGTGCGATAACATAAGGGTTTAATTGTAAGATTTTGGGTACAGAACATTTTTTGATCACTTTCAGGATAAGGCTAGGATCACATTCTTATTGTAATGCCTGCCTGGATCCACAGATTCAGATGGACTGTAATGGGGAGGCTAGAGGGAAGCCACTCACCAAGCAGGACCCCCAGAACCCTGAAACCCTTTAACCCCTATACAGGGATTTGGAATTACACAGGGCACTGGTGATCACTACCTGTGGAAGGCTGCAGTCCGATGAGAGTAGTAGTCAGGCAGGGTCAAACCAGGAATTGCGGAACAGGGACAGAATCGGCAGGCAATGATGTAGTCAGCAAACGTAGCAGATGTCAAATCCGGATCGGGCAGCGAGGTACAGAAACAGTAGGCAGGAGGGTAGTCAGAAAACACGCAGAAGTCAACACACAGGAATAACCAAACAGAATAGGACGTAACAGGAGCCAGGAAAATCAGAACTATCTCTGGCAGTGGTCATGTGACAGGAGGGGAAACAAGAAGGGTGTGGTGTCCTCCCATTGGCTGCAGCTGAACGCGGGCAACTTCAGCTGGGAGACATATGCCACCCACAGTCAGCCAGCGGTACTGCAGATCCCAAGATAACCCAGCCCAGTGGATGATCGGAGTCTGCACCCACCGGTGCCGCTGGCATCGACTCCTCTCCCATCACCTGCACCATCCACGGCAGGAACACGGCGTCGCCTGTTGATTGGAGCAGAAGTCGCTGGAGCAGACTCCGGCGGTGACGTAACACTTATGGTGTGTGCTGAGCACTTACCTCAGGGTTTCCATGTAAATTCCCCAAAAATGTGATTCAGACAAAAACTACTATGTAACCAATTACTTTAATTAGACAAATGAACACACTTTGTTTGACATCTGTTTCTATGGGTTTCATCATTTTAGGAGTGCACTGAGCTGATATCCTCCAGATTTGTGAACTAAAAGACACCTGAAATAGTGAGACATTGCCGGACAGAGCCCAGATGAAGTCCAAAGTGTCTCCTCCTGCCCAATTAGAGGGACTGGTTCCAAAGGTGGTGTTGCCTGTATCACAATTTTGGGGATATACACGAAGATCCAAATGTAAGTGCTCAGTGGAGAGTGCAGGATAAATGTCAGATGAGTCTTTTTCTGATTTTTGGAAAGTAGAATTAACAAATAGACAACAGTACAACAATAGTTCTTATATTATTTTTTTTTTGCTGTTCACCGTGCGGTATTAGTGATAGGATGGATGCATTCTGTAGGTCAGTGCGATTACAGTAATACCAGATTTATATATATTTTGCTTCTATCACACAGTAAAAATACTTTTTTTATAATAGTTTTTCTGACACAATATTCAGAGATCTCGCCGCCGACTCTGCCTTCCCCGGCCGTCTTGGCTGATCGATGCGCATGCGCGGGAGCCATGGAGACGCGTCCCCGCTCCCGCGCATGCGCTGGATCATGACGGCCGGAGGGAGGTTCCGAGCCTGTGCGGCGCGATATGCACATGCGCCGAATTATCAGTGCGGTGTCCCAGCTGTGTTTAGGGCTATTTATAGTAGCCCCTCTGTGTTACGTACTCACTCCCTGATGAAACGAACACTTCACCATCGTGAAACGTACGTTGGAGTTTGTATTGGGGGCTTTACCTCCTCCGTCACCCCTGGTTGACTGCACGCCTTGGTTGTTCCATCCTTCCACACAGGTTTGCGGTATCTGTAGATTGGGTTTACATGCATTTGGCTTGTCCCATCCTTTTTTCCACACTAAACCCCTATGGGTTTATTTACATATTAGGGGCTGCCCGATGCATCTGATCCTTTAATATAATTACTGCTTTCCTGCTGTATATCCTCCGCTATTTTGGCCAGTGTACCTATTAGGATTTCTGCTGTGCATTTGACAAATTAGCCCACTTGGGGTCTTTCATTTTCCCTTTGGATACACATGGCCTGGTGGATGGATACCTGATTTCCCCCCATTGTTAATTGTGCAGCTCCCAGGTGTTTGCCTTCGTACCATCTCTCTCTCGTGCCTGTTTTATTCAAATTTGATTTTGTATGTTTAATATGTACACTAATAAACTTTTTGATATTGTAGAAGCTATTTTACTCTGTTCTTCTGGTTTTTGATGTGCTTTAAGAGTAGCTCTGAAGTGGTGTGGTGATTGCGCATGATCCACCCCATTTTCTTGTTTGTATGGACTTGTTTGGTCTAATCATATTTTCTGTGGTTTCCACAGTTTCTGTCCTCATCATTATGGATTTCAGGGCCAGCGATGATGCTTGGCTCTCCCAATTGAATATGGCATTTGAAGCGACTGGCAATATGGGTGACGAGGCCTCTGGTGATGTTGATACAAGAGAGGCGGTTTCCCGATATAGGAAATTATTAAGACGTAGAACCAAGACGTGGTGGAACAGGGCGTTCCTGGACAAATACATATCGAAACATCTAATTCCAAGGGGACTTCGGATACAAGTGTTCCCCTCTTTTCCTGTTGAGAGTGATTCCTTTAGAGCCAAGTGGGAGGAGCTGTCAAATGCCTGCTCCAGGGGTCATTTACAGCTTCTTAGTGAATTTAATTCTTCATCTATCTATGAGATGGAAAAGGAAATGGAGCAACTTCTCCAATTGATCAAGTCAAAATTGACTGTAGAGGCATTAGCCAAATTTAACAATGATATTGATGCAGAACTTGGCAAATTGGAGAAGGAGTTACAATCATTCAAATTAAAAAAGTTTCAAAGAGATGTACGTAACCTAATAATAATATTCAGAGATCTGTAGCTTACTTTTTGACAAAAAGAGCTGTATTAGTGTTTTTTTTTGTGCGACGAGTTGTACATTTTTTTTTGTACCCCTTTGTAGAAAACAATATTTTTCAATTGCTTTTTATCCATATTTTTTAAATCAAAAAACAGCAATTCACTTATTATCACTGGGAAGAGAAATAGCAGTGACTCCCCGTAACCTGCACAGAAGGAACTTGAAACCCATGCCTATAGAAGGGCATAACAATAAAGAGTAACATCGGAAATTGCAGGGCGTAGGTGCAGGATTTCGGGAAAAGAAACAGACACAACTGGGACAAAGGAACACTGATGGGAGGAGATACCAAGGCTAATGAAGTGCAGAGGCACCGTTTTCTTTCAGGCAACATACATTCCAAATCAAGAGGTCATTTACATAAGGTAATAAAACATGATTTTTCAACACAAAGGCATTTGATTTGAGTCATACAAATATAACTATTTTCAGCATTCTATAACCTGTATGCCCATATTAATAGGTTAGATACCTCAAATGTGGCGATAGATTCTTTGTTATTTGCTGTTTTCTAAGTCCAATTGAAGTTTTGGTGGACTGTTGAAGGGACTAAGTAAAAAAGGAAAAAAAAAGAAATAAAAATAGGTAATGGTATTTTTTAAAAAATCTGAAAAAGAAAAAAAATGTTCCAATAAATATGTAAATTTATAAAAAAAAAACCTTACACGTATTTTGTACTGTTGCATCTGTAACACCCGATCTATAAAACTGTCACTAGTTAACCCCTTCAGTGAACACAGCACAAAAAATATAGCAAAAACTATGCTTTCATCGTATAGCTGACAAAAAAGTAGAATAAAATGTGATTAAAAAGTCATATATAAATAAAAATGATACCACTGAAAAGATCATCTTGTTTTGCAAAAAAGAAGCATAGCTACCATACAGCTCCATCAGCCAAAAAATAGAAAAAAAACTATAGCTCTCAAAATGCAGCAATGCAAAAACTATTTTTTTCGATAAAATTCTTTCTTTGTAAAAGCGGTAAAACATAAAAAAAACCTATATAAATTTGGTACAACTGTAAACGTACTGATCAAATTAATAAAGCTGACACATCACTTTGATGACATGGGGAACAAAAAACAATTCCTGAATTTCTGTTTCTTTATGCTTCTGCCTCACAAAAAGCAGAACAGAAAGCGATAAAAAATATTAGGTGGCTCAAAATAGTAACAATAAAAACTCCAACTCATCTCACAAAAAACAAGTTCACACATGACTCTGTTAGCAGAAAAATAAAAACTATAGCTTTCAAAATTCAGTGATGCAAAATAACCCTTTATGTTGTAAAAAAGCATTTTTAGCGTGATAGTAGAAAAGCAAAAAAAAACCTATATGAATCTGGTATCGCTGTAATTGTACTGACAGGAGGAATAAAGCCATCTAATCAATTATACCGCATAGTGAGTAGCATAAAAAGATAAAAAAAGCCAATTCTTCAATTGCCGATGACTTGTTGGTTTATTCTGATTCCTATAGATTGCAGTGCGGCATGGCTCATATTTATCTTGCGCTCTATAATACTGAGAACTATGTGTAAATCTTTGCTAAATGTGATCAGACAAAATTCACAATTGAAAAATTACTGTAATAAGGCAGAGGGAGTAACTTTGAACTCCCATCTGGCCTGTGGTGCTGTGGTATATATGTTTTTAACATCTTTTTAGATGTGCACAAAAGTGCGGTCAACAACACTTTTGCTCACATTTGAAAAGACATATAACGCTAAACAGAGGCCGAATGGAGGCCAAAGTAACTCTGCTGCCACACTACTGATTGGATCTGTCTAGAGTTTCACCTGAATCATGTATTTTGAAGATGTAGATGGCAATCTCGATGCAAGCGCTCAGCATGGAGAACAGGATAAATGTGAACTGGTCCAAAATA
Source organism: Anomaloglossus baeobatrachus (assembly GCF_048569485.1). Lineage (NCBI taxonomy): Eukaryota > Metazoa > Chordata > Amphibia > Anura > Aromobatidae > Anomaloglossus > Anomaloglossus baeobatrachus. The sequence continues at coordinate 597,304,179 of NC_134354.1, read as the reverse complement.
TTCTGTACCCAAATCGCCAAATAGCAATCAATCCAAACTACAAAAACACAAGTCCACACTCAGGTCCATCATCTGTTAGTGGAAATATATAGGGCTTCCATGTTAATGGTAACACAAAAGCTCTGGAAAAAACGCTATGACTCCCCCCTCACAAAAGAAATCCAGCAAAATCTGCATTCCCAAATCAAAATGCCCCTCTTCCTTCTGAGCCCTCACTGTGCATAAACCACAGTTAGTGTCTACATATTTGGCATTGTTGTAGTGAGGAGAGCCCTCTTAATTTATGGGATGCAGGTTTCCAGAAGCACAAGCTGGGTACAACATACAGGCACTACAATTTGCTAGACACTAGAGATGAGCAAAGCTATTTTGAAAAGGTTCACCAATTTCAAATTCGGTATGAGATTTTCCAGCTCGGTTCAAGCTCGGACTTCCGAGCACTTTTATAAAAAGTTGGTAGTGTTAGTTTTTGTTGGTAACTGGTTGCACTTTTTGTAATACCTTACTATTACTTTGAATACGATAGTGGTGCTGTATGATGAGTGGGGGAACATGTTTGATGATGGGAGGGTGTAGGGAGAGGTCAAAGGAACGGCAGATGGTTTTATATTTCTTTTATTTTTGTTTATTTATTTTTTCCTAACTTTATGTGTGTATGTGCCCACAGCCAATAAGGGTGCAGAAACCATCCACAATATTAAGACACAAGGGCCTGTGCCTTAATCACGTGTCCCTCTGCATATAAAAAGCGGACATGAGGCGTCAGCACTATTTTGTGATTGCTACAGCTTAGGGATGGTGCTGCTAGACAGGTAACTTAGCTAGGGGATTAAAATCATAGGTAGCTGAAAAAGTTAGTGTAGAATAATAAATTGCAGTGTAGGGAACATTGTGTGCCACAAATCAGCATTTTATCATCTAGTGATTGCTAATGTTGTGCTTCATCTAAAAGTAGCTATTTCCTCATCTAAATAGTGGCCATTCTGTGATGGAGCTAAAAATTGCTATTTCATTACCTAAATATTAGAGAATCAGTGCTGGAGTTAATAATTGCTATTTCATTATCTAAATAATGATAATCTGTAGTTAAGCTCAAAATTGTTATTTAATTATCTAAATAGTTTCCATTCTGTCGTGGATCTCAAAATTACTTTATCATTATCTAAATAGTGTCCATTTTTTGGTTGAGCTCAAAATTGCTACTCCATTCTAAATAGTATTTATTCTGTGGTGGAGCTCAAAATTGCTATTTCATTTTCTAAATAATTCACAGAATATAACAAATTCAAAAGAAGTAAAAAAAACCTCACCAAAAAGCAGCCATTAGTCAACAAAGGTCAAACAGCAAATGCAATAGCAGAATGCAGCCGCTCCCCTATGATAAAGCTGGGGGCCACACAGGTGAAGAATACTGATAAGACAATCCCTCTCAGCCTACCATATCAAAGAAGGAGTGGTTGCTGGTATTAAATATGCACACAGATGAGCTTTGCATAGGGTGCCACTCACACAGGTACGTGCGATGCAAAGTGTCTGGCTTACAGCCTATTGATGACGCCCATACTCACTTTATTAACCCCTTAATGACCGCAGTAGTATTACGTTCTAATACCCCGCTGTTTTGCCTGCTGTGTGCTGCTGGCAGTTTGCAGCGATCGGCGCACATTTCAGCTGATTTGCACAGTTGAAATGTGTGCCTGCCAGGCACAAGCAGAGTCGTTATCTGCCCGTGCCGTTTAACTCCTTAAATGGCGCTGTCAATATGTGACAGCGCCATTATAATGGCATGACGGTAAATATTTACTCACCGGCCGTCAATGGAAGTCACGTGCCATGATCACGTGACTTCTGGTGATTGTCATGGTAGCACAGGGTCATGTGATGACTCCTGTAGCTCAGATGACTCACTTTCTGTTTCACCCGGCCTAGAGCTAGGTGAGACATGAAATGAGCATATCTGCTATTCACAGCTGCATAGCTGTGATCAGCAGATATGGCAGAGCGATCAGATTGCTGATCCATATAGTCCCCTAGGGGAATAGTAAAATAAAAAAAGTAAAAAAAAGTTCAAATCACCCCCTTTTCGCCCATTGAAAATTAAAGGGTTAAATTTTTTTTTAAAAAAACCATATTTGGTATCGCCGAGTTCAAAAATGCCCGATCTATTAAAATATAAAATCAATTAATCTGATCGGTAAACGGCGTAGCAGCAAAAATAATTGACATGCCAAAATTACATTTTTTGTTTGCCACAAATTTTGCGCTAAATGCAATAACAGGCGAACAAAACATAGCATCTGCGCAAAAATGGTACCATTAAAAATGTCAGCTTAAGACACAAAAAATAAGCCATCACTGAGCTATAGCCACCGAAAAATGAGAACATGACGTTTCCTGGAATATAACAGAAAGTAGACGAGGAAAACGGGTTGTAAATCCGCGCCAAGGATTCAGAGGATTCAATGGAGATTTATGCTTCTTTTATTGGCATGCACATGTCTACGCGTTTCAGGAGTCACAGCTCCCTTCGTCAGGACAGCAAGCAAGGAACATCAAATCTGCTAGAAACAGAAACTGAGCAGTATAAAAAACCTTTGTGATGACATCATCGGACCACCCACTGTTCGAAAAAACGTCAAGGCACACCCATTCCGAGTGAACCTGACAAACTGGTATCAAATGTTACAATGCAGAGCCAGGAGCAATGATATAATTACATATCAAAACATAAATAAAACTATTCCTTAATCAATCGTGATCAAGCATAAAAAACACTTTACAAAGTCATAAAACAAACAGAAAAGGATCAAAAATAATAATGATAATAAACCCAAAAAAGATTTTTTTGTTAATATCTTTTAGACCAGGATAAATATAACAAAGGGGTAAAATCAGGTTTACCGGGGGTAGGGTATATTATAACTAAAACATTTGTCCGTGCATAAAGTATTGTATTGAAAAACCTAGGGCTTAGAAGTTTAGAAGTACAGAAAGTATATATTGTAGATTAAATAGAGATCTGTGAGAAACAGGGAGGCTGAGCAATAGAATAGATGACAAGCGGCAGAAAAGCTCTCACTACTGTATCATCGGACAACTGAATTGAAAAGGCGAGTGACAGAAGGAGCCATACTGCGCATGACTCCAAGAAGTTCATACAAGTTCATTTCAAGAAACCTTGCTGAAGGGGTGAAGCGAGTTCAGAGGCGTGGGAAAAGGCTTACCACGCACGCGCTGCACCGCAGCTAAAGGATATATCAGAGATATTCTCAGTGCCCTGCATAGCAATGCCTCCATATCAAGACTGCATCGCGTGTATGAAATTCCAAACGAAAAGCTCATTTATAGGTTATATTTTGAAACATGTGAACCTCAACCATGGTTTGGAGGTGTACCAAATCTTTCGATCGAGGGCACGTTTCATAGAGGGGAAACGGAAAAATAACCGGGGCCGGGGAAAGGAAATAAGTTAATGTTAAAATCCTCAGTTTATTAATACAGTTTTAAAACTACATATCAATATAGGACGGGAAAAGGTAAAATTGAAAAACAAGGGGGGGATTAAGTGTATAACTCAATCGGAAAGATGAAGTGCATGTCTCATTTAAACATTATATCTTTAAAGGACAAAAATATAACCCCTGAACCAAATATTAATAAAAATATTTTATAATTTTATGAGGGAAAAATATATATACATTATATATAAAGGAGACTAAATTTTGTATCAAAAAATGTATATATAAATATATTATATTCATCCAATTAAAAGTATAAGTTAAAAAATATATATCATAAAAAAATTTTTTTATAATAAAAATCTTATAGAAAAAATTGTATTATAAGGCAAAAAAATCACGGAATTATTGGACTAATAAAATAAATCAGTGACTTCGTTTAAACCCAATGGTTTGAGTGTGTTGAGTTTGTATATCCAAAAAGTCTCTTTCTTATTAAGCATTTCACTCCGATTGGGAATCTGTGATGGAATTTGCTCAATCGGGGTGACTCTTAAAGAGGCTTTTTTTATTATGTACAATAGTGACATGTCTTGATAATCCATGCAAAAGAAAACCAATTTTGACATTATGGCGATGTGAGTTTAACCTGTTGTGTAAGGGTTGTATCGTCCTCCCTATATATTGTTTTTCACATTCGCATTCGATCACGTATATAACAAAGTCAGATTGACATGTGAGGTGGGTTTTAATCTTAAAGACATCACCCCCTATGGAGAAACAAAATTGTATCCTTCTATGTTGTATAGAAGCACAACAGAGACAGTTCTTTGTATGACATCTGTATGCTCCTGCAGGTTTGATGGTGGATTGTAGCTGGTGGGCATTCTTCAGTCTACTAGGGGCCACAAGATTTTTTACGTTGGAGGCCCTTCTAAAAGTGACTCCAGGTCTCCTGGAATATGACATAAAATGTGTGCCACTTTTTTCTAACAAACTTCTGATTTTTTTAACCTCTTAGATAAAAGTAAACCTATACATGTTTGGTGTCTACGAACTCACACTGACCTGAGGCATCACACCCACATATCAGTTTTACCATATAGTGAACACAGTGAATAAATATCTCAAAAACCTTAGTGCTATTGCACTTTTTTTGCAATTTTTCCGCATTTGGATTTTTTATGCGCTCTTTCAGTACAGTATATGGTAAAACTTACGGTTTCATTTAAAAGTACAGCTCGTTCTGCAAAAAATGAGCCCTCACCTGACCATGTTGACTGAAAAAGACAAAACGTTACATGTCTTGGAAGAAAGAATGGCGAAAAAAATGAAAAGCGCAAAATCGGACAGTCGTGAAGGGGTTAAATATCATTTTGTATCTTTTTTGGCACACTTCTCTGCAGGATGCAGACAGTCTCCTTTGTGGTGCCTGTACGGTGGGATGCAGTGCTAGTGCATTTTCTGTTTGAACTTTGTTGGCTACTGGCTTTTTTGGTGAGGTATGTTTTACTTCTTTTCATTATCTAGATAGTGGCCATTCTGTTGTGAAGCTAAAAATAACTATTTCGTATTTTAAATAGTGGAAAATCAGTGTTGGAGCCATGAACTGCTATTTCAATATCTAACTAGTGTCCATTCTGTGGTTGAGCTCAAAATTGTTCTTTCATTATCTAAATGCTAGATATTCCGTGGAGGAGCTAAACATTGTCCACGTCAAAGATCTCCAATGGCCCAATTGACTGCAGTGCTTTTCACATATTCTTTTCCCTGGGTATAAAAGGTTTGCTCCAAAGATTCCCAGACTCAAGAGGAAGAAAGCATCTGCCTCATGCCCAAAATCAATGTTAGTTGAATCCGGGGTTGGACGAAGTAGAGTCAGCACAGAATCCAGACCCTTGTCACCAGGAGTTAAGCCCCGGGCGCTTTTCCACCTGTGATTTACTGGTGATAAAAAATCGGATTGCACTTGCACCAGTTATAATCAATGAGACAGTTTCATCTGTACCGTTTTTTCTCCCCGTCAATCGGGCTCTTGGTCATTTGATATATGTCCTAAAGAAGAGGGCTGAGTTCCTTGAAACGCGTTGACCTGTATCTTCTCCTGTTAAACAAAAATACATGGATTAACCCCATCTGTCTCCTGAACCTTGGTGATAAGCGCGGCATGATACCCATCTTTCCTGCATACTACTAATACCAATTTCTTCGGGGCTGCAGCTTATTCACCCTGTGACTACGCTAATATAGGATTTGTGACTGGCACAACCCCTATAGGTGAGTTTATCCACTAATCCTTCTTATGCTGTTTACCAGTTAACTAGTTAAGTAGACTCTATTTGTGCTTTTTTGTCCACAGTCTTGTTTTCAAACACATAGTGGTGCAACCAAGGCAAGCACTACATTTTCAGCCACAACTCTGTAAACAACTCCTCAGTAGATGTAAAAATTCAAATACCCATTCACCACGTCTGCTGCTTTTTTATCCACCGCCACAGTTGAAAGTGTTCTCACAAAGGTCTATGGCTGCAGAATCTCTATTTGTTTACCTGATACAGACGAGGTGATTAAGAGCCCGTCAGCTGTTATGAAAGTGGAACTGTCTGGTGTCTTTGACCGACATCTGACCACACCACATCGTTCTCAATCCAGCATAACATCTCTGCCTATACCTCTCTCTCAGTCCAACAGTTGTCGTGTACACCCTACTTCATTGTCTCTCAGCACAGTAGCAAGCCCTCGGTTTACCCATTGTGATCATGTAAAAGATTACTTCATCCTACACATGCCAAATCTAGAAGCTTGAATTCACCATATCTAAACTGTTGGCCAAGGAAATGCTGCCTTTCTGTCTGGTGGATACAGATGGATTCCGAAACTTGATGGCTATGACAGCCCCCTAGTATCAGTTGCTCAGTCACCATTACTTCTCTAATAAAGCTGTGCCTACGCTCCATCAGTATGTTTCAGAAAAAAAACACTTGTTCCTTGAAAAACTCTGTCTGACAGTGCGCAATTCACCACTGACACCTGGCTGAGCAAGCATGGCAAAGGGTATTACATCTCGCTGACTGGGCACTGGGTGACTCTGCTGGCAGGTGGGCAAGGGGCTGCTCCACAAGTCTTGGAATCCCCAGGGCTTTCAGGGCTAACCTCTGTATCTACCACTTTCTCTACTGCATCAGCCTCCTCCACCTATTCTAGGGCCTCCGCCTGCCCCTTAATCTCTCATTTAATGTATCACGCGTTTTTAACAGGGCAGAGAGAATCCCACACCTCCATACAGTCTAGCCAGGGCTTACTACAATCAGGCAGTGTTGAAATTAAAAATGCATTTGAGAATGTAGTCACACAGCTGAAGAGTTGTGAACATCTATTCAGGCCAAGTTTGAATAATGGCTGTCTGCCCTGAAACTGCAGCCAGGGAAGGCTGTGTGCGGTAATGGTGCAAATCTGGAGGGGACCTATGTTTGGGCAAACTCAAACACATGCCTTGCATGGCTCACATACTCAACCTGGTTGTCCAGCAATTTCTAATCCATTATCCAGGTCTGGATGCTTTGCTGCAGAAGGCACGGTTGCTGTGTACTCAATTCTGCCGTTCACACCTGACAGCTATTCGGCTTGCATTGTTACAGAGGTCTTTTGACATACCAGTTAGCCGGTTGATATGTGACGTGCCGACATGGTGGAATTCCACTCTGCACATGTTGCTTTGACTGTGGATGCAGCAACGACCCCTGTTGCAGTATTTCATGATGCATATCCTGAACCAACGCAGTCCGATTTTGAGGCAAATTATGCTTGCAGAGTTGGTACAAATAAAGTACCTCTGCACCTTCTGCAGAGTTTCGAAATGGCTACTAAGATGGTTAGCGCTAACAATATCATCATCAGCATCACTATTCCAGTTATTTACATTCTGGAGCACACTTTCAATAGTCTATAGGGACAATCCACACAGAAAACTGAGCATTCCCATAAGAGAAATTGACATGCTGCAGCTTGGGAAAAAAGCACCACTGATGAGTTTATGTAGTGTATAAAGAAGCACAGCGGACATGAGATTTCCATAAAGCTCTTCCACTTTGCTTGTACTGTGATACGGAGCATTTTGGAATCAATGAAAATATGCTGTGTCAAGAATGCAGGCATATTGATCATAGGAAGGTACCCTATCTTCCCATCATATAATTGTAGATGGCATGAATAGAGCCTGCAAAGCTCCTCTGCTAATATGTTACAAAAATCTCCATCTCTTGCTCATGTTTTTCCAATAATGAAGCTTGTGAATTTGGTTCTTTAAGAGCGGCTTCCACTTTTATCTTTAGTTAAAAAAATATGGTTATTGGTCAGGTGCATAATATTAAGGTAGTTAGTTTTTATAGTTTAAAATGATGGAAAATATGTCACTAAATTTATGTCAACACAAAGGAAATGTGAATTCGGAGGAAAGTAATCTGTACCAGACATCCCATTACAACTATAGGAAAACCAAACTCTTCCACCACCTTATATAAGCTCGAATCTCAAATCAGTAGAAACTAAGAATTGCAATATTTTTTTTTATTTAAAAAACAAACAAAAAAAAATATAATGTTTTCGTTAGATAATCCCTAAATAGAAAATGTAAATGGTGTAAAAAATGAATGCGCCCTTTAACAGTAGTAAGTTTTGAAAATGGACATTAATATCTCACCTACAGCTACTGAGACATAGGAAAAAATATTCTGTAAATAGAAAGCAAAGATCAGAAATGACTCAGGTTTAGAGTATGAACTGGTAAAGTCATTATAATCCAATTGTATCAATTTAAATGTGTGTCTGGATTAATTAACATCTATTTGTAAAATAATTACCAGAAAGTAAATTAAATAAACTGTCTGTTAAAAAATTAAATTGCATTTAATAGATCAGAACATCACACAAGAACAAACCAGTCTAGTTAATTTGTCTGTAACTTAATATAAAGTATCTGGCTTTATTCCCATAATGTCTGTCTTATGACTTTAAGTTGATAAAAAAACATACCTTAGAGTTTGGTTGGCTGATTTCAGAGGTGACATTTCCTTTTGGGTATTTTCAAGTTTCTTAGTTTTAAAAAAGTTCTTTAATTGTAACAACTACACATCTTTAATCCCTGGAGGCTCAGGATTTTTTGTTTTACCAAACCTTTTTATCCTTATTATATTAGTGCCACTTTACTGCACGCACATTTAAGTTAGGTGTTTTTACATTTTATGATATTTATTTAAAAAAAAGTTTTATTTTTATATTTCACAGAGTAGTTATATTTATTTAAATGTAATTAATCAGTTTTAGCGTGCGCTCACACTGGCGTATAACTCTGACGAGCACTATCTGATGTTTTTATAAGACAGCAGTCGCTCCAATGTTATACTAAGGACCTGTGACCTATACAAATATCCTGTTATACACAGGACCTGCGCTGACTAGCGCTTTTTTTTCTCATTCCAATTTGGCATAAGAAAAACATTGTTGCATGCTGCAATTGGCAGCATATCTCAGAAGGTGCGAACCCATTCAAGGCAATGGGTGTATGCAAAACATCGGACTGCACTCGGATGTCATGTGAGAGCAGTCTGATATACGCTGATACAGACAATGTAGAAAACTGAGAAATTAAATTCTGTCTTTTCCTCAACTATGCTCTGATTATTGCAAGCGTAAAATGACAGTAAAATGTCACTCGAGTGAACCTTGGATCAGAGTTTTTAGCCTAGTGTAAATTGAATATTCGGGTTAATTCTCAATTAATTCTCAGAGAGAATATATGCTAATGTGAGACTAAGCTTAAAGCGCACCAATCACCAGGATTTTCCTGTGTAAACTAAAACCAGTGCTATACTGGCGCTATCATTCTGATTCTATACATACCTTTAGTTGGGAGATTGGATGGATAGTTTTTGAAATACAGGCAAGTAAATTTACAAAAATGTACAGCTGTTTGATTGGCAGCAAGTGCCGAATATCTAATATGTGGGTGGGATTTTGCCATCTATTCCCGCAGTCTAGCATCTACCAAGGCCGACAGGGGCAGGAACAGATAGCAAAACCCGACCCACATATTAGCTATTTGGCAGCTGCTGCCAATCAAAAAGCTGTACATTTCTGTAACTTTACTTGCCTGTATTTCAAAAACTATCCATCCGATCTGACAACTAAAGGTATGTATAGAATCAGCATGAAAGTGCCAGTATAGCACTAGTATAGTTTATATAGGAAAATGTTCATGATTGTTTTGCTTTAAAGTGTTTTTTTTTTCTTTTTTATAAATATGGAAGGAAAAAAAATGATGTCACAGAGTTCTGTTGATAGTTGAAATCTATTGGTTACTGTTAATGTAGCGTTGTGTGCTGGCTTTTACAATAAAAAGTAATCCATAGTATGTAAGTACACTATGACTCAGCTAGAGGGAGCCCCAAGTGGCATATGACCATTGACAAAGTGGTAGGCGAAAACCAATAGTCATCTACCTTCTTTTCTTTTTACAAAAGTAAATTGAACAGTTACAACCAACATGGCAACATTATGCTTTCATGAATGGTAAATTGCTGTTATGACAAAACAGTGAAACAAACGAAATCTAATAAAGAAAAAATAAATGGTTTTGTCTTTTGCTAATTCTGAAATAATAATGTCTTAATAGTAACAAAAAAAAAATTTAGTCTGTTGAAAGAAGTTTGTTTTATGTGACCCTAAATTGTTTATAACAACAGATCATGTGTACTATTGCTAACAATTATAACTTTTAATATTACTCTAATTAAAATAAGTGTGTATGTTTGTTAAGTCACCACATTAACACAAATAATACCTTTCAAGTATTTTTACAAAGAAAAATAGTTTCTAAATCCTTCTGTAGGTGAAGAACTTCCATGCGATTGTGACATCTGACACGTTTGAAATTACTTACTGACTTTTGTTGGTGACATTGAATCTGTAAGTGCATTCTAGTTCCTCTATTTAATTTCTATCATCATCCTTCCTATGGGAAAACAGCTATTTCAAAAACCTGAAGTACACAATAACTTAAATCAGCAGTCATGCTAAAGGTTAAGGATAGGTCAATTGAATTTCTGTAGCACTGTCTGAAGGACATACAGTACGGTATAGTATTAGCACATTCCAAGTATTTTCTTATCAATAGATTTTATGGCAGAGGGTAAAGTTGCACATTACTATTGTTGTTTATTTCTTTTGACAAATTTGCAATTAGATTTTGTTACCCAGATATGGCATATAAGAAAGGAAATTACTTGTTGCAATGTAAATATTGGCAAACATTTTCTAATACTATTATGTCAGCACCTGATAATAACAGTCATATGAAAAAGTTTGGGCACCCCTATTAATGTTAACCTTTTTTCTTTTTAACAAATTGGGGTTTTGCAACAGCTATTTCTGTTTCATATATCTAATAACTGATGGAGTGAGTAATATTTCTGGATTGAAATGAGGTTTATTGTACTAACAGAAAATGTGCAATCCGCATTTAAAAAAAATTTGACCGGTGCAAAAGTATGGACACCTCAACATAAAAGTGACATTATTATTTTGTAGATCCTCCTTTTGCAAAAATCACAGCCTCTAGTCTCTTTCTGTAGCTTTTAATGAGTTCCTGGATCCTGGATGAAGGTATTTTTGACCATTCCTGTTTACAAAACAATTCCAGTTCAGTTAAGTTTCATGGTCGCCGAGCATGGACAGCGCGCTTCAAATCATCCCACAGATTTTCAATGATATTCAGGTCTGGGGACTGGGATGGCCATTCCAGAACTTTGTAATTGTTTCTCTGCATGAATGCCTGAGTAGATTTGGAGCGGTGTTTTGGATCATTGTCTTGCTGAAATATCCATCCCCTGCGTAACTTCAACTTCATCACTGATTCTTGCACATTATTGTCAAGAATCTGCTGATACTGAGTTGAATCCATGCGACCCTCAACTTTAACAAGATTCCCGGTGCCGGCATTGGCTACACAGCCCCAAAGCATGATGGAACCTCCACCAAATTTTACTGTGGGTAGCAAGTGCTTTTCTTGGAATGCCGTGTTTTTTTGCCTCCATGCATAATGTTTTTTTGTATGACCAAACAACTCAATCTTTGTTTCATCAGTCCACAGGACCTTCTTCCAAAATGTAACTGGCTTGTCCAAATGTGATTTTGCATAACTCAGGTGACTCTGTTTGTGGCGTGCTTGCAGAAATGGCTTCTTTCGCATCACTCTCCCATACAGCTTCTCCTTGTGCAACATGCGCTGTATTGTTGACCGATGCACATTTACACCATCTGCAGCAAGATGAAGCTGCAGGTCTTTGGAGGTGGCCTGTGGATTGTCCTTGACTGTTCTCACCCTTTTTCTTCTCTGCCTTTCTGATATTTTTCTTGGCCTGCCACT